>NC_068920.1:34318931-34630597 GCF_023091745.1 Budorcas taxicolor | reverse complement strand
TTTCTTTCTAAATTGTCTCATATGGATAGTTCTTTCACAGAGATATTTTTAGAATTTCAGTTTCTACTGGAAATAAGCTAAAGTGAGATAATTTCCTTCTTCTTGCAAAAGGAAAAAAATGCCAAGCAAATACAATGGCAGAATCATGACATTCCAGAGTATTTTAAACTCTCTTATCAGATTAAGGGACTGATTTTTCCCAGCTTTTCTCCATGTGCATTTTTTTTAACCCTGTTTAAAAACCACAATGTGGACCCAAGAAGTTGTGAGGTAGTTGGAATAAATATTTCTGCATTGTTCTTATAATGAATATAGTTTCTGAACGAAGTTTTGTCTTTTGTTGAGTCCCACTCCCAGCAACCACATATGGAAATAGTTGTTTTTTTGTTCAGTTGCTCAGTCATGTCCAACTCTTTGTGACCCCATGGACTACAAGCTTCCCTGTCCTTCACTATCTCCTGGCATTTGCTCAGACTCATGTCCATTGAGTCAGTGATGCCATCCAACCATCTCATCCTCTGTCACCTGCTTTTCCTCCTGCCCTCAGTCTTTCCCAGCATTTGGGTCTTTTCCAGTGAGTCAGCTCTTTGAATCAGGTGGCCAAAGTATTGGAGCTTCAGCTTTAGCATCTGTCCTTCCAGTGGGAATAGTTAGTCCTTCATCTGTGAGTCCTGTGGCCCTTGGCTGTGGCTTCTCCAGTTCCCTCTGGCTCCTGGAATCGGGGGCTACAATCTGAAGGGCAGAGATTCTTACTATCACGGTGATCATGGACTTGAGTTTCTTGAGATCAGAGCTGGGGAGTTCTGAGGCCCCCACTGTTAAAATGTTACCTAATAAGAGAGTTTAGGCACTCCCATGCTGATGACCAGTTTTCACTCCAGACTATGACACAGTGAAACTGTATGTAGTGTTGACATTCTTATGTTTTAGCAATATTCACAGAAGTGTGGTTCCAGTGAACCTTGTCACATCTGTTTCTCCGCAGACTAGTTTTCTGTTATTGCAAAAGATAAGTCATACTCTGTGCTCTTTCTGCCTCACTATTTTCGAGTAGAAGGAAACATTAGGCCTAGAGATGGATGGGATTTGAGTTCCCATCTCCGACACTGACCCTGGGCTGCCCATCCTGGGTCCTCATCCCCTCAACCGTCACACAGCTACCATGTGGTTACATGTCATACCTAAGGTCATCATCTCGATTGAGATAATGTGATGGAGGCAAAAGCCTTCTGTTTTTAGAGGCTCTCATGTATTTCCAGGCACTCATACACATACGCTCATACACAAAGGTTTGTCTAGTCAAAGCTATGGTTTTTCCAGTAGCCATGTATGGATGTGAGAGTTGGACCATAAGGAATGCTGAGCACCGAAGAATTGATGCTTTTAAACTGTGGTGTTGGAGAAGACTCTTGAGAGTCCCTTGGACTGCAAGGAGATCCAACCAATCAATCCTAAAGGAAATCAGTCCTGAATATTCATTGTAAGGACTGATGCTGAAGCTGAAACTCCAATACTTTGGCCACCTGATATGAAGAATTGACTCACTGGAAAAGACCCTGATGCTGGGAAAGACTGAAGGCAGGAGGAGAAGGGGATGACAGAGGATGAGATGGTTGGGTAGTATCACTGACTCGATGAACATGAGTTTGAGCAAGCTCCGGGAGTTGGTGATGGACAGGGAAACCTGTCATGCTGCAGTCCATGGAGTCACAGAGTCAGACACGACTGAGCGACTGAACTGAACTGATACACATTGGCAGTTGATAACCAGTATAGCTGTTTATCCTCTGTGCAGATAACTCTGTGACTTAACACGTTGCTCAGGTATTTCCATATAGATGCAGCTCCGTCCGTCTCTGTGTCTGTCCACGAAGTGAGACTCCACTGTTGCTCACGCATCTCCCCTCTTACAGAAAGCACTTGACCATAAATACCGGTATTTTCGCCGTGCCCCTGTGCAAGAAGCCGATCAGAACTTTCACGTGGGGCTACAGCTGTGTTCCAGTGGCCACCAGAGCTTCAACAAACTCATCTGGATACACCACTCTTGTCACATTACTTACAAGTAGGTGAATGCTGTAAAAACCTCAAGGGTACAGATTCCATGTGCCCTTCCTGTCTAGCTGAGAACTCAGGGAGGGTTTGATTCCTCACAGTTAATGTTCGATCACAAAGGAAAACCACAGTATAATCTTCTGCAAACCAAAGAAACAGCCAACCTGAAGAAAACTAAAAGTGGGCCAGGTGAAGTGTCCAGAGCTCCCATTAAGGGTCCATGGACACGTAGGTGGGCACCTCCTCTGTGAGGTTGAGAGCAGCCCCCAGGAGTCTGTCGGTGCCTGGCCACTAAGCTGCGCAAGTGTGGCTTTAGGCATTGGCTTTCCAAGGCAGCTGTGAAACACCAGAGCGTCTTTCTTCTCCCATGTTTCAGCCGCATCATTTTTCACCTTATTTCCATTCGGTTTATCCTCAGGGATTATGCACAGATTTTAAAGTAAATTGTAGTTAGGAAAGGAAGTCTGCTGAGATGATCACCAGTGTTTCAAAGCCAAATTAGTGGTTCCTGTTTAAAGCCATTAGTGGTTCCTATGATAAACTTTTTATCCTGTGAGTTAGGATTTACTAGTGTGAAACAGTGAGTGAACAGATGAGAATGTGTGAGAAAGGAACAGTACAGAAATGAGTAAAATGTAAGAATTAGGAAAGTGAAACTCCAGTTCACATAGATACTGATGTTAGCTGTTGTGAGGTTTGAAAGAATATTGGTGTGTGCCCGAGGGTCATTCCGTGCCAGTTGAGTCCAGAGTTCTGAGAGGCAGGTTAGAGGTTGGTCGCCTTCCATCAGCCTCTCTGACGACCTCAGTCAGGTTGCTGAAGTCTTTCTCAGTCACGTTTCCACCTTAGGAGTAACTCTTCCCACTCATCTGGGAGGTCTTGACAGAAAAACCATTTTTTCTTGCTTCTCCCCCTTATCTACTGGTCCTCCTGTCTTCTTTCTGCTTCTCTGAATAATTGTGAAGTTCTTCTTTTTTTTCCTTTCCAAAGAAACCAAACCCAGAAGTAGAGCTAAGCAAATGATATTTATGAAGTCACTGGAATTTTCTGTTTTTATTTCTTTTCTTTTTTTTTTTTTAGGCGAAAAATAAAAGGCTGTGGTAATATATCACCTCCTTCCCCCTCAACCTGAAATTATGCTGTTGACTATGCAAATATTTAATCACTAAATTCTCTTCTAGAATTATAATTCTTTCTAAAATACATTTTAACAAGAACCATAAAATATCTAGAGCCTTTGACTTAGAAATTGTTCCTTGGGAATCTTTTCAAAGGGTATAATGAAAGATATCAAAATCATTTACAGTTGCCAAACACTGAAAACTAAATCCTCCAGCAAAGGGGGAATTAAGTAAATGTGGTAAAAAGCAAACAGTGAAATATGCAGCCACGAAAATGGCTTCTGAAGAAGATTTAATGATGTGAGGCAATGCTTTATGTCATGATGTATAAAGGAGCAAAGTATGACCTCAGCAGTGAAGCTCAGTATCAAGGTTGAGGCCCTATCTGAGTGGGAATGAGTGATTTTTCTTTACACTTTTCTAATATTTTTCGAATTTTCCAAAATGCACCTATTTTATTTAGAATTGACTGAGATGAACTAAAAATGAAAAAAAAAGGCTAATGCCTAAAATTAAACTACCCCCCCACTAAATGTAGACAAGAATTTTAAATGAGCTGAAATCTCCTTGTGATGAGTGACTGTGGGCTCTCTTTCCAGATCTACTGGAGAGACTGCGGTCACAGCATTCGAAATCGACAAGATGTACACGCCACTGCTGTTCGCCAGGGTGAGGAGCTACACCGCTTTCTCCGAAAGGCCGCTGTAGCCCTCACGTCTGCCCCCACCGCGTTGCATGAGTAAAAGTATATAGAGAAACAGAGCAACCTAAGTTATAAATGTATATATATATGATATATATATATATATATGGAATTGGAACTTATTTTACATTGTCGGAGTTCTTTCAAGAAGAGTATTAAATTGATTATTTTTTTTATTTAAAGGGAAAGTTGATTCTTGGGGTGTTTGTTTTGAAATTAAGTTGAAATTGTTTTAAGTTTCAGGACACTTATGTTGTGAAGAACCACATGAGGTTTTAAATCATGCCTTTTTTCAAGCAGACCTCAGGGCAGGCTCCTGTCACATAACATAGGCTGTCTTCTGACCGGTCAGCCCAGTGTCGAAACGCTTCGGGGGGGCACCCCCGTGGGATCAGCATCTATTTCACGCATGACGTAGCATCTTTTAACTAAAAGCTCAAAATGTGAACCCCTGTTCTGAATTTGTTTGAAACTGTTTGACCATTGAAGATCATGAATAAAAGGTTTCTTTCAAGAAAATGTATTTGGATAGCCTTTTTCAAACGTCAGAGTAATGAACGGTCCTAAGGCAGCCAGCGAAGGCTCACAGATAAAGGAGTCATCTCAGTCTTTATAGGCAACTACAGTCTGTAGTGTCTGTACCGGGACCCCCTCCAGGCTCCCTGCATATGTGTGACATTAGGTGAGAAGGGAGGACTCCCTCGGGGCCAAAACTCTGAAAGAACAGAAAGTGAAGTGAAAGTTGCTCAGCCGTGTCCAGACTCTGCAACCCATGGACTGTAGCCCACCAGGCTCTATCCATGGAATTCTCCAGGCAAGAATACTGGAGTAGGTAGCCACTTCCTTCTCCAGAGGATCTTCCCAACCCAGGGATCAAACCCAGGTCTCCTGCATTGCAGACAGGTTCTTTACTGTGGGCACCAGGGTAAGAGCAGGAAAGGATCCTATAAACCCAGGCCTAGCTCCTCCAGATCTCAAGCTGAGAAAAGAGCCAGCCTTGACCGGTATGTTAGCACCCTAGCTGCAATGCTGAGTATTTCATTTCAGAGTTTGTGTCTGGCACAGTTCTACCAGGTTCAGATTTGGTTTTTTCTCAAATACAGCTCAAGTCTAGTATTGTGTACTTTCAGAAGTTGACACCTACCACCACGGTTACTTTCCGAGTTCAGAGTGGCATTAAAAGATTCTTCATAAGTTCCTACAATTCAGTGTGGGGACAGCCTTTTTAAAAGCTAATGTAGTATTAAACATGAAAACCGGATTTCCCTGCCCTTTCAGTGGTTCAGAGATTTCATGCTTCCAATGCAAGTTCAATCCCTGGTCAGGGAACTGAGATGAACATGCTGCAAGGCACAACCGAAAAAAAAAAAGATGAAAACCATCCATCTGGTTGTGTTTAGGGAAGAGCATTCCATTTAGGTTGGCTTTCTGCAGTGGTCTGAGAAATGAGGAATGCAGGCACATTGCAAGCAAGTGCAAGCCAGTGAATTCTGTTCCAAGCTCAACCTCTACAGGAATGGGTGAGCCAAGACTGGAGCTAATTAACAGTTAGGCTCAGTGCCTTTGTGACACATTCCCTGATTTCACCAGGGAGGGTCCCTGTTTTGTTTTCCCAAAATACCCCATATTCCAACTATCCCAGCAGTTATCACACTGGTTGGTTGGTTGGTTGTTTAACATGTCAGCCTCCCTCCATAAAACTGGATTCTTTGAGAACAGAGGGCTATTTCTCTTAAATTCCTGATCCCAAAGCACCTCTGTGCTGTGAACATTTAATGAAATAATCCCTAGAAAACGGTACACATTCCAATGGGGCTCTAGATCTTTCAAATGAATGAATGCACTTTTTGACACTAGGGGGCGCTCTTGTCCAATTGTTTTGTTAGTTTTTTTTCCTAATCAGGGTGAGGGAGGGAGCTGGTTTACACATTCACAGGAAAACAGGGGCATCCCAAATCCTTCTGATTGGCCTCCAAAGCTTCATATGATAGGAGCTAAGACAAGGGGTGTGTCCAGAATGAAACTCCATCCTGAGGACAGAGCCCTGACTCCGGCTATGCGTAACTCCTCAATCACCAGCCAAGAACCCCCAGTTTTCTTGGCCAGTGTTTATCTGGCAGTTTGTCTTGGCTGTTGGAGGAAACTGAATATTCTATTCGGAATGAATACAAAAAGAATCCTGGGATAAGTCATCTTGGGTCAGGTTAGACGGGGTAGGCAAGATGGGAAGGGGCACAGAGTGGCCAGCCTATCCCCATTTCACACACAAAGGGCCTGATTGATAATTATTGTGTACTTGGAAGGCCCTGAGCCCTACTTCCCAAAGTCTTCTGCCCAGTGCATCACCCCTAAATCCCCTTAAAGCTTCCATAGCTGTACCTTCTGACTCTGATAGACATGTGATTGTGGAATTGAGATTCACAAAAGTTTGCAAGAGAGATCTAAGGTTTGACTGATGCCAGAGTCTGGGTGGGCGTGTATGTGGGCACAGCAGAGTGAGGGGGAGAGTGTGAAAATTTCCTCAACAGTATAGGCTTCTTCGTGTGTGTGTGTGTGTGTGTGTGTGTGTGTGTGTGTGTGTGTTTAGTGTTTAATTAATGATGTTAATCCCCTAGCTCAGACCTTTGTTACTCTCTTTTATGGTTTTTTTTTTTTTAATATACATTTATTTTGGTTGCACCACACGGTGTGTGGGGTCTTAGTTATCCGACCAGGGCTCAAACCCATGCCCCCTGCGATGGTAACCACTGGATCATCAGAGAAGTCCCCTAGGCTTCTTGCTAATGAAATGGATTTCTGTGCAGACTAACTTTTATTGCAATGCTGGAAATACATTCAACCCAGTTAACTGTGCACAGGCCAAAGGGGCAGGAAGTTGAAACCTGCTATGGAAGCAAAGGTAACTATATAGTCATTTTATCGTCAAAATCAGGACACTTTTCAGGGGAAAGGAGAGTGTGTTTTGTAATTACGCTGAGACAACCAGCTAACTCGAGACTGTTCTGGGCAAGTGGGGATGGATGGTCATTCTACATACCAGGCATTGCCAAGGCTCTTCCACCAGCTTTTCATCAGATTTCACTTGTAATGAGCTTATTTGTCCTTATCTCTTTTTCTTCCTCTTGACAGAAAAGATGCTAATGGTTTCCTAGTATGTGAAGTGACTGCTTTGGGCTCTAATAACTGCTCTCAGAATGTCACCAATGCCTGCATTTGATTGATGGCCAGGAATCACTGACCGCATGAAAAAGTGCTGAGTCTGTTTGTCCGTTTCCACTTTTCTCACATCTAGGATTCTGTTTGGAATCCCAGGTTACTGTGAACAGCTGCCAAAAGATGTCTTCTTTTTGCCCTGTGACTCGAACTCCCTCCAAGTGTCCGGCTAGAAGCCAGGTTTCCTGCCTTGTCCCTGCCTTCTTCTCCCTTTGTTCCCGTCTGTGTGCCCCTGCTCTGCATGACCATCGGGAGGAGTGGGCTTATTGGGAGCGCTGTGACATAGTGTGGTGCACAGACCGCAGGCTGGATGGAGGGCTTGAGCTCAGAGTACCTGGCGCAGAGCCTGAGGCATAGTAGGTGCTCCACAGCCAACTCCCATCAGACCACCCTCGTCACTGCAGGACCAGGGAGCAGGGGAGGGGCGGCCTCTCTGGCATCTCTACCAGCACCGTGTCAGAGGACAAGTTCCCTGCCCAGGGCCCCCAAGTCAAGCCTCCAGGAACAGATGCTTGTACCATTCAGAGCAAGTGATAGTTACAAACACCCAGGCTTCTCTAGATTAAGGGTCTTTTGGTTAAGTATCCTTCAGACTTAAACGATTGCTTTGGGTCCCTGGGGTCTCAACAGGAGGGAAAGGATCTTATTCCATCAAATGAGAAGGCATAACGTTTCTCCCTAATTCAGAACTTAAAGGAAGATGTAAGGAAATAGTGTAAAACAGTAGAAATGCCCTGGACTTTGGAGCTGGATAGCTCTGAGTTTGAACATCACTCTTACTAGCACTTACTATCTTAGTCAAAAACACTTAACACCTAGAGCTTATTTGTAAACTAGGGATAATGGTAACTAACCTGCAGGGTTGCCATGACAATGAAGTACTACACATCTTAAGCCTTGGCACAAAATAGGCTTTTATAAGTGGAAACTATTATTACCTAGGATTATCTAAAAGAACAGTAACACTCACATAGGTGGGGAAAAGAGCTCTGCAATTGTGAACCCCCAGAAAGATTCTGAAACCATCAATCGTGAAACAAACAAAGCCCAAAGACTATACTTGTGACCTAATCTCAACTGGGCAGTTTATATCAGAAATCCTCTTATCCTAGGGGAAGTCAACTTATGACAAATCCATGACTGGACTTGATCAGTTGGTAGGGTTGCCTGGAGCATGGTCAAGAAAGATTTTGATGCTGAGTCTCAACTCAGGGAAGCATGCTGTGACTGACTGATTAGTGATACCTGCCTGGGTGCAGGACTGGGGGGGCATGTGGTTACCCCCTGTTCCTCACTGCTGCTGCTGCTGCTGCTGCTGCTAAATCGCTTCAGTCGTGTCCGACTCTGTGCGACCCCATGGACGGCAGCCCACCAGGCTCCCCCGTCCCTGGGATTCTCCAGGCAAGAACACTGGAGTGAGTTGCCATTTCCTTCTCCAGTGCATGAAAGTGAGAAGTGAAAGTGAAGTCGTTCAGTCGTATCCGACTCTTCGAGACCCTATGGACTTCAGCCCACCAGGCTCCTCCGCCCATGGGATTTTCCAGGCAAGAGTACTGGAGTGGGTTGCCATTACCTTCTCCGGTTCCTTACTGACTGATGCATAAAAATGCTCTTAACACAGGCAAGAGTCTGGACATCTAGAGCACTCAGGCTTTGGGCAGCTCAGGGGAAGTAAATGGAAGGCAGTGATGCTCCAGAGGCTGATAGAAAAGGAATGGTATGAAGATCGTAGGAAATCCTTGACAGTATGCTGGGCAAATTTTCAGTGGTTTCCTAATTCCATCCACGAGCAGCCCAACAGAAGTAGGCAGAAGAGCCTGAGAAATCACCTGGGAGAGACAAGAAAAAACAAGTTTATATTACTCAGCCGTTAAAAAGAATTCATTTGAATCAGTTCTGATGAGATGGATGAAACTGGAGCCGATTATACAGAGTGAAGTAAGCCAGAAAGAAAAACACCAATATAGTATACTAACACATATATATGGAATTTAGAAAGATGGCAATGACGACCCTGTATGCAAGACAGCAAAAAAGACATAGATGTGTATAATGGACTTTTGGTCTCAGAGGGAGAGGGAGAGGGTGGGATGATTTGGGAGAATGGCATTCTAACATGTATACTATCATGTAAGAATCGAATCGCCAGTCTATGTCTGACGCAGGATACAGCATGCTTGGGGCTGGTGCATGGGGATGACCCAGAGAGATGTTATGGGGAGGGAGGTGGGAGGGAGGTTCATGTTTGGGAACGCATGTAAGAATTAAAGATTTTTAAATTAAAAAAACAAAAACAAAAACAAGTTTAGCGCCCATGATTATCCCAGCCGGCATCACGCAAACTTGCTTGGCTCTCCTCTCTCTGGCAGGGTCCCCAGGAGGGCATGAATGAGCCACAGTGGGCCAGGTGGGCATATAGTGGCTAGTGGGTCTCTGGGTGGCTTGTCTGAAAGGAATCAGCTACTGGACTCCTGCTGACTGTCTCCAAGAGGCCAGATCTTCCCATGTCTAAAGAAGCTGGGTTATTTGTGAAATATTTATACCTTAAAAATTTGGATCAAATTAAAAAGAAGGGAATGGCAATCCACTCCAGCACTCTTGCCTGGAAAATCCCATGGACAGAGGAGCCTGATAGGCTACAGTCCGTGGGGTCGCAAAGAGTCGGACACCACTGAGCAACTTCACTTTCAAAAAGACACACAAGTGCCATATAAGCCAAACAAAAACCATCTGCAGGATGAATGGAAGCAACCAGTATTTGACCTTTGGGGCTAAATCCAAAATCATGAGCTTTGCACTCTAGGCTCAGATGACTTCACAGTGACCTGCCTTTCCAGGAGCCCTTCCTGCTTACATCCTCAGCCAGCCAAGAGTATCTCTGGTTCCCAGGACACTCGAGGCAGCTCCCTTCCTCTGCATCTTTGCTCTGCTGGCTCTGGAACGTCTGTTCTCCCAGCTCCTGCAGCTCCACCTTGAAAGTTCTATTCCTCTTCCTGGAAGTCTTCTCTGATTTGCCTCCAGCCAATGAATGATTAAATAATTACACACAATCTACTTGTGCTGGATGCTCTCAAAGGGTAATATTTCATCTCTGTTGTAGTTTCTATCACCCAGGCATGGCCTACCCATCAGAATGCTTCAGAGAAAAGGTTTGATAATTATAAGCGACTTATGGGCAGAGCTCCCTACTCCAGCTCACCCTCCAACCACCACCACCACCATTAAACCCCAGGATCTGCCATGTGAGTGCCAGATGAACATCAAGGCTTCTTGAGAGCTTCGACTTTGAGGGACTAAACTGAGTTTATCCCAGCCAGGCTGAACTTGAACCTGGAAGACCATGGCTGATCGCCTCACTGGGCAACCCCTCCACCCCACCTCTCTGCCATTCCTCCGTAGTGCTCCACTCTCCCACAGCATGGCCAGCATCTCTTAGCTGTGTCCTTGGTCACTCAGGGGCTCAGGCCAGGGAAGGTGACTGAACAAAGCACCACCCCCCACCCCAGGAAGTAGATCCAGGTGCCAGTCCTGCTGAACTGATGGTGGGACACCAGCATCATCAGGAACAGGAAGAGATGCCTGAGGGAGCAGATCCTAGATTCGGTTCATTCAAATTAGTACTGATGCAACCACCTTAAAGCATTACACCTGGACTTCCATGGTACTGTGGATAAGAATCCGCCTGCCGACACAGGGAACGTGGGCTCAGTCCCTGGTGGGGGAAGATTCCACATTCGCTGGAGCAACTAAACCCGCGCACCACAACTACTGAACCTGTGCGCCTAGAGCCTGTTCTCTGCAACAAGAGAAGCGACCACAGTGAGAAGTCTCTGCCCTGCAATGGAGAGTAGCCCCCGCTGCAGTTACAGAGAGCCCACGGGCAGCAACAAAGATACAGCGCAACCGAAAAAAATTAGACCCAAGAGGGCCCTAGACATTAAGATCAAAGGAAGAAACTGAGGCCCAGAGATGTGTGGCTTGCCTGACGAAGGACAAGGCAGAGAATGTCTTCAATAGGACCCAGGATGCCAAACTCCAAACTTGAGGACCGTTTTCCACTAAGCCAGAGATTTGCCACTAATGTTTGAAACGTTCTGATAAAAACACAAGTGAGATATTTTAAGGCCACATTTTCCAACAAGTCCATTCTGCAGCTGTGCAAAGCTGGGACGCTGATTTGCTTTCTGGCCTTGGTGAATGGAGCGTCTGGAGAGTATCGTGTGCCGTCCCAGCCATCCCCACCCTTGGGCCATCTCCTTACCAGAAGGGATATGAGTGTGGCCTGTCTGCATCCACACGGTCCAAACTCTGAGCCAAACCTCGGTCACAAGAGTGGACAAAATGAGAAAACGCTCCCAAGTATTTTGTTGTGATGAGTCTTGCTCTGCTCTCCATCACATCTTGCCATGTTTCCCTGGGAACACTCAGATAAGGAAGAAGTGTCTTATTTGCTGAGTTGTGTCTGACTCTTTGCAACCCCACGTAGCCTGCTAGGCTCCCTTGCACAAGGGATTCTCCAGGCAAGAATACTGGAGTGGGTTGCCATTCCCTTCTCCAAGGGATCTTCCTGACCCAGGGATCGAACCCAGGTCTCCTGCATTGCAGGCAGATTCTTCACCCTCTGAGCCGCCAGGGAAGCCCCCATCTAAGGACGAGCTTCCATTTAAATCAAGAAAAAAGATTAAATTGTTTCCCTCTCGTGACCAACCTGGGAACATCTGCTGCAGAGTATATCAATGCAGGAAGGGATCTTTGGATGCTAAGACAAGACCTTTATGTTCGTCTTCTTGTTTTAGTTGCTAAGTTGTATTTGGCTCTCTGAGACCCCAAAGACCAGAGCCTGCCAGACTCCTCTGTCCATGGGATTTCCCAGACAAGAATACTAGAGTGGGTTGCCATTTCCTTCTCCAGGAGATCTTCCTGACCCAGGGATCAAACTCACATCTCCTGCTTTGGCAGGCGGATTCTTTACTGCTGAGCCACCTGGGCAGCTCTATCATCACCTTACAGACAAGGAAACGGAGGCTCAGAGCAGCTCAAAGCCATTCATCCATTAATTAGCGGTCAAACAAATGGGCCAGGCCCTGTGCTGGGGTCTGGAGAACAAACAGACCCAGTCCTACCCTCAAATTGCTTCCAGCATAGCAGGGAAGAGACTGTCAGTAAGTTACAAGAAGCTGAAGGAACACAGACTGTGCCTCCCCAAATATGCCACTTTGACATAAAGATTGCTTTGAGCTGAATGCAGTTGAGAAACAATGGACTGCAGCAAAAGCTCTCTGCCTTCCCCCTGATTACCTGAAAGTTGGGCATAAATTTCCCACGTGAAGGTGCCACTCTCCCCTCCAGCACCAGGAAGAGCCAAATGACTTTTCATCACTGGAGAGGACTCTAGACTCTCATTAGTTCAGGGATGTCACGGAGAGGAATCCACATCACAAACCTTCCTAAAATGACCCTCATCTTCCATGAGTTTTCCTGTATGTCTACCACCCCATAAAGCACCGCACCTGGAAGCTCAGAGCCCTTCTCTGTCTCGTCGCTTTTCCACAGATGTGTTGTTCTTTGTATTAACCTCTGGGTCTGACCACCTTTTTGGGGTTTTCCTTTCATTCTGTGAGGCCGTCAATATGCACTTGAAATAAGTCACTTTATTCCGTTCAACTGGCTTCAGCAGTTTTATCTCCAGGTCCCCAGCAAGAGTACTGGAGTGGGTTGCCATTTCCTTCTCCAGGAGATCTTCGCAACCCAGGGATTGAACCCAGGTCTCCCGCACTGTAGGCAGACGCTTTACCATCTGAGCCACCAGGGAAGCTCAAAGATCTGAGAGGGTAGAGGAAAAAGTTCCCCTCCCCCATGGAATCTCTGACACCCACTCCTGTGTTCTTTCTACTTCTCCAATACACTGACACCATACTCCTGAGTCAGGAGAATGGGAGTGCCCAGATCCGTTACTTAATCTTCAGTCTTTATCTGCTTCTTTCCCCCAAAACTGACCTTGTCACCACCCCAGATGCTTCCCCTAAGCGTGCTTTGTTTCGTGAGGCGAAGATGAAGACCTAGATCTCCATGGCCAGTGTTTCGTGGGTTTCCCAGCAGCATCTTTCAGGGCTACTAAGAGCCCAAAGCACGCTGCTCCGCCTATATCTCATCTATGCCACGATGATGTGACTTGGCCAAAGAAACTGGAAGCCGAAGAGGGAGACAGCTTCAGATTTTGCTTATAAGACCGTCATTTAGCCATGCAAACTATGCCAGCCTCTGATGGCTTCTGAGAAATGCCGAGCATTTCTAAAAAAAAAAAGCTATCATGAAGAGTCATCCTTTTGGTCGCTATTCACCTGAAGCATGTTTCCACACCCTGCCCAGAATTCTTCACCTCGACCCACGGAGTGCCTTGTCTCTATCCCATGGTTAAGCCCTGGTGGCTTTCGCTACCACAGAACCAATAAAATGCTGCTGGAGGAGCCACAGAGATTCTGATGAAACAGCAGCCAGCATGACAGCTGATGTGCAGAGGTGTGTGTGTTTGTGTGGGAACCTCGGCGACACTGAGGAGTACTGTGGGGGGGGATGGTTTTGCCAGGTTCTCATGGCCCTTAATGAACGTCACTGGATGTTGTGAGTGTTCAACGGCAGCCCTGAGTCCTCTCAGCACTGAGTGACTGGTGCAGCCCTGATGCGCCTTAAGCTCACAGGCTTGGGTATCAAGGATGCTGATCACATTAGCAGTTTGCCCTGAAGTCTACCTCGCCTGCTGTGGACCGCCTCCCCAGAACGTATCCATCCTTTCTCTGCAACGATGACCAGCATCTCCCGATCCCCCACCCCCCTTGGAAGCTCCTTCTCCTGACTAATGCTTACTCAACACTGTCTCCTGGGTGTCCTTCTAAGTTACAGAACATCTCAGAGCTCAGTTCTCTTGTTTGTGAAATGAAGACAATCACACTTTCTGCATCGTTGTTTAAAGGAATAAATAATGTCTAGAAAGCATTTGGAACAATGTCTGGCACATTCTACATTCTCAATAAAAAAAATCTCAGAGTATTTCTATCAATAGATGAATGGATAAAGAAGATGTTGTTTTCCAGTCACTCAGTCATCGCTGGTGTGTATACAAACACACACAATGAAATACTACGTGGCCATAAAAAGAATGAAATCTTGCCATGTGCAGCGACATGGACTGACTTGGAAGGCATTGTGCTAAGTGAAGTAAGTCAGAAAGGAAAGTACAAATGCTATATGATATCATTTATATGAGGAATCTAAAAAATACAGCAAACCAGTGAATATAACAAAAAAAAAAGAAGCAGGCTCACAGATAATAGATGACAAAATAGTGGTTATCAGTGGAGGGGGACAGGCAATAGGGGTATGAGCCTGGGTGGTACAAGCTATCCGGTGTAAGGTAGCTTCAAGGATATATTGTAAAACATGGGGAATAGAGCCAATATATTGCAGTAACTATAAATGGAATGTAACCTTTAAAATCGTATAAAAAAATAAAAATTATGTTTAAAAGTCTCAAAGTATTTAACCTCTCTCCCAGCCTTCATGAAAAGCTTTCAGCATCTTAGGATGGAGTCGGATGCAGTCTGGACAGTTCAGAATTGAGTTCGTCTCAAAGCGGTTTTCCATCTGCCTTATAACCGGAGCAAAACCAAATGGTTCCTAAGAGGTGGGGAAAAGCAGGTCCATGGAAGGTCTGCTGGGGGCATATGAGGAGCCTGAGCTGATAGCAAACTAGACACAAGATCTTTACTCTCTTGGGGAAAAGAGAACAGGGTTCTGTTCCATTGTGTGCACAAGAAGAAAATGCTGACGTGAGGTCACACAAAAGGAACATGAAGGAATGAGAACGCCAGGCTACGCATCTCAGCCTGCGTCAGCCTGGAGGACTCTGTGTCTCCCGGTTACTGTCCAGTTCTTGTATTTTATTTTGTGCCAGAAGGAGCACAAGCTCCCTGTGACAGCTAGATAAACAACCCCGAAGCTGAGCAAATGATGCTCAGATTTCCAAAAGAATTTTTTCTTCGCAGGGCAACGGAAGCTAGGAGAAGAGACCGGTCAGATATGATTCTTCTCTCCTGGTCAAGGGGAAAACTTCCCTGGAGAAAGTGTCCAGATATTTGTGGGATGGGAGGATAAACCACTGAAATCCCCTAGGCCAGTAGCCTCCTCTTCTCATCGGACAATGCTCTCAATTTGAGGGAGGGATTCTGGTCAAAATCCTTGCGGACGATGAGTCTCTCTATTTGAACAACAGAATGAAAATTTGAGAGTTGGTTCTGGTTTTAAAATTCATTCCCTTCTCTGTTCCTCAATCCCACATGCAATTATTTATCCTCCATTCCATCTCCTCTAACCCTCCCCATCACCACGCTTTTAATTGAAATTACAGTAGCTCAGTCACCTGCCAACACAGGAGAACTGGGTTTGATCCCTGGGTTAGAAAGATTTCCTGGAGAAGGGAATGGCTACCCACTCCAGTATTCTTGCCTGGGAAAACCCGTGGACAGAGGAGCCTGGTGGGCTACAATCCAGGGGCTGCCAATGAGTCAGACGTGACTGAGCTACTAACACTTTTACGTTCACAGTTGATTTACAATGTTGTGCCAATCTCCATTGTACAGCAAAGTGACTCACACACACACATACATATTCTTTTTTAAAAATATTCTTTTCCAATATGTTTCATTCCAGGAGATTAAATTGCTATACAGTAGGATCTTGCTGTTTATCCATTCTAAATGTAATAGTTTGCATTTACCAACCCCAAACACCCAGTCCATCCCTCTTTGGCAACCACAAGTCTGATCTCTATGTCCCCCTCACCCACTCCTGAAGATTCTCTGCATCTCACTCATGCTGTGAGCTTGGAGATACCCAACTGGCCACCAAGACAGTCATCTTTCAACCAAGCCCCGATGTCCAGGTCCAGTTCACCTTTGACTTCTACTGGTAGGGTTGGTTGACAAAAGAAAGCAATGGCTGATAAAAACATTGTCTGGAGTCAAGGCCACCTAGAAGCAGGCAATACCTAAACCAAATGCCATCAGCTAAAAAACTAAAAGCTATGGGGCTTCCCTCATAGCTCAATTGGTAAACCATCTCCCTGCAATGCAGGAGACCCAGGTTCGATTCCTGGGTGGGGAAGATCCCCTGGAGAAGGGAAATGGCAACCCACTCCAGTATTCTTGCCTGGAGAATCCCATGGACGGAGGAGCCTGACAGGCTACAGTCCATGGGATCGCAACAGTCGGACGCGACTTAGCGACTGAACTACTACTACCACTAAAAAGTGAAGCATGGAAAAGGACTTGGGATTGGGGTGGGTAGGGATGGCCGTGATTTGTAAAAGGTTTTTTGGTCCCGTCTGATGTTTCAGGCTCTGTTCTTGTTTTGCTAAATATCAAGATTGTCATTTTCCAGAGATAAGGTTTGGGGCAGGGGGTGGGCAGTGTGCCTAGTTTGGCACATGTGAACTATCTGAAATATCCAGAAAGCCTTGGGCCAAACGGAAACTAAAGTCCCACCCAGGTAGGGGCTGTTCCTTGACAATTTCTTGAGGTGCAGGGGGAGCCTCCCAGACCTAAGAGTGTACACCATGCCATGGCCTCACCCCATACATAGCCTGCTCCACCCTAAGCCTGTCTTCTTTTTCGCCTTTTGAATATCCAATGCAGCCTAATTTAAAAGGCCCGTCTTTGCGATAGCTGTGGCTGCCAAACAGTCCCCAGTCTAAAATGTACTTTGGATTCTGTGCAAAAGTTTGAAATTCCATGTATTGTGGTCAGTGCCTGTGTTAGGCTGTTTTGACCACTGCGTCGTTGTAGTAAGGACTAGCCCTCAGGGCCTTCCCTTGCTTTTGTGAGTCACACAGATTCAGATGTCTCGCTGCTTGGGTATATATAGTAGGCTCGTAATATTTTTCAACTGAAGACCTAGTCCTTGTCCTCAGGGAACAGTAAGGCATCCTTGAAATGACCTGAATTCAAAGCACCTGATGAAATTGTGATTCTGATTGTGCGCTGAAGGAAAGAATTTCTCTTCTCTGCAAAGATATAAACACGGGCTGGATAAGCTTCTATTTAAGAAGTTATCAAGTAGATTCATGTCTGTTCAGATACTTGCACAAGCAACCTTTAAACTTTGTTCCAACCCTTGGATCCAACGGTTACATGTCTCTCATTGGTTGTTTACACTCAAGGACCAGGAAGGATGGGGGGCTGCAAACTCCTGGGGCTCTCCAAGTAGTGGTGAATTTCATGAGATACTTCTTCTTAGAAGTTTGAGCCAAAATGTTTCGCGAGCAGAGACACCTGTCTTAGAGCATGGAGGAAAGGCATTGTAGGTGCAAATAAATAAATTTAATGCAGCAATGAAAATATCAAAGTTCAGCTACACACAACAATATGATCCTTCTGGCTTCCCAGCCAGGATGTGAATCACCCCTCTGTCCAGGGCCTCCACACTGTGTATCCTCCCCACCTGTTAGTCGCCATGTTGGTTATCAGATCAACTGTTATACTATCACCATCCTTATGTTCAAATAACCCTTATTTTACTTAATAATGGTCCCAAAGTGTAACAATAATGATGCCAGCAATTCAGATATTATCTTACTGAACCTAATTTATGATTTAAGCTTTGTCATAGGTATGTATGGGCTTCCCTGGTAGCTCAGTTGGTAAAGAATCCACTTGCAATGCAGGAAATCCTAATTCATTCCCTGGGTCAGGAAGGTCCCCTGGAGTAGATAATGGCAACCCACTCCAGTACTCTTGCCTGGGAAATCCCATGGATAGAGGAGCCTAGCAGACTACAGTCCATGGGGTCCAAGAGTCAGACACGACTTAGTGACTAAACCTCCACAGGCATAGAAGTATAGGGAAAACTTAGTATATATAGAGTTTAGTACTCTCTGTGATTTCAGGCATCCATTGGGGGTTTGGGAACATACCCACACCATGGATAAGGGAGGATGACTGTATGCAGAGAGTATCTCTAATCTTTGGAAAGCAGAGAATAGTTGCCTTAAGAAGGACACTAGGAGTCCAATTTTGTATCACGTGCATTTGTTACTATTCAAATAGAAAAGAGCATTTATTTTGAAAATATTCGCTGATTGCATGGTTCTTTCCTGATTTTGTCTGGGCGCACCTTTATTGTAAAGTACTTCAGCAAAAAAACGATCTGGCATTCAAATAAACTGCCTGACCGTGGCCATGTTAATTATACAAGGACTCTTCTAAGCAAACATTTTCAAGCACATATTTGGAAACTGTGCTGTTCAACACTGTAAAAATAAAGACAAATGGGACAAAAGTGGAGCCCTCGTGGAAGGGGAAGACAGGGAGGAGAGGAGGGAGGAAAGGGGACTGTCTGGTGCCCCTGGAATGTCTCTTCATGCAGCCGTTTAACTTTGCTGCTCTTTGTCTTTAGGAAATAGGGTTGGGTCTTATCCCTTGTCTTGATGAGTCTTAAAAATCAACTAGGGGACACATCTTATAAACCAACTCTGTATGTTTCATACTAGACAAAGTGCTAACTACTTCATCTTTCTGCTCCTCTGAAGCTCTTTCACTCTCTCTGGTCCTTCGTTCCATTTCCAAGAAGGCTTAGCTGAGATCCTGGGTAACTGGCTTTTCATATCTGCTTGGTTTGAGGTCATTTAAAGGACATTGAAAATGGAACAGATAATGCAGCTTAGGTGCTGAGATTCCCAAATATTGTGGAGGAAAAAGGAGCAGAGGAAATAGCCTGCCACAGGTTGGACATTCAGTCCTCACTGTGGAGCACTCTAGTACTCCTGAGGACTCCCCTAATACTCTAGTACTCCTGAAGACTACTCTAGTACTCCTGAGGACTCCCTTAGTACCCCACTGCTCCTGAGGACTGCCTTAGTACTCTAGTACCCCTGAAGACTCCTCTAATACTCCTATTAGAGAGGAGGAGGACAGGCCAAGATTTTACTCACAGTAAGAAAGAAGTCTTGCCTTCTGCTTGCCATCATGATTCTGACTTATCTGCAGTTGGTTGCCTTTTGAAAACTACTTCCTACAGAAATTCTTTCAGCTATCCCCTCCAGTTTTTTAAATGGCTATAAAAGATTTCAGCCATTTTTCTCCCCCAGTTTTATTGAGACATAATTTTATTGATATAATTGACAAATAACATTGTATAAGTTTAAAGTGTACACCATAATGCCCTGATACATGCATATGCTGCAAAATGTTTACCACATTAAGAGTGGTTAATAGTCATCACCAGACAGTTGTATTTTTTTTTCCCTTGCGATACTTTTTAAGCTCTATTCTCTTAACTTTCAAATATATGGTACAGTCTTGTTAACTATGGTACAGACTTGTTAACAGTCATGTTGTACCTCACATCTCCAGAACTTATTTATATTAAAACTGGAAGTTTCTCCCTCTTGATCACTTTCACCCACTTTTCCCACCCCTCACCCTCTGCCTCTGAAAATCACAAATCTGATCTCTGTTTCTTATAAATTTGGGTTTTTTAATATTCCACATGTAAGCGAGATCATACAATATTTGTCTTTCTCTTTCTGGCTTAGCATAATGCCCTCAAGGTCCATCCATATTGTTGCAAATGACTTGATTTCCTTTTTATAGCTCAATGGAATATATATATATATATTTGTATATATATACACGCCCCACATTTTCTTTACCCATGCACCTGCTTGGGTTGCTTCCATGTCTTGGCTACTGTAACTGAGGCTGCAGTGAGCACGGTAGTGCAGATGTCTCTTCAGGACAGTGATTTGGTTTCATTCTGTTATTCATCTAGGAGTGGGATTACTGGATCATCTGGTATAGTTCTACTTTTAATCTTTTGAGGAAGCTCCATACTGTTTTCCACAGTGGCTGCAAATGACACTCCCGCCAGCAGTGCACAAGGGCTCTGATTTGGATCATCTTAAAGGACAGAGATTTAGAAGCATCTCATTGTTGCAGTGATCCAAACCCAGGCACCCCATTTCTTCATCAAAATCCCATTTGTTGCTCTTGCCAGACAGGGCATATTGATGATAAGGCTGAGAGGTATGGCTGAGGAGAAGGGGGTCTTCCTGCGGTGAATGGCATGTGGTGGGAGGGTGGTAGCTGTTAAAATCCACAGGCACCTTCTCTTCATAAAGTTCACCCCCTTGATTTGGCCATATGGGTGGATAGCTGGATTTGACTGCTGGTGGTTCCACTGGAACCGGCTGGTGGAAGGGTTCTGAAGAGCTCTGGGAAGGGGAGAAGTCATAGGGCCAGCTGGTCAGAGGAAATGGGTAACTGGGACAACTGTTGTCATTCAGAGGACTTCGTCCCAAAGCCACATTCTTATTCCACGCCTGCAGATCACTGTAATCAGAGAAGACTCCAGAGATGGAGGGCTGGAGCAGGTCTCCACTGCTGGAGACCCGACTGTGGGACAAATCCCATTTGTCGTAGAGCTGAGGGGGGCCCAGGGTGGGAGTGAGGTTTGCCAGCTCAGAGGTACCCCCCAAACCATAGCTCTCGGGGAAGGATGAGCCATCATTCCATGCCTTCTGCTGGGGAGTGTAACCTATCACATGTCCGCTGTAACTAGGAGGCAGTTGGACAGCTTCCTGGAAAGACCAAGTTAAATTTTCCCAACTCTGTGTTTCACCTGGAAGAGGCTGGAAAGACAAAAGCTCGTGTTAATAAGTTAAACTCACCCTACTACCCCAGGCACCCAGGAGTGACCCTGCACAAGTAAGTGCTCTGTGCATTTTCCTCATTCCCTACATACTCGAAGCACAAACATACACAGGGCTTTGCACAAGCACACGAGGCCTGCAAGAACTCAAGGCTGCTGCCATTTCAATGCGAGATCTGACCAACCAGGAAGGGCCGCATGGGCCTTCTTTTACTCAGACGGGAGAATGTTTAGAACATTCCACCTCAAATGCAAATCTGAAACCCTAACTGCCTCTGTGAGAAACTTGTAAGGGGCTATCTAAGACAAATCAAACCACAGCTTCAGAGTTTTACATTATCCTCAGGGGAATCTCAACTTCCTCCTTGACTTTTCTACTTTTTAGTGGATTCCAAGAGTTTATTTTTTTTTTCCTCAAGAAACTCCGAGCTCACTTTGTTGAATCACAGACCTCTGGCATATGACGTGGTCAACTTCTTTTCCTAAATGGAGAAGGTATATCATTCTCCAGTTAATCACAAGAAAAGAATCTGCTTAAGGACTCAGTTATCTTCTTGTTTATGTAAAACTATTGCCTAATAGGGCTTTCCTGGTGGCTCAGTGGTAAAGAATCTGCCTGCCAACGCAGGAGATGCAAGTTTGACCCCTGGGTTGAGAAGATCTCCTGAGAAAGAAATGCCAACCCATTCCAGTAGTCTTGCCTGGAAAATCCTATGGACAGAGGAGCCTGGCAGGCTACAGTCCATGGGGTCACAAAAGAGTCGGACATGACTTAGCAACTACACAACCACAACAACTGAGGAATAAAAGGATGGAGTTGGAAAGACTGACCAGGAAGGGTGAGTGAGAAGGAAGCCCCTGCAACTTCTGCCAGGGTTGGTAGGTGGGATTCAGGGGCTCCTATTTCCCTGAAATTATGACTCAAATTATGACTTTTTCCCCTTAAGGAACATTAGAACCTCCAAGGATGGAGTGGCTCAATTTCTGTGCTCCTGAAACGTGGACCATAGACCAGCAGAAAAAGTATGCTGCATGCTTGTTCAGTCACTTCAGTCGTGTCCAGCTCTTTGTGACCTTATGGACTCTAGCCCACCAGGCTCCTCTGTTCATGGGATTCTCCAGGCAAGAATACTGGAATGAGTTGCCATGCCCTCCTCCAAGGGATCTTCCCCACCCAGGGATTGAATCTGCATCTCCTGCATTGGCAGGCGGATTCTTTACCACTAGCAGCACCTGGGAAGCCTAGGAAAAAGTATAGGAATTAGTAAAACACTATTAAGGAGACAAATCCTACCTACAGTATGACACCCAGAAAGCCGTGAACATCACAGCGCTGTTTGACTGTGGGGAGAAGTGGGCACCCCTACATCCCCAGATGATCACTGTTTTCAAAAACTGCCTGGTTATATCATCTTGGTGAAGTGCACTAAGGAAATCATCGGCTTCGGGGGAGAGTAAAGAAGTATGAGGCTCAGATTTTATGCAGATCATTTCTTTTTGGTTCTAGCAGAAATACAGAGAATGCCAAACATCGGTTAAGTACTAATTCAGGTCTCTTTTTAACTACAGTAGGGAAGACGATTCTGAAATTATATGGACTTTATGGTTGAGAGCATACTACAAAGATGGTAGACATTAAGAGGAAAAGTATTCATATTTACATATTCAGTTTCTTTGCCAGATGCTAGCTCATAGGTGAGCCTGAAGATATATGATTTGGGGCTCTCCTTTGTAGGTTCAAAGACCTGCTAAGAGCATGCTTAATCCATCACAGATAAATTCTGCCTAGGAATTTGTCCTCAGTCGTGTCTGACTTGCAACCCCATGGACTGCACCTTCTAGGCTCTTCTGTCCATGGAATTTTCCAGGTAGGCATATTGGAATGGGTTGCCATTTCCTATTCCAGGGGATCTTCCTGACCCAGGGGTAGAACCCGTATCTCTTGGGTCTCCTGTATTAGCAGACGGATTCTTTACCGCTAGCGGCATGTGTGAAGCCCTCATTTGTAGGTGATGACAGGGAAATCTAAGGCTGCCACCACAGGGATGGCAAGTCCCCACATATTTTGAAGATGCATGGAGCAAGGTTACCTTTATCTCTGGGCTCTGTTTCAGCTTCGAGGAGACTGAGGAAGACGCTGAGTGTGTTTTCTTCACTGCTCTTCTGGCCTCAGCTTCCAATTTGGTTTCTGGCTTTGGATGGTCATGCTCTCCCTTTGACTTAAAGGAGAAGAAGCAGTGAGATAAACAACTAGATGTACTTCACGGTACCTAAAGTCTTATCCTGTTCTCTGCTGTCGGACTGGGTGCTGTTGCAGTTGACTGTTGCCACAAGATCAGAGCAACCTTTTACGATCCTCCCAGGGTTGGATAGCATCACCGATTCAATGGACATGAGGTTGAGCAAACTCTGGAAGACAGTGAGGGACAGGGAAGCCTGGCATACTGCAGTCCATGGGGTTGAAAAGAGTCGGACACAACTTGGTGACTGAACAAGAAGCCCACCCACCCACCAGTCTTTGCTGATGGCACGCCTTCTTTGCACGGTGCTTCTCCCCAGCCCTGCCACGTCACACTCATAGTGATAATGAGTAACACTGATTACACATATCCTTGAATCTTCAGTGCAATACTGTGAGGGCCACACCATTACCATCGTCCCCAGCTTACAGAGTAGGAGGAGATAGAGGCATGGAAACCTCCTCTAGTAAAGTGGGGGAACTGGGATCCAGAGTGTGCCAGAGCCAGCCAGGTGGAGAGCCAACTGTTGGCCATTCAGGTATTTTGTGAGCTGGTTGTTAAAAATGTTTTGACACTTTGCTGTACATCTGAAATGAACACAACACTGTAAATCAACTATGGGTGTGTGTGCATGCTCAGTCATGTCCGACTCTGTGACTCCATGGACTACTAGGTTTCTCTGTCTGTGGGATTTTCTAAGCAAGAATACTGGAGTGGGTTGCCATTTCCTCCTCCAAGGTACCTTCCTCCAGGGATCAAACCCGTGTCTCTTGTGTCTCCTGCATTGACAAGCAGCTTCTCTAACACTAGCGCCACCTGGGAAGCCCCCCTAAATCAATTATACTCCAATAGAATTAAAAATTTTTTAAATATATTTGTTGGAGATACTGAATGAACAAAGAGGAAAGCAAGGAAAGAAAATTTCAGGTCGTCTTACACAGTTCTACCGAAGAGCTCTTTCCAGAGAATTTCTGTCAAGCTTAATATCTTCATTCTCTATTACCTTCAATATTAATTTCTGATATGCTTTTGCCATGAAACCCTGTATTCAACCTTATGATCATGTAAGTATTATGAAAAAAATGCATACTAAAATAATTAACTTAAAGAAAATCAACTTGAAATCACCCATGATGAGAATAGTCATATTCCAGAAGTTGGCAAACCCTATACATTCAGAGCATTTTCTTTTCAGAGACAGGTTTAGCAAGGACTCAGATCCAAACAGTCCAGCTCTCAGAGTCTACCACCTCCCTGGAGAGGACCCCTTAATACCACATTTTACCAAAAACTAGGGCTTAGGGGAGTAAAGCAACGTGTCCATGTTTACAGAGCTGGGTCTGCGGAAAGCCAGCGCACAGGGGCTCATGTTGCTGACAGCGGTCGCCCCCTGGGAACCTGGGCTCCACCCTTGGCTCCTCTCGAGGTTCGGGGTACAGACGTTCGTTTGCCCAGAGGGTTCCCCCAGGGAGGGTGCAGACTCCCCTCCAACTGTTCCTCTCCCGGAGGCAAGTCTCCCTCATGCTCTGGGAACAGTTCCTGAAGTAAAAAGAAAAGGAATCTCTAACGTAAATCCAACCTGGAAAAATATGAAGCGTCCATCGTGCCTCCAGAAGTTGGTGACGGGAAAGCCCCCGTGGCCCCGGCAGGGAATGAGCTTCAGGGGCCCGTCGCAGTTGGGACAGCGTTTCCCTACAAAAGAGCAGAGGAAGGTGACCACGCCCGGCAGAGCCCGGGCCAGCGGACCCCTGAGTCTGTGCAGCTCTGCCTGGGTCAGACTTGACTCCTGCACAGCAGAGAGTCCACCTGGGCACAGTGTTACAGACTTTCACCCACTGGGCATGACTCCTGGGCCTAGGAGACCAGACCACTCAAGCAGCCCAGGTCACTCTCACAGGCGGTAGAGGAAGCAGTTATTTACTCAGTGGAATATTTTACAGGTTGGGGGTGAGCAGGAGGTGGGAGCTGTTTTAAGCAAAAAAAAAAAAAAAAAAAAAAAATCCCTCTCTCCTTATTTACTGATACTTCAAATTCTTTATAAAGAGGAAAAAATTCTTTCATTTCACAATTTGAACTAAGGGTCAAGGAGCAAAACCACACAACAGAGAGAATGCAGCTACTAAATTTCCACTAACGTGTAAATGACTGATACCGCCCTGCCCTGAGAGCAAGTTTGGAAAACAAAGGACAAGGAAAGAACATGAAGTAACTTGAGGTCTGAAGTGGGCAATGCACAGGGAATGGTGAATGCATCTATTTCACAATCTGATGAATATGATTAAAAAAAAAAAAAGAATTAGCATGTGATGATGGCCTGAACCTAAATGGCATGGAATTGAGTCTAACCTCAGATTTAGTCCTGGGTCCCCCTTCGGATCAAAGCACTCACTGAGATCATTTGGGGGACCCCATTCCCCAAGGTGTAGGGTGGCAAGCCTGATGCACAACTTTCTCTTACACTATTCATATATGTGACTGCGCTGATGAGTTAATGCTTGTCCCCTGAGTGATGCATCCTCCTTTTAATAGAGGCCCCAAATCAGATCTTAACCCTAGGGAGCAGTGTTAGCGGTGGGTGCAGCGGGCACGGCAGATCTATGGGGATACAGGGGCCCGGGGGGCGGGCTGGCTCGCCTTAAAATGATCTCTAGAAACGGCCTTGGTCTCGTCCACCCTCCAGCACAAAGGCTGGACCCCGGGAGGAGCGAGAACTTTAAGGCCCCTCGGCGGGAGCGCCACTCACTCTGCTGCTTCTGTCGGGCCTTGTCGCAGATGGCTGGCCTCAGGTAGACCTTGCGGCCCTCGGCGACCGAGCAGTCGCGTCCGCACACCACCACGCCCAGGCAGGACTTCTTGAGGATGCGGGAGTTGTGGTTGTTGGTGTTGCGCATGGCCCAGCTGCTCAGGTGGCGCTGTGCGTTCCTGTCGTCGGAGCTGTAGATGTGTTTCTCGTAGGCGTCGGGCCACTCCTGGAACCAGTCCGTCTTTTTCACGTTCTGATGAAAACACAAAGGAGATGATTATAGTTCCAGCTGAAGTCACCACTGGGCATAAAGGTGGCCTGGTGCGCAGCTCTTCTGGGCTCTGTATCTCTGGCAAAGACCAAGCTGGATCTTACCACGTGGTCTGAGCGTGCACAGCCCAGCTGCGGCCATGTGACCACTGGGTCCATCCCACATCTGCCCCCTGGACCAGAATGGCTTATGATGCAGCCCTCTGCATGACTGATGCTCCTCTAGCCTTTGGTGATGAGAGTGAGGACCACTGCTCACTGAGAATGTTGGAGGGTGAAGCAACACAATGGTACTCTTGCACAGTGGCTATGGACGGCACTGGGACAGGGCAGTGAGATAGTGTCACGCTCCCCGTGGTGGTTAGCTTGTTGAGAAAGTAGAGGGTTTAATGCAAAACCACCTGAGAATCGCGGTGGAAGGCTGGAGAGCCACTTCCTCCTCTGCGGAAACTCCCTCCCCTTTGCTCTACTCTCATGTTCATGCGCCTCAAACAGGGTGGAGGAGTAAGGACAAGTTGAGCTCGATTGAAAACTTTCATGTTCCTGCCCGGGACTGACACAGTTCCCTGCCCATGGTACCTAACTAAACAAAGCTCTCCTCTTTAAGTGGGCAGGGACACAGGATACTCAATCCTCATAGCATAAGTTATTTGACTTTCTTTGCCTCTGTTTCTACATCTACATAATAGAAATAACTAGACCTACCTACCTCGAGTGGGTCTGAGTTACACAGGATAACATATAAAAAGTACTTAGCGTATCACCTGGCATGCAGGGAGCTCTGGCTGAATGTTAGTGAAGTTATGGCTCATGGCCACGTTTGGCCAGTTCTTAGAGTGAGAATCATTAGCAATCTCAGTGGTCAAACTTAAGCAGTGCCCATTCTTGCAGCTTCCAGAGACTTGGTATAAGAAACATTTTTCAACAAGAAGCTTCTGGAAGGTTAGGGTTTAGATTCTAGAAGCTCCAAAGGGTGCTTCTCCTTTGCTCCTCACACAAGAAAACACAGCATAGAATATGAGAAAGGAAAAACAAGATGTTTGAGGAGGAAAAGCAAGCATCAGGATAGAAGGGAAGTTCCAGGAGGTCGTGTCTCTCCAAGTTGGAGTTCAAGTGTAGAAGACGCCAAAGAACTTTGTAACATGAGATTCTGGGTAGGCAGCTGTCTCCTAAGACTCATTTTGTTCTTCTCTTAAATCAGGATATTGATAAAACACTCTTCACAAAAGTACTGGGAAGAGCAGATGTGTTGTAAATTGTAAGTTTTATATTGTTAATGATAGTTGTCATTTGTATGGAATTTCATGGAGATTGAAATGGGTCTAAGGAAATAAAAATGAGAGGTTTTATGTACATGACAGGTAGTACTAATTAATAGCGAAGAGCTAGGGTCTGCAAGCTAGGACCATGGGCCAAATCCAGTCCAATGCCTATTTTTTTAAAAAATATATTTATTTATTTGACTGTGTCAGGTCTTAGTTTTGACATGTGAACTCTTAGTTGCAGTATGTGGGATCTAGTTTCCTGACCAGGGATCGAACCCAGGCCCCCTGCTTTGGGAGCAGAGTCTTCGCCACTGGACCACCAGGAAGTCCCCAATGCCTGTTTTTGTAAATAAAGTTTTATTGGAACCCAGCCATGTTCATTCATATGTGTTGTCTGTGAAGACATTTATACACCATGACAGAGTCCAGTAGGTGCACTCAAGACTGTATGGCCCACAAAACCTAAAATATTTACTATCTGGCCCTTCACAGAGAGCTTGTCAGCTGCTAGTAGGAGCGCAACTTGTGGAGGCCAGGGTGTGGGCCTTACCCTGAGAGGGTTCCTTCTACCCTGAGAGGGTTCCTTCCCGCTCAGGGCTCCTCTTTCTGCTCTGTGAGATGGGGGCCGTGGGAGTACCTGCCCGACAGGGATGTTTGAAGACTGAACGGGTTAACATACACAAAACATTCAAAACAGTGCTTGCTACTCACAGCAGCCAAGACACGGAAGCAACCTAAGTGTCCACTGACAGATGAATGGATAAAGAAGTAGTACATACGTATCATGGAATATTCAGCCAGGAAAAGGAATGAAATAACACCATTTACAGCAGCATGGATCGACCTAGAGGTGACCATACTAAGTTGAAGCGAGTAAAAAAAAAGACAAATATCATATTGCTTATATGTAGAACCTAAAAAAAAAAAGATACAGGGAATTGCCTTGTGGTCCAGTGGTTAGGACTTAGTGCTTTCACAGCCGAGGGCCTGGGCTCATTCCTTGTTCAAGAAATTAGGATCCTGCAAGTTGTGTGTAGCAGGGGGGAAAAAAGGAAAAAAAAAAATGATACAAATGAATTTATCTACAAAATGAAAATAAACTCACAGACATAGAAAACAAACTTATGGTTACCAAGAGGAAAGCAGAGAGGGCTAAATTAGGAATTTGGAGTTAGCAGATGCAAACTACTATATATGTAAAATAAATTAAAAAAAAAAAGGTCCTACTGTATAGCACAGGGAACTCTATTTGATTTCCTGTAATAAACTGTAATGGAAAGGAATATGGAAAAGAATGTACATTGATAAATGTGTAACTGAATCACTTTGCTGTATACCAGAAACTAAAGCAGCATGGCAAATCTACTATACATCAATAAAAAATAAAGCCAGTGCCTGGCACACAGCAAGTTCCACATCAGTGTTAGCTGTTAGTCTTCTGATCTTGGGCAACACACACCAGCCGTTGGGTGTGAGGGCCAGCAGCTTTCAGGAGATGACCCCCAGAGAAGTCACTTGACACTTTAAACCTTGTTTAGACAAATGTAAGACAGGAGTCCAGGCCCCTCTAAAACCAAAGTTTCATTGGCACAGCTCCTGGTTTTGAGCTTCTGTCTCAGAACAGTGACAACAATAGCTCCATTGTGCCGTCCAGTGGTGAGGAAAGGGGACACTGCTCCAGAAGGGCAGGGGAAAGGGGGTGGTGTCTCGGGGTGGGGGGTCCCCTCTGCTCCAAAGGCGACTGCTTCTAGTTTCTAGGAGAGAGGCAGCCGGGCCAAGATGCTGAGTGAGCTGTATTCTCCAGTCTCTCCCCAACTTCTCTGGTAATTCTGAGTGGTATTAATTCAACACACAGCCTCGGGCAGCCCCCGGAAGCGGCCCCCTCTTTCCCTCTGTGTCTCCTGGTTCCTCCACCCACCTTCTCTTCTCTTCCTTCTGATCCAAAGCTCTAAACAGTGCTCTCTTCTGCCACAGACATGCCGCCAAAAGCATAATATTTTATCTTCTGAAGTAATAACAAGGTAGGTTAAAACGTTAAAATGTGGACCTTTAACAATCTGGGCTGCAGAAATCTATCAGTGGATTTGAATTATTCCAATACAAAGCACAGGTGTCAGGGCAGCAGAGATAAGAACAAGGTGGTCTTGAAGGAAAGCTGAGATTTCCGTGTTTTAAAGGTGTGGGATGGGACCTCTCTGGTGGTCCACTGACTAAGACACCAGGCTCTCACTGCAAGGGGTCTAGATTCGAACCCCAGTTGGGGAACTCGATCCTACATACTGCAACTAAGAGATCCCATGCTGCAATGAAGATGCAACTAAAGACCCAGTGCAGCCAAGTAAATACATAATTTTTTTTTAAATAAATAAAATAAAGGTGAGGGGCCCCTTCAGTCTGGTCAGTGGCGTAGACACCACAAACCAGAAGGAACCTACAGGGTTTGTGAGAGCAATTCAAATATTCCAATTAAAGCAAGGACTCCCTGCCAGTGGAGCAAGAAATGCTCTGGACTGTCTTTTCTTTCTCTCTTAGTTTAACATATGTTTTCTCTTCCCTATGAGTTTTCCTCTTTGATGAGTTATTTAGAAATATATTGTTTAGTTTCCGTGTATTTACAGAATTTCCTGTTGTCTTCTGTTATTAATGTCTAGTTTGGATCCACTGTAGTTGAACACACTCTGTGTTTTTGATTATTTTAATATTGTTGAGGTTCATTCTAAAGCCCACATAGTTTGTTCTGCATTCCACGGTATGTTAAGCTTTTTTTCCCATCAGCTCCTCCACCAGTACCTTAGTTTTCCAATTCCATTAATAAGCCAGTAATAAGTCTGACAACGTACAACCTCAAGAAAATTACCAGGAGCAAGAATATTTACATCAAGATATTTTCTTGGCTATTTACATATGACCAATCTTGTGACTTGGACTTTTGTAGGATTTCTGACATTTTTTGACATTGCAAATATGAGAAAACCTAGATTCCAGTGATGCAAAGGAATCCAGGTATCGAATGATAGGGAACTCTGAAAATCTACTAAAATTTAAGGCACTAGAGCATAACTTTTTAAAGGAAGAACGATTATTTCTTCATCTTGTTTAACAATTCCTCACAAAACATTTCCCTCTTTTCAGATCTTCTGTTTATTTTTATTTCTAAATTTTCATGAGTAACTCTTTGTTTTTCCTCTTGGTTAAGAAGTTTATAAGTTAAAGGGAATATTCTTAAGGTTTCCAACATATAAATATAACAAATTTATATTGTATTATATCGTGGGTAATATCATTGGTGGTTTAATGAATATTTCTGTGACTTCTCTATGTAATTTTTGTCCCTAAGAGACTTAGTCTTCTAAGTCGCTCAAAACCTTTGAAGCCATGCAATGATAGCACCTTTCATTCCTCCCTCATTCTCATTTATTTAACTACTTGAAGTTTTAATGGGTATCTTAAGAAATATACACTGTTACATAAAACTAATGAACTAAAATCAAAATTCTGAAATGAGATATCAAAAATATTGATATTAGCATGCTATTATATTAAAAATGATTTTCCCTTGGGATATAATCCACTCTAGTGTAAAACAATTATCTGCTAGGTTTTCTTTAATAAGAATAACTTATAAATTCCTCAGAAATAAATGTTTCCAAATAAAACAGGGTTAGCAAACAGATACATGTTTAAACAAATCAGAGAGGGAAAAATTAGATATTACTTATGGAGCACAGAAAAAAAAAATTTATCCAGCATTTTGATTTACCTTCAACTTTTCGGGAACTTACCTATCTGAACCAACTGGAAACCCAACTCCAAATGTTTTCAAAGAGAGAAATTCAATTCGACTAAATGCTTTTGAGTTAACTTAAGCATTACTGCCTTTGGGTAATCTTGCAATTCCCTACCTTTATTAAAGGTCAAGATGCAGGTTAAAAGTTCTATATTTGCTGGGACAACACTAAGGTGGGACAGAGTGCCCCAGCTTTCAAATTCTGTCACCCCCTACCTTTTCTTTTCTCCCTTTCCTTCCCAATTCCACCCGGCTAAGCAAGGGACCTCCTGGTAGGCACCCAATGAGAGTCTCTGCTACCATCTCCACCACCCCAGAAGCAGAGGGCAGCAGAAGAATTCTGGCTCCCAAAGTGGGGGGATCCAATGACCATATAGGGTCCGTATAGGTGGAGATGTCCCAGGGAGTTCAAATGACATTGAGAGCAAGCAGAATGCCAGGCAAAGAGGACAAAGTCACGAGTGTCCCCGTCAGACCAACAGCAAGGTGACCTGACCATCCAGTCAGATAATAATTCACCAGAAATGCAGACTCATATTTACCCCTTAGCTCCCTAGCACCAAGACACATCTGATTACAACTAGCTTGTTCCAATTACATTTTTCCACACAAATTCACAGAAGGAGCTCAGAGATTCACTTTTGCCCGTAAGACTGAGGCAAAGGAAATTATGCTTGTTAAAACCATGGTCCAGGAATGAACTCATCAGAGACATGGCCTCTTTGGGGTTGATTCTCCAGGCTTCAAGTGGCCCCGTATTTATGTTTAACCTATGTATAGTTTAAGATTTTCTCTACAAAAAGTATATTTGAACCTTGGAATTGTGTGAGTTAACAGCTCCGTGTGGCTTTGGTTGTGGGTTTAATCGGCAAACTGCTCATGTTCAAGGAACAAAATGATTCGGGGTGTTTGTCTGCTGTGGGGCTATTGGACTAGCTTGTGCTTCTGCTCAGAGAATCTGGCAGGTGCAGGGAGATAGCAGCCGCTCCCGTCTCCCTGTTCAGTGGGTACTATTGAGAAGAAAAAGGAATTGGTTTTCTTCCCGATTTTCAACCAGAAAAAAAAAAGAAAGAGATTTCTTTATCATTCAAGGCTCTCAAGTATTACAATCAACGTTAGTGAGAAGCACCCTTATAATGAACCATGTATGTACATGCTAAGTTGCTTCAGTCGTGTCAGACTTTTTGTGACACTATGGACAGTAGCCCGCCAGGCTTTTCTGTCCATAGGATTCTCCAGGCAAGAATACTGGAGTGGGTTGCCATGCCCTCCTCCAGGAGATCTTCCCAACCCAGGGATCAAACCTGCGTCTCTTACACCTCCTGCAATTGGAAGACAGGTTCTTTACCATGAACACCACCTGGGAAGCCCAATGAACCATGTGGTGAGCATTTTTAACAGAGGTAAGACTAACCCAACCCAGACTTTTGCGGCTTGGATCAAGCAAACCCTACAGCAATTATATTTGAACTTCTAAAGTAGTTTAAGGGAATAGAAAAAGAAAGCAAAATTGGTCTATTACATTGGACTGGAATAAATAGGCATTTATCAATGATGGTTTTGAGTAAGTTAAGTGCCTGCAGTTCTGGGCTGACTCCGTGGAGGCTGGATAAAGCAGAAGTGGTATCAAATTAACCACAAGTTAGACAAGTGAACAGAAATGAGTTCCAAGAAGATTTATAAAGACAAACATGCAGCTGAAAGAAGAGAGGAGGGCACATGAAACAATTCTGCCTCCAAACCACCTTTCAGGCTGCTTGTCTCCAAGATCTCCTTACTGAATGCCTGTGCATGGCTCCCCTGTAGGGAGCCTTTGAACTTCAAAGTGCTCTACTTTGCCTTGTTTGTCTTATCTTCATCTGACCTAATCCTCTCACCTTTTACAATATGCTTGTCCAGAGAGAGCCCTTTTGCCAAATGCTCAGCCTTTATCCCCATGCCTGAAAGTAAGTGAAAGTGTTAGTCGCTCAGTCGGGTCAGACTCTTTACGATCCCTGTGGACTGTAGCCCGCCAGGCTCCTCTGTCCATGGGATTTCCCAGGTAAGAATACTGGAGTGGGTTGCCATTTCCTTCTCCAGGAGATCTTTCCAACCCAGGGATCAAACCTGAGTCTCCTGTATTGGAGGTAGATTCTTTACCGCCTGAGCCACCAGGGAAGCCAAAGCCTGCAGCATTCAGTATTCCCATCCAAGTACTAACCAGGCCTGACACTGCCTAGGGTAATACGGCCATAGACATTTCGGAGTCATGCTAAATTATATACGCCCTCCTTCAGTGCCTCTGGCATTTTTTTATATGGCATTGATTCTCTGTTTGGACACTGATCTTGTTCCACTGGCCCAAGTCATCAGTCCTTCCATGAAAGTTAACATGGATTAACAGCCCCTGCATCCAGTGGTATCTGACACATCCCACTGACATCAAAAATCTCTGATGTCCTGATGAGGATGTCATTGTTCACTATTGCCAAAAATTAACTCATAGATCTTGATCTGTGATATAGAAAGGGCCTTTGGAGTTTCCAGGACCAGAAGATGCAATAAGCACTCAGGTAACCATCTTGAAACTTGAAGCAAGTCAGTGGATTAATAAGAAAGAAATTTATCTACAAGTTGCAGGAATTTGTAGGAACCGTGGCAAGAACATGCAAATATGAAAAATAAACTATAAATTCTTTGTGTGGAGGGGACAGAGAATGAAATTAGGGAAATGTATAATAGTAGTAAGCCAGTGCTTGCTATTATAGATGGAATTCTTTGAAACATATTTTTTTAACACTCAAACAGATGGTCTGAGGACCACTCATTGCCTAAGGGGCTCCATGGAAAAACAGAGAGAGCTTTGTGGTCAAAAATAAGTTAGGGCGACATTGCCAGCATGGCCTCCTCTTGGGAGAGCCATAATGCAGTAAGAAAGACACTATGTCTGCAGCAGAGAGATTGGCTTAGGAAATTCTCTAGTGGTTAAGACTCTGCATTTCCACTGCAGGGGGCATGCGTTCAAAACTAAGATTCCACATAGCATGGGAAAAAAAAAAGAAGAAATTGGCTTAACTTGGTTGAACTTAGTTCTTCTTTCCTTCCTCCACAACATCCATTAAAATTCCTTGTAACTTACACACTACAGAACACATTTTGAGAACACATCTGTTCTAAACAGCTTAGAGATTCAAGCAAGGTGTATGAAGAATTACTACTTTACTTTTACAGAGGAGATAATGAAAACAAGAAAACAGATTTGTTTAGCGTCACCCAGATGATAAGCCATGGACCCACTCATTCATGAATTTTATACTCATCCTGTTTTGTTTAATAAGTGCCAGGCCCTGTGATTGGCACCCAGTCCCTGTCCTAGGGTGCAAGCCACTTTCTGAATCTCAAGTCACCAGATCCTTGATTGTTAGAACTAAAAGAGTCCATAAGAGACTATTTAGTGCAACACTTCATTATCAGAAGAGGAAAGGGGACCTCAGAAATGCTAAATCACTCCATTCTACAGGTAAAATCAACTCAAGTTCTACAGGTAAAAGGAGGCAAGACTGGAATTCAAAGCCTAGGCCTGGTTTCCTTGCCTTGTGCTTCTCATCGTACACTGCTCTGCCTTTAGAAACACTCTCAAAATATAAAATCTACTGTGCTTGGCTTCAACATCTTCTATTTTTCACCTCAGCTGTGTCTTGATATGATTCCACAGCCCCATAAATCCAGATGAGGACTATGTCGACTCTGCTCAGAAAATGTGCGTGCGTGCTTAGTCGCTTCAGTCGCGTCTGACTCTTTGCAGCCCCGTGGACTGTGGCCCACCAGACTCCTCTGTACATGGGATTCTCCAGGCAAGAATACCGGAGTGGGTTGCCATTTCCTTCTCTAAAACACTAAGGCACCATTTGCTCTTTTAATCATTTCCCTGGCACATTTAACAAACTAAAGGACACTTATCTATTTCCATGAGCAACCAAAGTTTTTCTACAAACTGAAAATGGTACATTTCCAGAATTGAATGTGGACTTTTCTTGTAAATGTCTCTGGTATCTGAGAAGGCTTAAGTTTTGGAAAATTCATGTTGGAACATGAACCTTTATGAACCCTGAGATCCCCTCCAGGGACATGGTTCTTTCTTTTGTCTATAGATTTGATGAATGATATGAATCCTCTGCCCTAGAAAAAATACATGTTACTACAGTGTTCTTAGACCCCATTAAAGGTCCCGCTCTAGGATGGGAATTTGCGAAATCATCTATATACCTGCTTCCTTCAACTCTTGTTTTTGAAGATGTCCAGTTTCTCTATTTGGGACCTGCAATCATGAATTAGGAATATGGGTCTCTGAGACAGGAATAATTAAAATTTATCTGAAAGTTTACCCTGAAACAGCTACAACTATTGTAAACCAATTATAAGCAACTATAAACACAAACCCTTAAAGTAGATATTTGCATGATTTAGCTGTGGTATATTTAGCCGTTCTTAAATGAATGGCAAGTAGGGCATTCATTTAAGCACTTAGTGCTTCCTAGCTCTTCCAAAGCCTATCAGGAGAGAATGGGGGAGGAGGTTCAAGGGAAAACATAAAGAGAAGCACTTCACTAGAGTGAAATTTGGAGTGATCTGGAAGCCTTCTTTAGAGTGAAATCTGGAATGAGTATAAATCAAAACTGTGGAAAACAACAACAACAACAACAACTGTGGAATCTCCATTCCCTCTCCTCTGCTTGGGATAATTCGAATTTCTCATTCCCCAGAATCAGACCTTCCGCTAGATGGTTCTAGCAGTCTCGTCTTAGCTTTCCCAGGCACCCTTCCCAATAACTTCCAGGGAAAACCTTCTTCACTGGAAGAAAGACCAAAACGTGGGGTCAGGGAAATCAGTTTTAAACAACGAATGTTGGAAATTCCCTGGTGGTCCAGTGGTTAAGACTCAATGCTTTCACTGCTGTGACCTGGGATTCCGTTTCCAGTTGGGGAACTAAGATCTCACAAGCCATGTGGCTCAGCAAAAAAAAAAAAAAAAAAAAACAGATAAAATATAAAATTTTGTTTTCCACCAAATTAAGAGTTTAAAATGTCAATTGCCAGGTCTTCCCTGGTGGCACAGTAGACAGGAATCTGCCTGTCAATGGAGGGGAACATGGGATCAATCCTTGGTCTGGGAAGATTCCACAGGCCGCAGAACAACTAAGCCTGTGTGCCGCAACTACCAAGCCTGTATACTGCAACTACTGAAGCCTGCGCGCTTAGAGCCGGTGCTCCACAAAAGAAGCCACTGTAATGAGAGGCCAGAGCCCTGCAATGAAACGTAGCCCTGGCTTGCAGTAACTAGAGAAAGTCCGCGCAAAGCAAGGTAGACCCAGTGCAGCCAAAAATAAACAGAATAAAAAAAAACTTTTTAAATGTCATTGCCAAAGATGAAGGCAAAGAAAACATGAAATGGAAGCCACTCTGTTAGCTGGAGAGTAGCCCCATGTGCGTGGACTGTGTAGTAGTCACAAAGGTTCTAGAAGAGAACTCTCACCGGCACGTCCCAAAGACAGATTTAGGTTAAACCCATTACTACCAGCAAATAAGGTTGTATGGGAGCTCGTGTGTTACAGAGAGTCAATCTACAGACACGTTATCATGGATTTCACTCTACTAGCTAGCCAGGCGGGTGGCATTGGAGCCAAAACAACTTTGAAAGACAGGGGAAGTAATACTTTCTTTGCTTCAGTCTGTAACCAGGGGAGTCTTGTCTGTGAGGGCCTTCTCAAATCATGGGTTTAGGAATCTCCTCTTAAAAGTCCTCAGTCGGAGGCTTCCCTGGTGACTCAGTGTGAAGAATCTGCCTGCCAATGCAGGAGACAGTTTCCATCCCTGGTCTGGGACAATCCCACATGCCACAGGGCAGCTAAGCCTGTGCACCACAAGTATCAAGCCTGTGCACCACAAGTATCAAGCCTGTGCTCTAGAGCCTGGGAGCTGCACCTACTGAAGCCTGTACGCCCTATAGCCTGTGCTCCGCAACAAGAGAAGGCACCAAAATGAGACACCTGGGCACCGCAACTAGAGAAAAGCCCATGCATCAGCGAAGACCCAGCACAGCCAAAAATAAATACATCAAAGTTATACGCATGAAAAAAGTCCTTGGTCGGATGTCCAACTGAAACTCTGTAGGAGGGGCATTTACTCAGCTGGGACCCTCATCAAGTTCCTTCCAGGTCTTAGCAAGTTACGTTCAAGGCTTCACGGCCAAATGCTGAACACAGCATGAGAACAAGTACATACCTGCGGCAGTTTCATATCATTAATATCCCAGCTTAGTTCTTTGTCTGAAGATTCCGCGTTCTCAGGTTCCATGATGAAGTCAGGTCGCCCACAGGTTTCCGTCTATCCAGCTGCTCTAGAAGCACTTGAGAATTTTGCTCTCAAAGGCTCTTACAGTTGGATCAGTCCACCCAAGCAGTTTAGACCAGGAGACTACTTTCCAACACTAAAAAATAAATGACAGTGATACTGATCATTAGAGATAAAAATCAGTGCTCTTGGGTGGAGGGGGAGGGGAGGGAGGTTTAAGAGGGAGAGGACAGAGGTATACTTGTGGCTGATTCACATTGTTGTATGGTTAAAACCAGGACAACTCTGTAAAACAGTTATCCTCCAGTTGAAAATGACTTTTAAGAAAAGGAATTCAGAAGAAAATATTAAAAATACCAGCGCTCGTCTGCCAGAAAAGACTGTTTCACTGATATTTTGGGAAGCACCAACATACAAACAAAAACAAAATGTAGGAACCATTAGTGAGCCTGCTGGAATAAAGCTTGACCATGGGGAAGAACATCACTTTCACCCTCAGATTTGGGCTACCTTTCTGGTTGCTAGCCCCAAGTGCAAAGGCCTCTGTAAGCACCATGGTCACCTGTAGCCAATGGTTAGGACCTTTTCCTCCACCTACCGGGTTGCAGAGGGAGGGATAACTGGCTTGGAGTTGTTTCCATGGATACACCTTCATAAATTAGCTACCCTGTGGGTGTGTTACAAGAGGGGAACATCACAGCCAGATGTGTCTAGAAGTCTTTTTAAAATTTAAATTCCCATTTAGATTAATAATCCAGCATATATTTTATATATTGGAGAAGGAAATGGCAACCCACTCCAGTACTCTTGCCTGGAGAATCCCATGGATGGAGGAATCTGGTAGGCTAAAGTCCATGGGGTCACAAAGAGTCGGGCATGACTGAGCAACTTCACTCATATATTTTATATCTTCAAATATTCTCAAATGATTATCAGATTCCTCTAAAACCTTGGCACTACTGACATTGAAAACCTATTTGATAATCTTTGCTGTGAGGAAGGAAATGGCAACCCATTCCAGTGTTCTTGCCTAGAGAATCCCAGGGACGGGGGAGCCTGGTCAGCTGCCGTCTATGGGGTCGCACAGAGTCGGACACGACTGAAGCGACTTAGCAGCAGCAGCAGCAGTGGGGGTTGCATTGTAGGATATTTAACAGCATCCTTTGGTCTCTGCCCATTAAGTGTTGGCAGCAACCCACCCCTCCTTGTTGACCACCAACCGTATCTCCAGACATTGCCAAATGTCTCCCGGAGGGAAAAACTGAGGACTACTGCTCTAAAATAGTGTTTCTCACCTTTGTTTAATCCAAAGCACCCTTCAAGACGTTCTGACTTTAGCAATCTCACTCTTCCCTGCTCGCCACAAGAAAATTCTGTCTGATCTTACTTTCATTAAATTGTATTTTAGAAATAGTAGATATTAAAAAATGTGCAAACTGTATTCCATCCCCCCCACAAGAAATACTAGTTTCTAATTATAATTGGTTAAAGGGGATTTGTTTTTCGGTGACTTAGTCGTGTCTAACTCTTTGCAACCCCTTGGACTGTAGCACACCAGGCTCCTCTGTCTTCCATCATCTCCCGAAGTTTGCTCAAATTCATATCTATAAAAGGAACTTACCCTCCCCTCCCCCAAAAAAAGTAAAAAGAAGGAAAGATATTTAAAGTGTTCAACTCTGAGGGGGGGGAAAAACCAATCATTCTGAGATGGCATGCACTTGCTAGTAGAATATGAAGTAAGACATGTTTACATGTGTGACATTTCCATGCCTTGGTGCTCTAAAGCCGTAATGATGTTACATAGAACCACTTAAGAGTCACTCAAACCACAAGTTAGTTCAATAGTCTCAATCTTACAGAGTCCCGTGTACTCTGTTCCTCAGTAATTTAGCTTTATGTAACCCTAATACTTGTCAGTCACTGAGATGTACTGAAGTAAAGTGCATAGATATAGATGACTGTTAACCTGAATGTGTAAATGAAGCTCTTGGCCACTAAATAGCAAGTTAATAGGAGTCTTTTCCCTCCCTAACATACCTACCCACACTCACCTACAACCTAGTCATCCAAAAAGATGAAACTTCAGTACCCCAATTCAAACACTGATGTGCAAGATTAAATATCCATTGAGTTTAAATCAAATTCTGTTTGGGAAAGAAACCCTAAGTTACAGAATAAATGATGCCACAGATTGACTTTAATTCAGACTTAAAAAAAAAGTATATTAGAATAACAAGAATCATATTTCAAAACAGTTGAAGATATTGCCTTAAGCCTAAGCAATGTCCGTATAATTCTTTTGTTTTTAAATTAAGGAAAAGGAAATAAAAAATCTTGTGCAGAAAAACTACCTTGCTTTTCTGATTTTTTCTGATATGAATTTTTGCCAAATGAACATGAACTTAATATTTCTCTGAGCACTAAGGCTAAAACAAGGAAGAAGAAAAGATGGTTTGCAGCCTTTGAAACATAAACAAGCAAATTCCGTTTTCCTCAGGATTAAAAACCATTTGTCCAGACTCTTTTTTGAAAGCCACTTGGGCCAAAGTGGGCTCATGTCTCACCATTTCTACAGAAGACCAAGCAGAACAAATGAAAACCCAGCAGAAATGCGGTGACCATTGTCACCGCCCTGACGTTTGTCTCTCCTTAGGATTTCTGGCCTTGTTACATTTTTTTTTTAATATATAAATTGACTTACAATATTAGATTAGCCTCAAGTGTAAAACACATTGTCATCACGAAAAGACAAGCTACTATCTGTTACCATGCAATTATTACAAAATTATTGACTATATTCTTAATGCTGTATATTATATCCCCATAATTTATTTATCTTCCAACTGAAACTTTGTAATGGTTTCCTCACCTCTGACTTCTGGAGATGGAGACAAAACTGCTTCAGAAAAATCTCCTCTCTGATTCAGGTCCCAGCAAGTTCTGGTCATTTTCTACGCAGAGACTGCTGTTCCCTAATCCAGGTCAAGGTACACTATGCTAATGAGCTCTGGCAATAATCCAATCAAAATCTAGATGCTCTCAGCTTGGGATAGGTAAGAGTGACCCGGGAGCCACTTACCCAGCCCAATTCTTCCCAGAATGCCAGCAATGTGATGAATATTCTATGGTACGCTTATGAACATTCCCCTTGTTCATGTCAAAAAAGGCGTTTTAACAGAAATGGACATTGCTAAGATTCTCATGAGGAAGTCCAGATGTTTTCTTTCTTGTAATTTCAAAGTTTGGGCCCAAGGCACACTGAGTAACGGTTGAATTCTAATTCTTTCACCATTTACCTCAGCATGTGTACAGAAGAGAGAAGACAGACAGCCAGCAAGATATGTCATAGTGGTGGAATTCATTGGAATGGATGTTTAGCAGCTGAACAACAACGACAAGATGTTGCTTAGCTGACACCTCCCAAGCTACTAAAATCACTAAAATGCCATCCTGCCCCTGACAAGGATGAATGCCCCATGAATTCTGAGTGTTTTAATTGCAAAGAATAATATAATCCTTTCTTCAAAAGTGTCCTAAGCAGTCAGGGTGCAGCCCACGTTGGTTCAGCTCACCTGATGTGTTCCAAGCAGTCTGCTAGTCTCTGGAGATTTAAGGAAGCGTTAAGGCCCCGAAGAAGTGTAGAAGTGGAAAAGATGAGAAGACACTGAGCTTAAGATGACATAACGCATGGAAAAGAAGTAGTCTGGAAGGATGTAGAGGGGAAGGTACTAAGCTGGAGGGAGGAGACTCAGGGGAATCTTCTTCCACCAACAGGATGCCTGATCAGCCTTTTGAAGGACAAACCATTTGAAGGTGTCAAGGAATAAGACTTAGCCCTAGATAGTGGCGACACCATGGGCAAAGGCAAAATGGTATGAGAAGTATGTGTGCTCAGCCTCCTGAGAAGTCAGTACCTGGAAGAGGGTCCAGGTCATCGGAGGAAGGAATCGGTAAGCTGGAAGGCAAGATGCTGGGGGCAGCCTCACTGGCTGTGTTATGCCCTGGGAGACCTTCAGCAATGTTGGAAAGATGTTTCGGTTCATTAAGAAATTCCTCCCCATCTGGAGTTAAGACCCTGCATGATTTTCTTGTATTTTATTTGGTTAATCTTGGTGTGCTCTTTGTAGACCCTCTTTGGTCAGGATCTTTCTCTATCCCCCAAACAGGTGTAGCATGACAAAGCCTGGCATTGTGCCAGCTGGCCAAAGAGAAATGTCCTGGGGTCTAGCTCCAGAACCAGGAAGCAGGACAAACAGTGGACGTAGAGCTGAGAGGAAATGAGGTGATAATTGCACATGCCATGATCGTCCAGTTGCTCAGGGTTCCTTGCTAGGGTGTCTTCTCCCCTCCATACAGATGCACCCCACCCAACCCTCAGGAGCTCCCCAAATGCCACCCGTTATGACACCTTCCCACAACAAATCTAGAACACAGGATTTCTCACTTCAGTGGTATTCCAGAACTCTTAACTGGGTTGTAAGCTGTCTTACATCACTTTAAACCAGCACCTTTTCCCCTTAGTTACAAAATCATAATCTCTCTTTTCTCCTATTTTTTGACTGAGCTATGCAGCGTGAGGAATTTTAGTTTCCTGACCAGGGACTGAACTCATGCCCCTACAGTTGAAGCTCAGTGTCTTAAGCCACTGGACCACCAGGGAAGTCCCAAATTGATAATCTTAAAAAAACAAAATCACCTCATGTTCTCAAGTTCCTAGAGACTCCCACAGGTTATATGTTGCCCATGTCCTTTCAGACTGTTGTTTTCCTACATACATCACCAAATGCAGGTCTTAACTTTGCACAATCGTAATACTACAGTACATATTGTTGCTTTAACTGTTCATGAGTGTTGGTTCTGGCTCCCCACTAAGGTGCTAACTCCCTCAAGGTGAAGTTGGTATCTTCTACTCTCTTCCTCTTTACAGAAAGATCTACTGGAATACCAGCCTCAACAGCAGATCCATCCTTGTCCACAAAACCAGCCCTACTCTGACACAGGGTGAACTGAGTGAATCAAGGCGCTCCGTCTCCACACTCGGGTTGAGCACTGACCATTTGTCCCAGATAAGTGATGACATTTCTGCTTTCTCAAGGCCATGCCCCACAGTCTTGCCCAAACTCTCCTAATTGGATCTCTGGCATTGTTATTAATAACAACAGTAATCATGACAGCTTTCCCTGACCAAACACTTACTATATATCAGGGGCCATGCTAAGCACTGGTCCTTAAAGCATTCCTGGGAGGCAGGCGTTATTCTGTAGTCTTCACAGCCACCTCCTGAGATACAGTATCATTAGGCTATATTGCTAGGAGGAAACAGGCACAGAAATGTTAAGTATCTTGATCTTTATAAGATTGTTAAGTAACCAATCTCTTTGCATCAGCAAACTGACCCTGGTCACAGAAGAAATCAATCAGAGAAGAAGGACATTAAAAGGCATTTCCTTTCTGACAGAGTAAGCCTGTCTGACACCCCAGCCCCTCCTGGCATCAAGATTCCACAGATTCTGGGGACTTCAATGATGGTCCAGTGGTGAAGACTCCATGTTTCCAAGGCAGGGGCTAAGGGTTCGATCCCTTGTAAGGGAACTCAGATCCTACATGCTCCATGGTGTGGCCAAAAAGTTTAAAATGTTAAAAAAAAAAATATTCCACTGCTTCCTTACCTTATCATTTTAAAGAATATTTCTTTCCTCCCTCAAGGCTGTTTATCAGAATTTCTGTCCCTTCTGGCATGGGACCCAGTCTGACTTATGCAGTTCTTCCCTGGAATTTTCCAAATCAGAGGTGGATGTATTGTTTTTTTCATTTCAGATGCCAAATTGCAAGCCTGACCTCAGAGCTGCTGTGGCCACATTTGTGGCCATATGACAGGTCTGAGAGATGAAACAAACAAGGGAGCAAGAAGCAGAAGAGAGAGGCAGGCAAAGGAATAGGAGCGAGACCTGGACACAGACAAGCCTGAAGCCAGCTCCAGCCTCTCCTTTCCAATTATGTGATCCTCAAAGACTACCTACACTCTTTCCCCTTTGAGACGAATGGCTCCAACTTGTAATTATTAGAGACCTACTAACACATCTCCCATCTAAGTAAGCCTGAACTTGGCCCAGACTTCAAAATAAACCACTCTCCTTTTTATTTATGCTTCTAAAGGTAAGCACCCAAAGGCACTTACCTGATACCCCTTAAAATCAGAAAATGCTTGGTAATGTCTCACCTGAGTCAACATGCAGGACATAGAGAACAGCCATCATCCACCCAATGAGACACTTAGGTAACACACGAAAGTTTCAAGCAGGTAACCGAGCGACCTCTCAGCCATCACTTTCTGTGCTGTGTAAAACTGAACTTGGGGTTTTTCCTCTAGAATTTCTCAACCTTTAAGCCATTTGTGATTCATGGAGAATCTCCCAGTTGTGTCTAAGTACCTCAGTTCTAAAAAGAACCTGCATCAACTTAAAGCAGATTCTGAGCTGTATCTCTTCTGAGAAAGAAGAGGCTTAGCATTCTCTTTCCAATCTCTGGGCAGACAAGACAAACATGGTCAGCTGCTTAGAACCACAGTTGGCTGTCTTGGTGCTTTTTGGAAAACATTATGAAATTTTTAAATATTTACTTAACTATGAGGCTTGAGAACTGTTTTGCCAATAGAAACAATAACTAACATATATATATCAAAATCACAAGCACAAACCCAATGTCAATCCCCTCCCAAATAGAAAAAATCAAAACCAAACAAGCTCTCAAATTCATAGTGGTGGATTGTTTCCAATTGCCTATAAATGTTTTGTTGTCTTTTGTCTCAAAGGCAAGAGAAGTGGATGCCCTACAGGTTGATAACAATGTGGGTAATGACAGGACTGAGAAAACTATTCTGTTTCGTCAACAATTTTGCAAATTAGGAAATGAACACCAACTTTTAAAAAATAATTTAAGAACCACAGATTAAACAAAGCAGGGACATGATTCCACCATTTCCACGAAGGAATGGGGTACCACACTTTTTTCACAAAAAATAAAATTTTTATAGTTCTGTTCAGAAAAACATGATTTTATTTTCACAAAAATAAGATTTCTGTTAAAATGTAATGAGTTATTACAGTTATTTTCGAAAAATTAGTAAATATTTCAAAATTATCTCTGCTTTATTAGGTTGGTGCTCAAGTAATTTCAGTTTTGCATTGCTGAACTTTGCCATTTGATATTGGGATAATTTCTTAAATAAATGTGGTTACATTACATATCATTTTAATGCACACTTCTTGCTTTATGTTTTTTATAATGAATTTTTGCTTGCTATTTATTTTCTATGTATTTTAGATTATGGAAATGATGTTAGACAAAAAGCAAATTTGAGAGATTTTCTTATTGGAGTTCAAAGTGGGTCATAAAGCAGCAGAGACAACTCGTAACACCAATAATGCATTTGGCCCAGGAATTGCTAATATACGTACAGTGCACTGGTAATTCAAGAAGTTTTGCAAAGGAGGCTAGAGCCTTGAAGACGAGGAGCGCAGTGGCCAGCCATTGGAAGTTGAGAACGACCAACTGAGAGGATCATCAAAGCTGATCCACTTACAACTACACAAGAAGTTTCCCAAGAATTCAGCATCAACCATCCTATGGTTGTGTGGCATTTGAAGCACATTGGAAACGTGAAAAAGCTCAGTGAGTGGCTGCCTCATCAAGTGACCACAAATCGAAAAGATTCTTGTTTTGAAGTGTCATCTTCGCTTGTTCTATGTAACAACAAGAACCATTTCTTGATTAGATTGTGTTGTGCAACAAAAACGGATTTTATACGACGATTAGTGACGACCAGCTCATTGGTTGGATGGAGGAGAAGCTCCAAAGCACTTCCCAAAGCCAAAATTTGCACCAAAATAAGAGTCCTGGTCGCTGTTTGGTGGTCTGCTGGCCCTTTGATCCACTACAGCTTTCTGAATCCCAGAGAAACCATAACATCTGAGAAGTATGCTCAGCAAATAGACGAGATGCATCAAAAACTGCAAGGCCTAACCGCACGTTGCGCAACCAGCACTTCAAAAGTTGAACAAATTTTGCTATAAAGTTTTGCCCCATCTGCTACGTTCACTTGACCTCTCACCAACTGACTGTCACTTCTTTAAGCATCTCCACAACTTTTGGCAGGGAAACTGCTTCCACAGTCAGCAGGACACAGAAATGACTTCCAAGTGTTTGTCAGATCCCGAAACACAGCTTTTTATACTTCAGGAATAAACATTTCTCATTGGCAAAAATGTATTGATTGCCATGGTTCCTATTTTGATTAATAGAGAAGTATTTGAGCCTATTTATGATTTAAAATTCAGGGTCTGAAACCATAATTACTTTTGCACCAACCTAATAATTTCTAACGTGGTAAATATTGACAGATATACATACACATAAGCTCTCTGAGGCTCTCATTAATTTTTAAGAAAAGTGGTCCTGAGACCCAAAAGTTTGATAAGTGTTGCTATAAAATACTAAGCTTTAAAGTTCTGAACCCTGACCACCTCAGGGAAACTGTTTCTGGTGACATTCAGTATTCACTGTGTAAACTGCCCCTCTGACTCTCCGGGGGCTCCTAACTCAGGACTAGGAAGTGCGCGGGAGTTAAAGGGAGATGTCAGGACTTTCCCGGCTTTAGTGGTTAAGACTTCCCCTTCCAAGGCAGGGGCTGCAGGTTTGATCCCTGGCTGGGGAGCTAAGATTCTACATGCCTCATGGCCAAAACCCAAAAGCAGTATTTTAAAGTAAAAAAAAGTATAAAAAGCAAAAGTATAAAGCAAAACCAGTATTTTAACAAATTGCATAAAGACCTTAAAAAGGGTCCACATCAAAAAAAAACCCAAAAAACATTTTTTTTTAAAGGAGATGTTGAGGAAAAAGATACCTTTAGGAAAACTGCACTCCATTAACTGCCCTTAGGACATACACCGCTGGAGGAGGGAGACCTCGCTCACAGCAAGGCTTTTTGGCATCCAGGACCAATTCCAGCATGCTCGGTCCCTCCTTCTGTGTCCCCAGAGGTCCTGCACATATCAGGCAGGGCACCCCGAGAAAATGAAGACACTGGACCTGGAAGGAGGTGGTGGGTTGTGCAGATCTTAGCTGCCCCAGCTCCAGTGTGGGCAGAGCAAGAGAGGAAGGATAAGATGGACAAATGATAACCCAAGAGTCAGTAATGAGAACACACAAGACACCCCTTGAAGGAATCAGATGATTGGGGAGGAGTCAAAATCCTGCAGGTGTGTCCGAGGGCCAGCAAATAACCGCCTAAAACTCTTCGAGCTGCCCAATTTAAATTCTGAAGCCTGGCAAAATCACAGGTTAGATATTCACAATTAAAGGATGAGGAGAAAAGTACAAAAAAAAAAAACGACAACAGTTCTTTGTATTATGGAATTATTGATACTGTTTCCTTCTTCATATTTATCTATAATTCTCTAAATTTTCCATCAAAGGCATGCATCTTTTAATCATGTGATACATTTTTTCCTTTAAAGGCCAATGATATAAAGTAAAAATTCTACTATTTCTACGGGACTTTGTAGTAGTAGTTCTCCGAATTTTGGATCTCAAGACATTTTTCATTCTGAAAAATTGAGACCCTCAAAGAGCTTTCGTGCTCAGCTTGGTGCTCTCTGATATCCTAGAGGGGTGGAGTGGAGAGGTACTGGTGGTACAGAGGTTCAAGAGAGAGGGGATATATATGTATTTATAGCTGATTCATGTTGTCATACAGCAGAAACTAACACTGTAAAGCAATTATCTTCCAAATGAAATTTAAAAAAATTTTAAAGAGCTTTTGTGTATGTGGCTATGTCTGTCAAATTTATCATATTAAAATTAGAACTGAAAATTTTTTGAAATATTTATTAATTTATCTCAATTAACAGTAATAACCCATTATGTTGTGTTGTTGTTCAGTTGCCAAGTCATGTTCAACTCTTTGAGACCCCAGGGATTGCAGCAGGCCAGGCTTCCCTGTCCCTCATCATCTCCTGAAGTTTGCCCAAATTCATGTCCATTGAATTGGTGATGTCCATTGAATAAACTCATTGTATTTTAACAGAAATAACATTTTAATGAAAATAACTGTATATTCGAAACAAAAAATTGAGAATCACAGTCACAACGTTACCATTTTTGCCAGTGTCTTTACTATCTAACCTAATCGGAGACAGCTGGCCATCTCATTTCTGCTCCCACATTCAGGCTGTTACAAAACCATCTGCCATGTAACCCCTGAGAACCCCACTGAATACTTGTGAGAAATTTTCAGTGAAGAAAGGCAAGTAAGAGCTTAGTTTTATCGTGAAAATGGTTTTGTTCTTTGAACCCTTCCTGGGAAAACCCCAGGTCTTTCTGGACCACTCTTTGAAAACTCTTTTTCTTTATGTTATAAAAAACACATGCACCAACAAATCCCACTTGACAAAAACACTTTGAATTGAGCATATATTTTAACAGATAAGGAATCAGATTTAGAGAGGTTAACCAATTCATGCAACATCACAGACTCAGATTCTTGTCTTTAGTCTCTGAATCCAGATAACCATTCACCTTTTCTCAGATAAGCAACAGCCTGGGACACCCAAAGACTTTTTTACACAATAATTAGAAAGGATAACATTTTCACCTTCCCAGGTAGCCAAACACTGCAGTAAAGAATCTGCCTGCAAGGTGGAAGACCTGGGTTCAGTTCTCAGGTCCGGAAGATCCCCTGGAGAAGGGCATGGCAACCCACTCCAGCCTGGAGAATTCCATGGACAGAGGAGCCTGGTGGGCTACAGTCCATGGGGTCTCAAAGAGTCAGACATGACTGAGTGACGGACACACACACAATATTTTCACTCTAGAATGTGGTGGGCACACAGAGAAGTTACGTAAAACAGAGCATGATGGAGCAGAAATAAGCACAGGTTCAGAAAGACGGGACCCCTGAGTCCTGGACACAGACCACACCTCCACTTTTTGTGTGACTTGACACGAATTTCTTTGCCTCTCTGGGCACAAGGATTGCTACATCTGCAAAATGGGATGATGATATCTTAGCTGCCTGAAGATACAGACTGGCCCAGACAATTGCCCAAGGTCCTGGCTAATGGAAGGGCTGACATTTACCGGCCATCCTGGTCATTTAGAAGTCAGGAAACAGGACTTGCTGAAATGGACTCATTTTAAAAGTGAGTCCCTGTAACTCTTTCCTTTTCTCTAATACTTGAAACTTAGTAGCATTGAAAGCTATTTGAGTCATCTTTCTTATAATGCCTTCAAACTTCATCCAGAAATCTCAATCTTGAGAACAATTCACTGAAATCACTTGCAACTTGGTATGTAGAAATCCATGGCAATTCAACCAGCCTGACGAGTAGACTTGAATGCCTTCTGTTGTGTGGCAGATGTGTAAGACTATAGAGGCATGAGCATCTGATTTTTTAAAACTTCTTTTCTGATACTTTAAAATAAATTATTTACTTATTTGGCTGCCATGGGTCTTCCTGCTGCGGCGCATAGACTCTCTAGCTGTGGTGCTCAAGCTCAGAGCTCCTTGGCATGTGGGACCTTCGTTCCCTATCAGGGATCGTACTTGTGTCTTCTGCATTGCAAGGCAGATTTTTAACCACTGGACCACTAGGGAAGTCCCCTCTTCTGATTTCAATTCTGGACATGCTAATGGATTTACACACTTACAATGCACTGAAGCGCCTTTATTTTTCCCATTTAAAAAAAAAAAATTGCAAAATATACGTAGCATAACATTTACCATTTTAACCATTCTTGTCGTTGTTGTTATAAAATCAACAACTGCTTTAGTTCAGTTCTCTCTGCGTTAACAAGCCTGTAGCGGGCAGTGGCCTGCCGTACTGCTTACAATACTGAGCCTGTAATAGCTGTTATCAAAACATACACCCGTATCACCATAGAAAACAGCATTAGCTACACTTCTTGTCTTTTTTTTTTTTAACTTTATTTTACTTTACAATACTGTATTGGTTTTGCCATACATTGACATGAATCAAAAATATGGAACGCTTCACGAATTTGTGTGTCATCCTTGCGCAGGGGCCATGCTAATCTTCTCTGTATCGTTCCAATTTTAGTATATGTGCTGCCGAAGCGAGCACTACACTTCTTGTCTTACCACAGGTATAAAAATTTAAATATTTACACCCTTGTTTCACCCTGACATGGAAATTTGAGGCCCAGGTCCCAAGTGGGGTCGGGAGGGGTGGTTGGTCAGCAAGGCACGCGTGAGGGGCGCTCCTTGGATGGGTGGGTGCAGGACGAGGCATGAGGATTGGAGAGGAGGGCTGTTGCCCCACCTCCTGGGGTCCCAGCGTTAGAGGCAGACAAAAACAGAAACAAAACTTTGCTCCAAAATTTGCAGGAAAAAAAGGAACCCTGAAAGTTTAAGAGCGCTTGTCCTGCAGGACGGAGGACAGTGACGGATGAGTGAGCTATCGGGCCATGGACATGCCTCCCCTTGCTGGGTCTGCCCTGGAAACTAGATCCTGCCCTGAGACTCAATGATAAGGAATAAGATAAGTATACAAGGTCACACCGTGAGGAGAAAGTTTAGGTTACACTCATACCATTTTTATCATCTTGCTGTTTAAAAAGTTACTTAAAACGATTTCTTTTGCATATAAATGAAAAAGATGAGACTATTTGGTCAACTGGTTTAACCATGTTTAATCATGCAGTTCAGTGGCATGAAGTATGTTCACACTTTGCAAACATTGCCACCATCCATCTCCAAAAGACTTTTCATCTTGCAAAATTGAAACTCCATACCTGTTGAATGATAACTCCCCTTCCCCTCCAGGTCCTGATAAATACCATTCTACTTTCTGTCTGTATGAATGGACTAAGCACCTCATGTAACTGGACTCATACAGTGTTTGTCTTTTTGTGACTGGCTTATTTCACTTAGAAGAAAAGCCTCAGGTTCACTTATGTTCTCATGTGTGAGAATTTCTTTTCTTTTTAAGGCTGAATAATATTCCATTGTATGTATATACCCCACTGGGTTTATCCATCCATCCACCAATGGTCACTTGGGATGTTTTCGCTGCATTTAAGCTTTTCAAGCCTTTGTATACAGGGTAGAGAAACTCAGCTTCAGTCAAGAAAAGAGCAAAACTGAGCTAACAGCAGCAGACGTGGGTCAGAGAAGTATGCTCTGAATTATCTCTAATTTGAGAAGCAAATTCCAGTGTTTAAAAAAAGTCAGGCTTCTGCCTTTGTTCTTTTCCCTTCTCTAAAGAGATATTACTGAATTGTAAGTTTCATAAGATCAGGGAATGTACTGAATTTAAAGAAGGATTGAAGGTACGGCACATTCCACATACTTTGTAGCAAAATTCCTAGCAAATTCCATTACCTTATCTTTGAATACAAAATGTAGTGTGCTGTTAATGATCTATTTTGATCTGAATTACAACATATGACTTTACAACCGTCTTATAAGATGAGCAGGGCGTTTACTTGTGCAATTTTGTAGGTGGAGAAGCTGAGAGCTTCAGCCATCAGCTCACCACCAGGCAACGTGGTACAGGGAACTCCTCCAGAGGTTTTACAGCACCAGCTTCAGCCCTGTCTCTTTGTCCATGTGGCCTGTCGGTAGTCGTGATGACCATTTCAAGTCACTTCCTGAGTACAGTTCCACCACGAGGCACAGAAGTATAAGCTAGACAGTGTAAGGTCCTTCTAACCTTAATATTTTATGTGACAGTTTTCCATGACAGTGAACCCTATTTTTATTGTTATTTTTATTTTAAATTTTTTATTGTAGTATAGTTGATTTACAGTGTTGTATTAATTACTGGTTTATAGCAAAGTGATTCAGTTACACATATATGTATACATAAAGGGATTCCCTGGTGGCTCAGATGGTAAAGAGTCTTTCTGAAATGCTGGAGACCAGGTTTGTTCCCTGAGTTGGGAAGATCCCCTGGAGAAAGAAATGGCAACCCAAACCAGTAATCTTGCTTGGAAAATCCCATGGACAGAAGAGCCTGGTAGGCTACAGTCGGTGGGATCACAAAGAGTCAGACTTGACTGAGCGACTTCACTTTCACTTTTATATGTGTACATACATTCTTTTTTTACAAAAATATTCTTTTCCATTATGGCTTATCACAGGGTAGTGAATATAGTTCTCTTGGCTGTATTGTAGGACCTTGTTGTTTATAGGTGAAAGTCGCTCAGTTGTTTCCAACTCTTTGGGACCCCATGGACTATACAGTCAGGGAAATCTCCAGGCCAGAATATTGGAGTGGGTAGCCGTTCCCTTCTCTAGGGGATCTTCCCATCCCAGGGATCGAACCCAGGTCTCCTACATTGCAGGCAGATTCTTTACCAGCTGAGCCACAAAGGAAGCCCAAGAATACTGGAGTGGGTAGCCTACCCCTTCTCCAGGGGATCTTTCTGACCCAGAAATTGAACCAGGGTCTCCTGCATTGCAGGTGTATTCTTTACCAACTGTGAGTGATCAGGGAAGCCCCTGTTGTTTGTTTATAACTCCTTTTTAAATATGAAGATAGGTCTGTGAGATCAGGCCTGCTCACATTTAGATAATAGTGAAATAATACCAAGTTCTGTTAGAGACGCTGCAATAATGGGAGGGACTCAGAAAAACACGACAGAAGAGGGTAGAGTTGAATAGGTTGGGTAGGAAGAGCCTTGCTCCTGGACGCTCATGCTTAGCTTAGAAAAGGTTGGCATAAAGTTGATCACATGTATGATGGTTTGGCCCAAGCAGGACCCCCTAGAGCAAAGCTATGAAATGCTCATGTTCACTGCCCCCATGTGCTCCAGGCTCCTCTGGTCTCCTCTCTGCAACTTTTGGATCAGACCTGTCTCAGCTCTGCCCAGGAGCTCAGTCCCGTCAAGCTGTCCCACGTGCCCAGCCCTACCAGGCGCCATCTGAGCCCTCTTTCCAGACAATTCCCCCATCCTCTGTACTTTTCCCTCTGTCTCTTCAAAACTTGCCCATTTAAAACTTCTGTTTAGAGGACTTCCTGGTGGTATAGAGGTTAAGAATCTGCCTTCCAGTGCAGGGGGCCTGGGTTTGATCTGTGGTCAGGGAGCTAGATTGCACACGCTACAGCTAAGAGTTCCCTCGCTGCAACTAAAGATCCCATAAGCTGCAAGTAAGACCTGGGGCAATGAAATAAATATCTTTCAAACCCCCAAAACCTTCTGTTTAAAAATGGTAGATGCCCCATAGACACTAATATCCCCACCTTCCTCAAAACGACTAGTAGCTGCAAAAGAATTTTAAATGGAGTTAGAATACAAATTTGAAAAAAAACAAACAAAAAAAAGAGGACACAGTAGAAGAGAGATTTCCATGAATTTTGGGGACACAAAATAGACATCAGGGAAACTAACCTAGGAAGGGGAGACATTCCAACCTAAGTGGAGGTGGATCTGGAAGAAAAGAAAGCCAACTGGTTCACAGGCTCAGGGCCTGGAGACCCTAGGGACCAGGGTCGGCAAGACTTTCAGGAGGGAAAGCATTAGCTGAGTGTCTGAGTACTGACCAGCTGGGTCATTGTCCCCCAGGCACTCATCAGACAATAATCGCCCCCTGCCACCACCAGTAAGACAGCCGAGATCTGTTCTCTTGGGAAACTAAATAACCAAAGCTTTGGATTTGAAGAAGTTTGAAATTTGGGGACACAAAGAACAAGGGAAAACTGGGATGAGCACCAGGCTGAAATTAACACAATTAATGTCTACAAAGTAATTGTCAGGATCACAGCCCTTTTCCCCACCCTGCCCTCAGAAGTTCAACCGCAAAGCCTATCTATGCTTGGATACCACTCTGGCTATAACAGATGAATGACCCTCTTTTTTGTGTAGAAATCTAACAGCCTCAGAAAAAAAGAAGTGCAAATGTTTCAGGGTTCCATAATAAAAATGACCAGCCCCATAAAAAAGAACCGACCAGTCAACAAGTTTAACCCATATGTGTAGAACATCAAATCAGCTTTTTAAAAAGTGGCCTCACTTTTCAATATGATAGTCAAGGATGGCTGCACATTTGGCAAAAGCCCCAAACATGAAAGAGAGAGATTTCAAACCAACCAATCCACCCTAGTCAAGCCCTGGAGGGAGAACAGTGCAAGAAAATGAGGCAACTATGACATTAAAGTCCTTGAGGATGGAACAAGCAAAATACCATGGAAAAAAAGAACATCAGAAAGCAAGAAAGGACTCAGAAAACTGTAACTATAACAATCAAATGAAAAATACATAACAAGGAGGAAAGTAAAATTAGCAAAACCTACTAACCGGAGAGTTAAACCAAAAGTCGAAGAGAACAAAATGAGTAATATTCCATCTATAAGACAGTGTGCAAGGGAGAAGCCACAATGCAAATTTTTGCATCTAAAGTATTTCTTGCATTGATCTTTCCACAGATGCTTGAAATTCAATGACTAATTGCCTTGGCTCCTGAGGGGTATTGGATATTTAAAGTTGTCTGCTAAGATGGAAACCTTCCCAGGAAAGGAGAGTCCTTTAGTAGGGATTACTTTGCTCCGTACTGAGAATGAGAATGGAAAATGGAGGGGATGACCTGGCCATCCAGGATTAGCCTTTGGTCGGGCCCTTGTTTCTAGTGCTCACCAGCCCAGGGCAGTGAGAAAATCATTGTAGATGTGGTCTTGGCGTATTTGCAGTAGCAGAAATTTGCCAGGAGGCGGCAGCACTGTTTCATCTTGTGCCTCAGCAGCCGCAGTTCCCGCCAGGGCCACAGGGAGGCAGTGCAAGAGCACGCCGCCTCACCTGAGAGGCGGGTGAGTTGGCGGTTCTCCGCGCAAAAGCAGTTTTATTAACGTTACTGCTGTGATTACAGAGGCCATTCAGCAAATATTTGTTTGGAAGGGTCAAATCTATGTGTGTGAAGCTTTAGATGCTCAGTCGTGTCCAACTGTTTGCGACCCCATGGACTGTAGCCCGCCTGGCTCCTCTGTCCTTGGAATCCTCCAGGTCAGAATACCTCCAGGGGATCTTCCTTACCCAGGGATCGAACCCGAGTCTTCTGCATTGCAGGCAAATTCTTTACCGTATGAGCTACCAGGGAAGCTCCAGGGAAGCTCGGCAGGTGCCGCAGCCTTGGGTGTAGGCTACTTCTGGCCCTTTGCGGTGGAAAGCGGCTAGAGAAAACGCACTGCCGTGCTGACTGGTCTCGCTTTAAACTCACACCCGTCAGTACCATGGGGACCCTTATCAGCCTCTGTTTCCAGTTCATTGCCTCTAGCCCTCTCCTGGATGCCTATTTTGCACTTTGAACTCACTCTGCAAGACCTCCAGCTGTTGATGGGTTTGCTTCCCACTTCACTGACCAAATGAAGCAGCTGGAAGAGGCCCTTCACCAGGTCCCCACCAGCATCCACATGCTTACAGTGAAGAGGAACTGCCCTGGTTCCTACAGGCAAGTCTGCCTGTGCCCTGGATGGAATCCCTCCTCATCTCCAGGGAAACCGGAAGCCAGCAGTGGTCCACGTTTACCCTGCGTCATCAGTTTTCCTCTCTACTGTGTTATTCTCAGTAGCACCCATACCTGTTGTTATTGACCCCATCAAAATTTAGAATCCCTCTCTGGCCCCAAGTACCTGTCAGCTATGCCTCATCTCTCTCCTCCCTTTTCCAGTAAAATTCCTGGAGTTTTCCATGCTTGCTGTGTCCAAAGCCTTTCCTGTCATTCTCAGGCAAACCCACTGCTATCAGGCTTTTGGTCAGATTATTCCGAAAAATCTCTTGACCTCCATCACTTAAATCCAATGGTCCGCTCTCTGTTCTCAACTCTGCCTCTCGGGGCAAGGGACACGCTGATGTCTTTGCTTTCCCTGGAGACACGTTCTTCCTTTTGGCTCCAGGTCACCACCTTCTGCCTCCTCCCTTCTTAGTCCTTTTCTGATTCCGCTTTTTCTCCCCAGTCCCTTATTCTTAAACTCATGGGCATCCTTACAATCTCCTGCTCTGCCCATGCTCTTCCTCGCTCAGGTAGTGGCAGCCCCATCCTTCCAGCTCCCACAGGCCAAAATCATTGCTGGCACCTGTGGCTCCTTCTACTGCGTCGCATCCCACATCTAATCCTGCAGGAAATCCTGGTAAGCGCTACCTTCAAAATACATCCAGTTCCAACCACATCTCATCACCTCCACTGCTACCCCTGGGCTAAGCCACCAGCATCTCCCCTGTATCGTGGCCACGGCCTCCTAACGGGGGCTTCCTCTTCCATGAGCGACCTCCTGCGATTTAATCTCAGTACAGTAGCTGGAGGGAATCTTTTGTAAAAAGCCCGACCATGTCACTCTTCTGCTCTAAACTCTCCAAGGGATCCTCATTTCAACTGGAATACAAGCCAAAGTTCTTAGAAGGGTGTGCAAGACCCCAAACCAACCCCAACCAGCAGGAACAGAATAGGAGTCACATGTGGAGTTTAAGTTCCCTGGCAACCATGATTAAAAAGTAAAAGGAAACAAGTGACAGGACTGTAGTAGTATGTTTTATTTAACACAGTATCTCCACAATATTACCATTTCAGCGTGGGATCCATGTAAAAATTGAGAAAGTTCACATTCTTGCTTCCATTCAAAGTCTTTGAAATGGAGTGGGTCGTAGCCACATATCAAGTGCTCGGTAGCCCTGTGTGGTTGGGGGCTCCTGCAGCCCTCCTCTCCATCTCCCTGACAGCATCTCTGGGGTCCCCCTTCTCCCCTAAACTCACTCTGCTCCTGCCCACCACACAGGCTGGCCCTGCAGGACTTCACACAGCCTGCCACGCTCCCTAAGGAGTGGTTATCCTGCTTACACTGGAACCACCACACCTTCCATTCAACACTCCTAATGCCTCTTACCGGCTTCCATTTTTTCCCTTAGCACTTATCATTCTTTGGAAGATCTGATATTCCTTATGCATTCTGTTTTCTCACACAGAAGGTACGAGGGTGACCTGCCTATTTTTTTAGGAGATAGGCTCCCAGCACGTACAACAGGGCCTGGCACATAGTAAGACCTCAACAGATGCTTCTTGACTGACTGAATTAATCCGAGCAGACACCTATCTTCCCAAAGGGTTTTGAGATCAATGCTTGCAGCTGACATCTCAGAGGGCAACAGCAGTCCTGATGTCGTAGTGATGGAGACCAGGGCTGTTTCATCTGTTAGATGTCACTGTGAGAAAAGGCAAGGCCAGGTTTAATGCAGTGAACACTTCTGGAGTGTCCCCTGCATGCACAGCTGCGAGAAGCAGTAACAATGGTCAGAAGGACACGATGCCCTGTCCTTCTGGCTGGCCTCTATTTCCTCTGGAGGCTTCAGAGGTCAGAGCTAGTGGCAAAGCAAGGGTGGGGTAGGGAGGTGGGAATTGCTAGAGACTAATTTTTTGGAAGGAAAAAACTTTGGCTAATTCAAAATGAATTGGACTGTCTTAGGAGGTGTTTAACTCTGGCTCCAAATCTAGATTTCACTATTGCTGAGAAGATCTGGGTTCTGCGTGGGAGATGAGACTCCCTCTAGAAATTTGCCCTTCACGTTCCAAGATACATAAGCCTGAATCTGGGGTTGAAGCCCTGGTCCCTATTTACATGCTGCTGTTTATCCATTTACATATCATGTTTTTTCCTAGGATGTTATCTGTTCCCAGGGATTTTCTGCAGATATTGTATGTAACTGTCTTCTATATGAATTGACATAGACTAGAAAGTAATTTTTCACCTTTACTTGGATATTTTTCTTCTAAGTTTCAGGAGTTCCCAATTTAAAAAAAAAATTTTTTTTTTTGTCTGCATCGTGTGGCATGGGGTCTTAGTTCCGCACCAGGGATTGAATCCATGCCCCCTGCAGTGAAAGCTCAGAGTCTTAACGACTGGACCTCCAGAAAAGTCCCAGATTTCCCAAAAATGTAGTTAAAGCACTGGCCCCCTTAAAAATTTTCAAGTTATTTCTAAAATTATGTTCCGGATGAAACTGGAGCCGATTATACAGAGTAAAGTAAGCCAGAAAGAAAAACACCAATACAGTATACAGACACATATATACGGAATTTAGAAAGATGGTAATGATGACCCTGTATGCGAGACAGCAGAAGAGACACAGATGTATAGAACGGACTTTTGGACTCTGAGGGAGAGGGAGAGGGTGGGGTGATTTGGGAGAATGGCATTGAAACATGTATACTATCATGTAAGAAACGAAGTGCCAGTCTATGTTCGATACAGGATACAGGATGCTTGGGGCTGGTGTACGGGGATGATCCAGAGAGATGATATGGGGTGGGAGGGGGGAGGGGGGTTCAGGATTGGGAGCTTGTATACACCCGTGGTGGATTCATGTCAATGTATGGCAAAACCAATACAGTATTGTAAAGTAAAGTAAAGTAAAAATTTAAAAAATCAAAAATAAAATAAAATATTTAAAAAAATGATAAAATAAAATAAAATTATGTTCCTACCAGGCGAAGATGATTCCTCACCTCTTTCCCTTTCAGTAATAGCAAGAATCACTGCTCCTCAAAGTTCAGTGCTATTGCAAAAGGTGTGGAGGTGGAGGAAACTGAGGCTCAGAGATGCAAATTAATTTGCCCAAGGCCAAAGGCAGCCAAGGAGCTTCTCCAGGTTTTCCTTCCTTCTTCTGTACTCATTTATTGACTCCACAAGTGTTTATTCATCTCCTCTTTGCCAGGAGCTGCTCTGGAAATTGGGGACAGGCTGTGCACAGACCTCCCCCCACTGCTCCCTGGGAACTTAGCCTCCAGAGGTGGGTTAGAGTCTTTCACGATCACCTAGTCTGTCTCCTGTCCCGCTCTGCCATCCCCGCCAGCCCCCAGGGAGGATTTCTATAGTTGCTGTGGGTTTGTTGCTTCTCCACTGACCCTGTCGTGTTTTCCTGGACTTACTCTATTGTAATCATAAGAACCGAAGCATTTTTCATTTCTGATTGGATAGCAAGAGCTCACTTCTTCTGAGGTGGCCACACATCTTAGCCAGCATTGCCCAGTGGACTGTATTTTGAAAACTTGAAAGGCCCTCTGTGTCTCCTTGGAGTTGTTTGTTTCCAGATCTTAGTGACAACGTGGATGTTGATGGAGAAGGGGAGTGGGGAGTGCACGCTGAAGTGGGCCAGGGAGGGACGTGATTTCGCAGGAAACGTTTGTGTGCCTCTTCCCTCTTCTGGATGGAGAAGGAAGCGGCAACCCACTCCAGTACTCTTGACTAGAAAATCCCATGGACGGAGGAGCCTGGTGTCCATGAGGCCGCAAAGAGTCGGACACGGCTGAGCAACTTCACTTTCACTTTGACTTTCCCTCTTTTGGAAGGTCAGAACTTACACCCGGTTCAGGTCACGACCCTCCTCGCTGGCTCCTCCCAGACTCCTCCTTAAGCCCACCCTGCAGCGCCCATGCAAGCGTCCAGTGCATATTTTAAGGGATCAACCTTTCTCTTTTTATTCAGTCTAATTTTACTCACTTGTTCCAGGCCAAAAAAAAAAAAAAAAAAAGTCCTTGAGGTATTTTCTAAATTGCTTTCATTTAAAAATAATCAGAAGATTATAAAAGCTTAAAAAAAAAAAAAAAGCTTCAGCTAACCCAACCCTTATTTACATACCATAGCATGTGTTCCATGTATGTAAAACACTTTCACATTCAGGTATATCAAATCGAGTGAGGTGTAGTGATTTCATTGATTCACTACTTTTCTTCACCCGGAAAGGGAGGCACTGTTAAACCAGCAGTCCTGGGTCTTCCTTGGTTTTCCAGTGGCTAAGACTCTAAGATTTCAATGCAGGAAGACCAGGTGTGATCCCTGGTCAGGGAACTAGATCCTACATGCCACAGCTAAGAATTCACATGCCCCCAGTTAAGATCTAGTGCAGCCAAATATATATTTTAAAAATTAAAAAATAAGAAGATAAATGAGTGGTCCTAAATTCTTAGCATCACATTCAAGGACCCCTGATATAGCTCTAAATGACTTTTCTAGGTCACCCTGAACTGGAACCCTGACTAATTTTTATTTCATGTCCCCACACAGTGCTGAACAGATGATGAGTGTGAATTATCTGTCATCCTTGGCACTACTGATACTATCACTACCTTCAGTCCCTCTGAGCAGCTAGTTCCTTGAATGGCTTACCGCCAGTGATCTCCTCCACCCAGTGGCACTCTCTTCTCCAGTGGTTGAACCCTAACCCTTGTCGTCACCAGTGGCTGCCCCTGCTGGGATCTCCAGGGCAGCTGTTTGACTCTGCCTGGTCCTCTCTGGTACCCCTCCCCAACGTCCTTTCCCAAAGGAGACCTCAATCCACTGATGCCCCAGTTTGCAAAGCCCCTTTGACTGCTTTATAGTCTCTCTCCCTCTCCTAATCACCGGAAAGGCTTACACTAAAAATGATTTGTTCTTTATTTGAAATTCAGATTTAATTGGGTATCCTGTATTATTGTTTAATAAATCTCTCTTATTCCTACAATCATTATAAACACTCTCTTATGCAATAACTCTCAACCTTGGCCTCCTCCTACCTGACACTTCAATAGCAGAACCAGTTTGCTGAGCCCAACTTTGTGACAATTCTGCGTCGTGGCAGCGGAGACACTCAGCCTCCTTGAACAGCTTTGACTTCAGATGCAAGACGCTAACCTCAAAAGGGGTCAGTGCAGTGGGAAGATGCGTCCTACTTAGATGTTTCAGGTCAATCCACGCTCTATATTTTATGCCTTTGTTTGTCTCCTGAAATCGTTTATATTTGCTCACTCATCCTCATTCTCAGGGTGCTACTTCACTGAGAAAATTGAAGCACTCCAGAGAATTCAGATTCCCCTCACCACTTATGTCCAATTTCTCTGTACCCATCTAGGTTACACTTGCCAGTTATATCGATTAAGGGTCTGCAGACTCTGGCCTGTGGCCCAAATCCAGCCCACTGCCCATTTCTGCACAGCCTGCCATTTGTTTTTAAAAGATCAGAGGAGGGGGGAATCCAAAGAAGAATATATTTGTGACATATGAATAGTATATGAAGTTAAAATTTTGATGAGCTGAAACAAAGTTTTATTGGAACAAGTCCATGCCCATTCATTTATGTACCACCCACAGTGGCTTTACAGCCACAACAGAAAAGTTGAGACAGAGACCAGAGGACCCACAAATACTGAAATATTTACTATCTGCTTCTTTCTAGGAAGAATTTTCTGACCCCTCACCTTCTGTGCTCCAACCCAAAACCACTTAATCCCATCCCTTCTCCAGTACTCAGAATGTTTACCCTATTATTTCTACCCAGTTCGACACCATTAGTTTTTCTGTCTACTAAATTGCTCCCATTTGCATACCAAAAACCTGTAATTTCTCCAATCCTAGAAAGAATAAAAAGAAAGAAACCTCTTCCTGTCCTTCCCGCTGTTCCCATCAGTAACTGCTCTCATCCACAGCCAAAATTCTGCCCAAACTATCTGTACTTTAAGGCCATGATTCTTCCCCGGATCTCTCTTAAACCATCCCCATCACTCCACTGAAAGTGCTCCCATCAGTCACAAACAGCCTCTGTGAAGCTAACCCAGTGACGCATCCCCACCTCATCTTACCTGGTTGCTGCACAGCCTGTGACATGGGCGATGATTCTCAGCCTCAAAGCTCTCCTTTCACTCGGCTTCCAAGACACCACACCCTCAGGATTTTTCTCCTGCCTCTTGGATGCTTCCTTATAGTCTCCTCCCTCGGTTCCTCTTTTCCCGTCTTATCGCTGAGTCCCAGGACCTGCTCGCTCTGTTCCTGCCTCTCTGGTCTCAAAGCTTAAAGCTGATTCTCAGGCTTATTCAGTTCAGTTCAGTTCAGTCGCTCAATCGTGTCCAACTCTTTGCGACCCCATGGACTGCAGCATGCCGGGATTCCCTGTCCATCACCAACTCCCAGAGCTTACTCAACTCATGTCCATTGAATTGGTGATGCTATCCAACCATCTCCTCCTCTGTTGTCCCCTTCTCCTCCTGCCTTCAATCTTTCCAGGATCAGAGTCAGTTCTTTGCATCAGGTGGCCAAAGTTTTGGAGTTTCAGCTTCAGCATCAGTCCTTCCAATGAATATTCAGGACTGATTTCCTTTAGGATGAACTGGTCAGATCTTCTTGCTATCCAAGAGACTCTCAAGAGTCTTCTCCAATACCACACTCAGGTTAGGCTTATGACTCCCAATAAATACCCCACTCAGGCCTCTCTCCTCTGTGAGCCATGCTTTGTTACCCACTGCCCACTTGGCGTCACCACGGGAGCATCTAAGAGAGTCAACATCCCAGTCCAAGCAGCGGTCCAGAGTGAGATCCAGTCCTCGCCATCCCCTGCCTGCCCTCCCTCCCTTTGTTACTGTCACCCCATCCTTCCTTTCAGCCTAAATCTTTGCCATTATTTTGATCGCCCTCTTTTTTCCACCTAGACTTGGTCAGGAGATTCTGTTGGCTTTCCATTTATGACTTTTCTAGTATCTCTGACCATTTCTCACAGGTGTCACCATCTCATCAGCTTGTCTAGATTATGGCAATACCCTCCTTACAGTTTTCCTCTCTTCCACCCTTATCAGATATTATCTCCACCCAGTGGCTAGAAAATTCCTGTTAAATGGAAGTCACAAGAGACCCCTGTGTTGGCTCGGTGTTTCATTCAGAGCAAAAGCCAGAGATTTTTTATAATAACTATCAATAGAGTATAACCTTTAAAAATTGTGAATCACCATGTTGTATACCTGTAAAACAGATTATATCAAGTATGCTTCGGAAGAGAAGCCCCACATGGTGCAGTGGTAAAGAATTTGCAGCTAATGCCAGAGGTGAGAGAGACCTGGGCTTGATCCCTGATTTGGGAAGTTCCCCTGCAGTAGGAGATGGCCAACTCATTCCATCATTCTTTCCTGGAAAATTCCATGGAAGAGAAGCCTGGGTAGGCTGTAGTCTAGGGGGTTGCAGAGAGTTGGACATGACTGAGCATACGGACACATACTTCAGAGAGAAAGAAAAGCCAGTGTCCCTGAATGGCCGACAAGGCTGTGCTTGATCTTGCCTCCCCACCCCCACCTCTCTGATCTCTTCTCTGGTTATCTCCAGCTAACCTGCACAGCACAACGCATGGCCTGCTTGCGGCTTCTGAGCCAACACTGTGTTGCTCCCACCTGTGGCCTTTGCACTGACTGTTCCCTCCACCTCAAATGCTTTTCCTTAGACAGTAGCATGGGAACCTCTGTCACCTTCAAATCTGCTTGAACGTCGCCTTTGCAGTGTGCTCTGCCTGGCCTCTTGCTCCCTCAGCCTTGCACTCTTGTATGGTCTTGCCCTGTAACTGGCAAAATATTATGGTGGTGGTTGTTCAGTGGCTGAGTCGTGTCCAGCTCTCTGCCACCCTGTGGACTGTAGTCCCCTAGGCTCCTCTGTCCATGGGATTCTCCAGGCAAGAAGACTGGAGTGGGTTGCCATTGCCTTCTCCACAACGTATTCTACCATGTACTTATTATGCAGTTACTACAATGCTCACTCCACAAGGCAAGACATCTTTGTTTTGTTCAAATCAGTTATTTAGTTCCAAGTGAAACTAAAATCCTCTCAGTGAGTGTTGAATGAATGAACTGAATGTCAATGTGCTAGATATTTCGCCTTCGTTTTGTACTTAATTTTTCAACAACATTGAACATTATGTGCTATCTCTATTTTACCCACAACATTCATTAAACGTGGAGGTCCTTGGAATGAAGTGGACTGAATAAGAAAACCAAAACCTAAGCCTGAAATGTCTAAGAATCAAAGCCTAAAGGGAAACCATCACTAACAGTCAATAGGGCTGTAAATTACAGCCAATCCCCACAATTTCCTTCTGTGCTTTGCACCTTCTCTGTATGTCTTTCCCCTGTGCCTGTCAACAAAGCTGTCCTAACCAAGTCCAATTTGGTGCGCCTGATTTGAATCAGTTTTTCCTCAAAATAATAATCGGTCTGCAATCAGCCTGCAGCGGACAGAAGAGACCTAGGTTCAGTCCCTGGATTAGGAAGATGCCCTGGAGAAAGAAATGGCAACCCACTCCAGTATTCTTGCCTGGAGAATCCTATGAACAGAGGAGCCTGGTGGGCTGCAGTCCATGGGGTCACAAAGAGTTGGACACGACTGAGCAACTAACACACTTCTGCTCAAATAAACTCTTCAGAATCTTAATATGCCTCAGTTTCTATTGTGACGATGCCAGTGTTTTAAAAGTGTAAGTAACTTGCACAGATCACAGGTTATTAGCTTGAAAAGTGAAATTGAGGACCTCAGTCTTTTTTCCTTCCTGTAAATAGTGTTGTTCTCAGCTTTCCCAAGGCTGTCTCCTGTGTTCCTGTTCTTCTCATGTTCAAGGCATGACAAAGGCTCTCATGCAGTATACGATTTCTTGGAGTCCATGAGGAAGGCCAAATTCTGTAAATCAAAGCAGAATTTCCCAAAATAATGCAAAGGAAAAGTTAGGAGTGGACACTTGCTCATAATTATCATTCCACTTGTTCCTAAAACAATCCACACGTTTAAGAAACATAAATGTATTTAAATAGGTAGGAGTCTTTTAAGAATACATGAAGGAGTAAACATAAAACTAATCACATTTATGGAGTTTATTATATTTATACTATACATGTTTACTATTATGTATGTAAATAATATGCATATAAGAAGTGATGGATGTGCTAACTAACTTGATGGGGGAATATCTTCACACATAACAAATCATTACTTGGTGCACTTTAATATTTTATCATTTTATTTGTCAATTCTACCTCAATATATCTGGAGGAAAAAAGGCTTATGAAGCTCTAGTAGTTCAATCGGTGTGGTCGTTTGGTGCAATGAAAGGCAAGCAGACCAATAAAACAGGTTAGGGCCCAGAAGCACACGTCTGGATGGCTAATTTACAATGAAGGTGTTACTGTATATAGTAGAGAAAACAGTCCTTTCAAAACGCGGTGCTAAGTTAATAGGATATTCAAATGGAAAGAAAAAGAATCTGGACCACTACCTTACCACATACACAAAGACCAATTCAATGGCTTGGAAATCTGACAACGTAAAACAACTGCGCTAATAGGAAACATAGATAAACGTCTTTGTGAGTTTACAGAAGGCAAAGATTCCTTAAACAGGAAACAACAAATGGTAACCATAAAATAATAAAATGTAGGGAATTCCCCGGCTGTCCAGTGACTGGGACTTGGTGCTTCAATGCAGGAGGCCCATGTTGGATCCTGTCGGGGACCTAGGATCCTGCAGGCTGTGAGGCCTGGTTAAAAAAAATAATTACAAACTGGAGTACATTAAAGCTAAGGACCTCTGTATATTCAAAGACACCATTAAAAGGATCAAAAGGAGGCCACAGAGAGGAAACGTTATTTGCAATACACATAATTAATGAAGGACACATAGCCAGAAATGTAAAGAACCACTAATCAGTAAAAAAAAAATAAATGTCCTGTGGGTTTTTTTTTTTCCTTTTAATGAGCAAAAGACCTGAATATCTCTTTTCAAAGAGGCTCATGGTAAGAGCCTCATGAACCATGAGAGTTTGAGGAAATTTTCTTTCTTGTTCGAGAAGGACATGAGTATGTTTGCTTTGAGAAAAAATATTGAGCTGATCATTTATCATTTGTGTACATTTTCCTTCAGACATATACTTTAATGGAAAGTTTAGATTTTAAAAGTGGAGTAAGTAAATATTCACACTCATATGCACTGAAGTCCCTAGAGAAATACAGAAGAAACTCTTTTTAGGGAGGAGGTGCTAGGAAAATGGGGACAACTGTGGGAAAGAAACTTTTCATTCTAATTTTTTATTCTTTCAACTATCAGAATGGAAGATGCTTCTAATATTTGAAGAATAAACTTGGGATTTGCCATATGGTCCAGTGGCTAAGACTCCTAGCTCCCGATGCAGGGGGCCCAGGTTTGATTCCTGACCAGGGAACTAGATTGCACATGCCACAGTCAAACTAAATAAGTAAATATATAAATATATATATATATTTTTAAAGAATAAAATTTAGACTAGAAGTTGCTGTGTAGCACAAAGTGCCCAGTCTGGCACTCTGTGATGAACTGGAGAGATGGGAATAGGGGAGGGGATGTATGTATAATTATGTTGATTTGTGATGTGCAATGGAAACCAACACAACATTGTAAACAATTTTTTTTAATTTAAAAATAAAATTTTGAGTTATGCAATGAGAAAATAATGTTTTTCTAAAATTCTAATAGCTTGATTTCTTGATGGTCACCAAAATTCTTATTATAAGAGATAAGACTTCATCAACAAATGATCAGATAGTTTATTTTTTGCTAATCAATCAACTTTCAATCGTTCACAAACATACTTTTTTTAGCAGGAGAATTTCTTTTATTTTTGTTAATTTTTTTCTTGAGGTGTATTGGAGTTACAATATTATATAAGTTTCCAGTGTACAACTTTGTGATTCACAAGTTTTAAAAGTTATACCCCCTGGCAATCCAGTGGTTAGAGCTCCATGCTCTCACTGCCAAGAGCCCAGGTTGGATTTCTGGTTGGGGAACTAAGATCCCACAAGCTGCACCCAAAAAAAGAAAAAAATTACACTCCATTTATAGTTATAAAATGTTGGCTATATTCTCTATGCTGTACAATATATCCTTGTAGCTTATTTATTTTCTTCATAGTAGCTTTTACCTCTTAAAGCAAATGTACTTTGATCTCACAAAAATGACAACTCAGCAAAGGACCTAGGACTGTAAAATTTAGGGTGAAATAAACAGGGGGCTTCCCAGATGGCTCAGTGGTAAAGAATCTGCCTGTGACGCTGGAGACTTGGGTTCCATTCTTGGGTGGGGAAGAGCCTCTGGAGAAGGAAATGACAGCCCACTACAGTATTCTTGCCTGGAGGATCCCATGGACAGAGGAGCCTGGTGGGGTACAGTTCACGGGGTCACAAAAGAGTCAGACACACAAACTCCCGAGCACAGACACACAAACAGGTTGTGATTAGGCAACTCTCCTTGTCTGAAGGCGTCCTGAGGAGGGTCTTGGGCTCCAGCCTAGGGACATATGGGACATATTTGCCAAAAATGGAAATCTGAAATGATTTCCCCACCAGCTGAAAAGGATACTGGCAAGGAAACATCACTGTTTTCTATTTAACTCTTCCTGAATGTTTCCCCATCCATTCTTAGCCAGACGGCTGGCAGTAAAAATACTCATCTATTCTTTCATTTACTTGGATCAATACAGCCAGACTCTAACAAAAACCTCTGGGTCACTGCTTGTTCCAGACCCTGAACAGGCTGTTCTAGTTTAATCAAGGTGAGATCAAATGTCTCAGCACTGCTTTCATCAGCCAGCACTGAGCCAGTGCAGGGACTGTCTTCCTAAAAGAGTGTGAATAAGGCGAGGAGAAGGGGCCACAGCAGAGGAAAAGCATCACGGCCCAGTGAACACAAAGGGAAAAGAGAAGCAGGATTTATACTTTTGTTTTACTCCCCAAGGCTGTGGCAACAGTCCCAGGGAGACAGTGGTCTCAAGATGACTCTGACCTTGCACAGGTCCCTGTATGCAAGGAGTTTTGCTCCATCTCCAGACTCCAAGCCTGCAGAGGATCCCTCTCTGCTCTTTTCCTCCCTCCCTCCCTCCCTTTCCTCCTTAGCTCTTGGTCTCACTCTAATTGTTTGTTTTTAAGGTCAGATTAATTAAAATATAATTTTTACTTAAGAGTAAAATTCACCCTTTTTTCAATGCATACGTCTATGAATTTTGACAAATGAATACAATTACATGGGCTTCCTGTGGCACTAATGGTAAAGAAGCTGCGTGCCAATGCAGGAGACCTATGAATTGCAGCTTTGATCCCTGGGTCAGGAAGATTCCCTGGAGGAGGGCATGGTGACCCACTCCAGTATTCTTGCCTGGAGAATCCCATGGACCTGGCAGGCTACAGTTCCACAGGGCAGCACAGAATGGGATACAACTGAAGCTTCTTAGCACAGCACACAGCATAAACTTACATAACCACCAAGATACAGATAACTTCCACCAGGATATGCACCCCTGCCCCCCCAATTCCCCTTGCCACTTTGTAGTCAATCTCATCCTCCAACCCTGGGCCCTGTCAACCACTGTTCAACTTTCTGCCCCTTTAGTCTTTTTCGGAGTGTTCTATAAATGGAATCATAGAGCAAATAGCTTTCGTGATTCATCCACCTTGTATGTGTTAGCAGTCTATTCCTTTCCATTGCTGAGTACTATTCCATTATATGGCTATTGGTTTATTGATTCATCTGTTGATGGACATTTAGTTTGTTTCCAGTTTGGGGCCATTATGAGTAAGGCTGTTATCAATATCTGCAGACAGTTTTCTCTGTACTCCTTAGTTTGCTATGAATATTCAAACATATATAAAATTAGAGAGAATTCAGTAGTGGAATCCTACCCATACCCATTCCTTGAAATTCAATAGTGTCAAAATTGTGCTGTGTCTTCTATAGCTATCCCTTTTTTTTTCTTTCTTGCTAAAATATTTTAAAGAAGATGCTAGAAATCATATCAAATCCCTAAAAGCATGACAGATCTCTAAAGCATGACATTTCACAGTTCCAAATTCACTCCTAACTAAATAACTTTTTCTTGGTATTATGCTTTCGAACTGTGGTACTGAAGCAGACACTTGAGAGTCCCTTAGACTGCAAGGAGGTCAAACCGGGCAATCCTAAAGGAAATCAACCTGAATTCTCATTGGAAGGACTGATGCTGAAGCTGAAGCTCCAATATTTTGGCCACCTGATATGAAGAGTCAACTCATTTGACCAGATTCGGAGGCTGGGAAAGATTGAGGGCAAAAGGAGAAGGGAGCAGCAGAGGATGAGGTGGTCAGCTAGCATCATTGACTCAGTGGACATGAATTTGAGCAAATTCTGGGAGATAGTGAAGGACAGGGAAGCCTGGCGGGCTGCGGCTCATGGGGTCACGAAGAGTTGGATGTGACTTAGTGACTGAAAAACAACAAATCCATTCTACTGCTCCTTGTAAGACTTCCTTGATTATATAAAAAATGTCTTTTTCCAGTTGGTTTCTTAGAGTTTGGGCCCATATTACACAAGGTTGTGATGGCTCTTTAGAGTTTTCACCCAGACTAGTCCCCTCTCCTTTGACCTGCATGTCACTGACTTACAGAAAGCACCTCTGTTTTTCTGTAGAATGTTTCCATATTCTGGCTTTGCCATCTTGCTTCCATGTGGCATCATTTAACTTTCTCCTCTATTTCCTGCATTTCATGTAAGCTTAGCTCTCAGGGAATCATTAGATTGTTGGGCATGTTAAAAAATAAATTGAGGCATATGACAGTTTTTAAGAGTTTGAGCAAAAATTGATTCCACATTGGGCAGTGTTAAACCAGGAATGGCTTTGAGTCCTTCACCAAAGGGAGCTGGGAGAGACTTTTAGAGAGAGAAGACAGAAACAGAGCAAGGAAATTATTGATTGGCTGTAACTTAAAGCCTAGTTTGCCATTGGTTGTCCTTACGTTTCAGTTTCATAACCTTGAGGCGGTCACAGGCTTAGATTTTGCTTTGCTTATGAAGGTCGTCATGGCATTAAAGCTACTTCTGGTCTCTGGCTTCCTTGTTTAATGGATTTAACAGAAGTAAGACTTCTTCCTCGGAGAGGCAGTGGGCTTCAGGTCCACCCCATCAGGGCCTCTTGCCTACTGTCCCTATTAGTGATGCCAAGTTCTATCGATGTCAGAATGCAAGTGGCAGGCCAGGCATGAAAGGGACCAAGTCCTCTTTGAGAGTTGTGCTGCTCTGTTTGTGTGACCCTCCCCAGGGAGTCCCCACACAGATGTGGAAGCCTGGGCCAGCTGCTCCTCACTCCTGCCCACAATTCCCATCCAGAAGGAACCCTTTGTCCTAACAGCTCTATCTGCCTCTGCATTCTACCTGGCTTCATGCTTGCATTTGTGCCGATCCCTTTAGGCCGCAAGGCTCTGAGGGCAAGGCAGTGGTTTGTCTATCTTCTTCCTCCTATTTTCCCAAGTAATGTGACTTTAGCACTAAGAGCACAGCTCCTGAGACAGAGAGACGGTGTCTGTTCAAAAGCATCTCTGCTGCATGTGGGTGACAGGCTATGGGCAATTGACCTGGATTCCCTGTGCCTTGGTTTCTACACCTTTAAAGCGGGGGTAATAATAAAACTAATTTATGGGGGGCTGTTGTGAGGAGTGAATATTCAATAAAAACTACACATCTTCATCATCCTTATTGTGCGTAGTTGGCTATCTATACAGAACTATGTGTCTTTGTTGGCTGCTCAGACACTCGTATATCTTGTATTTGCTTCATGCTCAAGAAGTATACAGTTGATTTTCTCTACTTCATGGGATTCTATGACCCCCAAACTTGTGGGTACAAGGGATTATTTGGCTAGTCCTCAGACTTTCACGGAGGGGATAAGATGTCGTTCTCATCTTACAGGGACCCTCAGAGCCTAATTTATTCAAATAAAGAGGGAGGGATTTGAAGATTTAATGGTAAGCCATGGGTATGTGGGTCTTGGTGATCGTAGGGCCAAGAAGTGTTGGAAGAGAGTTGGATTTCAGGTTTCCTACTTCCAGCTCTAGAGGTCTTTCTACTACAGCCTAATATTTATGGATTTATCTAGCATTTGGGTCTTCACTTGCAGTTGACTTGACAACTGTAGCAATGAGTGAAGACTAAACTGAAGAGGGAAAAGGTGCAAAGACAATTCTGCAGAAAGTCCATTTCTGCCGCACTCTGCTCTACTCTCAGTTAGGGCTTGCCCTGTAGCTCAGTCAGTAAAGAATCTGCCTGCAATGCAGAAGCCGGGTTCGATTCCTGGGTAGGGAAGATTCCGTGGAGAAGAAAATGGCAACCCACTGCAGTATTCTTGCCTGGAGAATCTCATGGACAGAGGAGCCTGGCAGGCTACAGTCCATGGGGTCGCAAGAGCTGGACACGACTGAGCGACTAAAGCACCACCACCACGACCCTCAGTTGCTCTGCATTTGTTTTCTTCTGTGCTATCTGTGATTATTGTTCCCAGCAGGGAAAAAAAACACACAGAAACAAACTATGTTTTTGTCTGCTTGAATATCTGTGAGTATAGGAGATATGGTCAGGCCCTGGTAGAATGCTCCATCATCTTTGTACCTTAATCCCTGCCTGTGAGGCCTGGGCACAGGCCAGACAGTTCAGTGCCACCAAGGGCTTCCCAGGTGGCGAAGAATCTGCCTGCCAGTGCAGGAGACACAGGAGACTGGGGTTTGATCTCTGGGCGGGAAAGATCCCCTGGAGTAAGAAATGGCAAACCACTCCAGTATTCTTGCCTGGAAAATCCTATGGACAGAGGAGCCTGGTGGGCTACAGTTCATGGGGTTGCAGAGTCAGACACTGCTGAGTGACTGAGCAAGCATGCACAGCAGGTATTACTTTCTGGACAAGTCCATCTAGCCTAACAGTGCTCACAGACCTCTTCCACCCCCATCAGTCCCTACAACTGAAATACAACTTTGAAAGTCTTTCCCTCCAGCCAAGGTGTAGTCTCCAAGATTACTTCATTAAAGTGCAAATGAACCCTCAAGAGATATGAGGTCCATTGTACTAATTCACAATGACTCAATGCTCCTAGGAGAAGATCCCTAACACTTGCTAATCACCCTTTTAACAAAGGATCCCAGCTTCCCTCATGCAAGGTTTAAAGTTGATTTGAGAATATTGTTTTATTTCTGCCATATATTTTTTTTCTGGTTACTTTATATTTGTGCCAAATGTGTTTTCTATTTTAAGATGTCACATGGGTGTTCTTTGGAAGAAATATGCTAAAGCTGAAACTCCAGTACTTTGCCCACCTCATGAGAAGAGTTGACTCATTGGAAAAGACTCTGATGCTGGGAGGGATTGGGGGCAGGAGGAAAAGGGGATGACAGAGGATGAGATGGCTGGATGGCATCACTGACTCGATGGATGTAATTTGAGTGAACTCTGGGAGTTGGTAATGGACAGGGAGGCCTGATGTGCTGTTAATCATGGGGTCGCAAAGAGTCGGACACAACTGAGCGACTGAACTGAACTGAACTGAACTGAAAGTTATCCTTTAGGATATATTTATTTAACTCTGTAAAAAATAGGTTTAATAAAAGTCATTAGGCAAATAACTATTGAAAATAATATGGGGTTCCTTAAAAAACTAAAAATAAAGCTGCCATAAGACCTGCAACCCCACTCCTGGGATTGCAGAGAAAACTCCAACTCAAAAAGATACATGCACCTCAGTGTTCATAGCAGCACTATTTACAATAGCTAAGACGTGAAAGCTACCTAAATGTCCATCAACAGATGAATGGATAAAGGCATGTGGTGTAAATATACAATACAACTGTAAAAAGATACAACATGGGTGGACTTAGAGATTATTGCATTTAGTGAAGTAAGCCAGACAGAGAAAAGCAAATACCATATGATATCCCTTATATGTCGAATTTAAAATACTATATGAATTAACTTATTTACAAAACAGAAATAGACTCACAGACACAGAAAAACAAACATGGTTACCAAAGGGGATAGGAGGTGGGAGAGGGATACACATTACTAGATACAAAATAGACAAACAACAGGGTTCTATTGTATAGCACAAGGAACTATATTCAGTATGTTGCAATAATGTATAATGAAAAAGAATCTGAAAAAGAATATATATATACATACAAATATATAATTATTTTGCTGTATACCAGAAACTAACATAACATTGTAAATCAATTCTACTTCAATAAAAAAATTTTTTTTAAGTTATTAGGCAAATAGCACAGGTGGTGCTTAGTAACAGCAAAAATCAAGAAGGCTAGGTATAAAAGACTGAACTGAGAGTAGAATTATGGCATCGCTGACCTGGTAAAAACTTGGCCTAACTTTTAAAAACTAATTTTAAATTATAAAATGTGTAATCAATTCAAAAAAAGTTCGGAAAACAGAAAGGGGGGACAAAAGAGCTATAAATCTTCCACTCACAAATATCATTTTCAATCCTATTCACATTTGGGTGTTTACTGGGAAGAGTAACTAGAATACAAGAGACGTGGCAGGTGAGTCTGCAGGGTAAGAAAGGGATTACTGAATTCCAAGGTGACTGCCCAGGAGAGAGACTCCTGGAACAGGTTAGTAGTAAAAGACGGGAGGAGGGCCTCCCCCTCCTCCCATGATGTAGGGAGGTTGTGTTAAATAACAAGAGGAAAAGAGATTGAAAGGCTAAGAGGAAGATGTCAGGGGCACCATTCTCTGGCTATGCTCAGTCCAGGGTCTGAGCAACCTTTTGTCAGGGTAACCGAGTAGGAATTCTTTGAAGGGAAATCTATCAGAGGATGACAGAGGACGAGATGTTTGGATGGCATCACCGACTCAGTGGACATGAGTTTGAGCAAACTCCGGGAGATGGTGAAGGACAGGGAAGCCTGGCGTGCTGCAGTCTGTGAGGTCGCAAAAAGTCAGACACGACTGAGCAACCGAGCAACTATCACCTAACCGCCTAATGGCCAGATGTGGCTTTCCATTTTCAAGGACCAGCGACATCTTCCGGAGGAGATGATGAATAATGAAAATGCATTGGAACTATACTTAACATTTTGTAATAACCTATAAAGGAAAAGAATCTGAAAAAAGAATACACATATGTAATTAAATCACTTTGCTGTACACCAAAAGCTAGCAATAATGTAAACCAACTGTACTTCAAAAAAAAAAAAAAAAAAGAATAAATCTCCCTGATGTGCATGGGCAGAAAAGTTTAGTGTTTTGAAGCACTGCCGTTCTTTTACACCCTCTTAGGATAAATATAGTGGAGAAGGCAATGGCACCCCACTCCAGTACTCTTGCCTGGAGAATCCCATGGATGGAGGAGCCTGGTGGGCTGTAGTCCTTGGGGTCACTAGGAGTTGGACACGACTGAGAGATTTCACTTTGACTTTTCACTTTCATGCATTGGAAGAGGAAATGGCAACCCACTCCAGTGTTCTCGCCTGGAGAATCCTGGGGACAGGGGAGCCTGGTGGGCTGCCGTCTATGGGGTCACACAGAGTCGGACACGACTGAAGCGACTTAGCAGCAGCAGCAGCAGCAGGATAGATATTGTTAATTTCACAATTAGAAGAAAAAAAACAGGTTAAAATATAGATGGTTATGAAAATCATTCAGTCTTTAAAAAAGAGGAAATTCTAACACATACTATAAAATGGATGAAACTTAAAGACATTATACTCGGCGAAATAAGCCAGACATTAAAAAAATATATATTATATGAATCCCCTTATATGACAATAGAGATAAGGAGACAGGAAATGAAATGGGGGCTGGTGAGATGGGGAAACAGGGAGTTGTTGTTTAATGGGTATAAAGTTTCAGTTGTGTGAGATGAAAAAAGTTCTGGAGATGGATGGTGGAGATGATTGCACAACAATGTGAAGATACTTAACACTATCAAAATAGGTACTTAAAAATGGTCACAATGGTAAATTTTCCGTTTGTGTAATTTTCCACAATTAAAAAATACATAGATATTCCAGAATATTCATATATAGATATACTTAGATGGAATGTCAGATTTTTCCTCCGTAGTGGAAGAGATAGGAAGTATGAGGTTTCTAGGTGATTAATGAGAAATTCGGTACCCCAAAAGATGTGTTTCAAAGATCCAGAGCACTATCTTATCTTGTTTCTTCCGACAGAACTGTATCACATGAGCTACAATGTGCTGTTCTAAGTATCCCTAAGTATGCATTTTCTATTTTCCTTATCATGGCTTATCCTATTCACTGAACATTTTCCGAAAGCCTGCAATGCATCAGTTCTGCCCCAGGCAGTGAGTATAGGGTGATTAGTCTAACAGATTCCTGCCCTCATTGGCCACAAGGGTCCTGAGGAGGGAGACAGCTCATCACATAGCTAACTTATGATGAATGTCATGAGACAGAAATTCAAGGGGCAAGGCTCGACCATAACAGACTCTGAGGCTTCAGCTGGAAATCTGGAAAGGCTGCCCTCACTGTGGTAGGTTAAAGGTGGCTGCTAATTCTGTGCCCTTCCCCCACACAGAGAGCAGAGTTATCTACCCTCCCTTTGAATCTGGGCTGGTTCTGTAACTAGTTTTGACAGGCAGAAATACAGCGGACATGAAGCTGTGTAACTTTTGAGGCTGGACCTAAGAGATCTGCCGATCCTGCCTTTGTAGTTTGGAATGTTTTTCCCCGGAGGCCAACCATCAGGGACTTAGGACTGACTCCTCTAAGACCACCATATTGTGAGGAAGCTCAAGTTAGGCATGTGGATAGAGAGGCACCACTTGGCAGAGCACCCAGGCACCAGCCATGTGAGTGAAGCCTTGTCGAACCTTCCAGCCCAGCTCAGTCAGCCCAGCCCAGTCGTTAGATGACCCCAGCTGACCCCACATACAGCAGAAGTACTGTGCTGAGCTTCCTGAATTCCTGCTAAGTAGAATCATTCACATTGACACTGCTGGTAAGTGACAGTGCTGGGAGCAAATAAAATCCTCCTTGTTTCCAAGCACTATGTTTTCGGTAGTTTGTTACACAGCTGCAGCTAACCACAACATCAAGGAGGCGTCCTTTGAAATAGAATGGATGTTTCAGCTTTAGCACATGAACATGTTTTCCAATATTGTACCATGGCAGTGGTTTTCAAATTGTGTTTATAGAATCATTTTCAGGGGACCTCCCTGGTGGATCAGTGGTTAAGACTCCACACTTCCAGTGAAGAGGGCCCAGGTTAAATCCCTGGTTGGGGAACTAAGATCTCATGTGCAGTGGGGCACGGTCTAAATAAATCAAATGAAGACCCATTTTCAGATCTGTGGGGAAAGAGGAAGGGGCCTGGCAGTTCACAGTAGGGTAGGGTTTAAAGACAAGAAGTGAAGTAGTATTTACTCAAGACTTGTTTTTTTCTGAGACCTATGAGTCCAAAGTTGGTGGGCTGAGTTTGCAACAGCTGAAAGCAGAAAGATTTGAGAGTTGTTCATAAGGAAATAAATAAAGGTCCCTAATGCTTTCTCCGACTTTGTGTGACCAGGCTGTCTGTAAACTTGTAAGCTTCTCATCCCTTCTGGTACCTCTCCTGGTCTCTGGTGTCCAGCCCTGCAACTTGAATTCTGGGTGCCACCATGTGGCGGTGGTGGTGGTTGTGGTTTATTTGCTAAGTCATGTCCAAATCTTGTGATCCCATGGACTGCAGCATGCCAGGCTCCTCTGGGATTTCCCAGGCAAGAGTTCTGGAGTGGGTTGCCATTTCCTTCTCCAGGGGATCTTCCCAACCCAGGGATGGAACCTGGGTCTCCTGCACTGCAGGCAGATTCTTTGCCGACTGCCACCAGGGAAGCCCGGTTGCTATGTGACCACCCTCTAAAAGCCTAGCTGCAGTGGAACATTGTTGTCTACCAAGGGAAGAATTTCCCAGAAGGCCTGATGTCTGCTTCTGCTGGGCCACCAGCCACGGACCTGCAGGGCCCTGGGCCCTCCAGGAGGCAGCCCTGGCTGGGCAGGCCTTGCCTCTCTATCTGCCTCAGGAGCTCCTTTGTGACAGTGCTGGGAGTGAGCCCTGTGACAAGGGAAGGGCCTTCTTACCTGTACTGCACATCTTTCGCTAAGAAAGGCCTACATCCTTCGGACAGCCTCTCTAGTCGTGGGTGAACACATTCTTTCAGATAAGGCCTTCCTTTAGCAAGTGGGAGAAAGAAGAGGCAGCACCTGAAATGCTGCTGTTTGGGCACAATGGCCTTTTCTGAAATGATCAATCTGTTTGTTGATGGAACTCATCCTTGTGTACATAGAATGTTTTGTGTGTGGTGTTGAGCATGGAGGCCTTCATTATGAGTCCAAAGAGGTAAGTTCTCCTTTTCATGTGAGCTGGAACTCTTGTGACATGCTGCTTCATTAGTCAAAGTTTTCAGACCTCGGTTTCTGTCTCCTTCACTGGACTGAGAAGGACTCGAGGGCAGGGAACATCCCGGTCTTCCTTGTACCTCTAGCATCTAGCACAAGGCCAAGACGATTTGAGGGCAGGAAGACGGAGGAAGGAGGAGAAGAAAGAAGGAAGGGCTCTACCATGTAGCACCTGTCATGGGGTCGCCACGTGGAGTAAAACAGTTCTCAGGGTTTGTAGAAAGGCACAGGGTGGGGCGAGGTGGCAAGTTTTTAGGAGGAAGTGGGGCTGTTGCAGGGCTTCTTTTGCATAAAGGGCACAGAAAATGGAAAGGACACGGACAGACAAATGAATGCCTTTGCAACCCTCCCCTGCTCCTCCCAGAGCAACTGATACCAGAGGATGACCGCGGGCAGGATGGCAGAGCAGCGGCCCAGGAGGATGGCCGTCCACCGCGGCTCTGGCCGGCTGCCTCCTTTCCAGTTACCTCTGCGGATCACACGCGGCTGAGGGGGTCAGAGGAGCCCCCGACACAAGTGTGGGTTTGCTACTTCGCTTTTTGAGCCACCAAGCTCACCTGATGGTGTCCTCAGTTCTTCTGTCCTTCTCAGAGTGAACTCTCATCTTAGAAAGTGCCCAATTTCAACTGGGAGCGTGAGCCGCAGAGGGCAGAGGAGTTGAGGTGATAAGCTCTCCCTCCCATCCTGCTTCTTGCCAACAGCTTCAGTTTTGAAGAAGGCATTATTTTTAGAATTCCTTCTTGCTTTCATCTGTGCCCTGAGTGATTAACTCCTAGTGACTCCGTAACATTAACCCCTGCTTCCTCTTCCAATTGTTTCTGGGGAAGCAAGAAGCAAAAATGTACTTTCAACCCAAACAGAAATTAGACTTTTCTTTTTTTCATCTTTTTCAGTCTGCCTTATATCACCCACCCCTAGCTCTCCATCTTCTGCCTCCACCTCCACTCCTCTTACTAAAATCATCTCCATTAGGTTCGCAGAACAGTGGCTTGTTTGGGAGAACCTTGTGAGATAAACTTTTGATTATATTTGAAGTCCAGTCATGAAAATGCAGAGGCAGGTGAAGTCAATATTAAATTATAAATCTACAAAATACTTAAAAAAAAATCTAACTTCATTCTGTAGTTTGTTTTTGTTAAGTTATCCTTGACTAATGTTTTTTATTTTTTTCCTTTGCCTCACCACGAGGCCCACAGGATCCTAGTTCCCAGACAAGGGATCAAACCCAGGCCCTTGGCAGTGAGACTGTATATCCCTAATCACTGTACTGCTGGGAAATTCCCTTTACTAATCTTAAAAAAAAAAAAAATTCTCAGAATGGGAACTAGGATTTTCTGTTATGGAGTTCAAAATCAAAAAAGATCATCTTTCAGATAAATTTTCTTAAGAGAAGACTCTACACACAAATAGTTACATTTTGGGAATGTTCATACCTACAACATGAAAGCACACTCTATGTGAGTAATGAACAGTTCCTAATATCAACTTACTGGATAAAATGTATTGTTTCTTTATTTTATTTTTAAAGACTCTGGTGACCAGTAAGAAAATCAAAAGTGATATTTGAGGTTGAATGCAACGAAAAATGGATACATTTGGTGATCTTGCTAACATCAGCTGTTGTGTTTTAAAGTTGTGCTGAGTCCTGTGATGGTGGTTCTTCATATGTAATGATTAAAATTTTAAATAAACAGAATTTGCCCTTGTATGCACTAAAGCAGAGTTTAAATAAAGCCTGAATCTGACAGGAAATCTTACTACTCATCCTTTACAAGGTTCCAAGGAGTCAAGTCAAAAGAGGGATTTCTCAGTTTCTTTAGTATGGCTCGTGCAGGTGATAACTGGCACCTAAGATGTAAAGAACACGGTGTTAAGCTCTGAAATACAAATGACTTTAGGCAGAAGCACAGATGGGTGGGAAGAACGGAGACAGAGTTTTTTTTCCCCATGGACATATTGTCCCCCAAAGCTACCTTTTGTACAGTTTATTTTTAAGGTCACATTGACAGGATGATTGTTAAGACTTTGATGAAAAAAGTCTGAGGCAGCCAGTGTGAAATGCTGGGATGAAGCATCAGTGGTGAAACCATATTTGAGACAAATAGAGGTCACTGAACAGAGAAAGATAAATATTATATGATTTCATATGTGGAATCTAAAAAAACAAAAAGCCATGACAAAACAGACTCAGATACAGAGAACAAACTAGTGGCTGCCAGAGGGGAAGTGGGTGGTGACAGGAGCGAAATAGGATGAAGAGGTACACACTTTCGTTTGTAAAACAAATAAATCACAGGGATGTAACACCCTGTGGGGAACATAGTAACACTGCAGTAACTTCGTATGGTGATAGATGGTTACTAAACCTAGCCTGGTGATCAATGCGTCATGCATATAGGTGTCAAATTACTATGGTGCACACCCGAAACTAATAATGTACATTATACTGCAATTAAAAATATAAAAAAGCAGAACTTGAAATCTCAAAAATAAAATGAAATGAAATTTAAAAAGAATGTCATTGAAGTTTGGCATCTCTTCCATTTGCCCTCTCTCACAAAACAGTGACTCTGCTCACATGTTAGAGAAGAAGGAAATATTCAGTGCAAGTATATTGATCCTCATGTGCTATGTGAATGAAGAGAATGTTGCAATAGTGTGTTGGCACTTTCCATTTTGGGTACCTTGTACTGTATTTGTATTTACCAAGTTCAACACACACAGGCAAACACCAACCTCCTTACTCTGCCAGTAAACCCAAAATAAATACATTCAGTTCAGTTCAGTCGCTCAGTCGTGTCCCACTCTCTGCGACCCCATGAATCGCAGCACACCAGGCCTCCCTGTTCATCACCATCTCCCAGAGTTCACTCAGACTCATGTCCTTCAAGTCCGTGATGCCATCCAGCCATCTCATCCTTGGTCGTCCCTTTCTCCTCCTGGCCTCAATCCCTCCCAGCATCAGAGTCTTTTCCAATGAGTCAACTCTTCGCATGAGGTGGCCAAAGTACTGGAGTTTCAGCTTTAGCATCATTCCCTCCAAAGAAATCCCAGGGTTTATCTCCTTCAGAATGGACTGGTTGGATCTCCTTGCAGTCCAAGGGACTCTCAAGAGTCTTCTCCAACACCACAGTTCAAAAGCATCAATTCTTCAGCGCTCAGCCTTCTTCACAGTCCAACTCTCACATCAATACATGACCACAGGAAAAACCATAGCCTTGACTAGATGGACCTTAGTCAGCAAAGTAATGTCTCTGCTTTTGAATATGCTATCTAGGTTGGTCATAACTTTTCTTCCAAGGAGTAAGCGTCTTTTAATTTCATGGCTGCAGTCACCATCTGTGGTGATTTTGGAGCCCCAGAAAATAAAGTCTGACGCTGTTTCCACTGTTTCCCGATCTATTTCCCATGAAGTGATGGGACCAGATACCATGATCTTTGTTTTCTGAATGTTGAGCTTTAAGCCAACATTTTCCACTCTCTTCTTTCACTTTCATCAAGAGGCTTTTTAGTTCCTCTTCACTTTCTGCCATAAGGGTGGCGTCATCTGCATATCTGAGGTTATTGATATTTCTCCCGGCAATCTTGATTTCAGCTTGTGTTTCTTCCAGTCCAGCGTTTCTCATGATGTACTCTGCATATAAGTTAAATAAGCAGGGTGACCATTTACAGCCTTGACGTCCTCCTTTTCCTATTTGGAACCAGTCTGTTGTTCCATGTCCAGTTCTAACTGTTGCTTCCTGACCTGCATACAGATTTCTCAAGAGGCAGGTCAGGTGGTCTGGTATTCCCATCTCTTTCAGAATTTTCCACAGTTGTTTGTGGAAAAGGGTTTGGCATATTCAATGAAGAAGAAATAGATGTTTTTCTGGAACTCTCTTGCTTTTTCCATGATCCAGTGGATGTTGGCAATTTGATCTCTGGTTCCTCTGCCTTTTCTAAAACCAGCTTGAACATCTGGAAGTTCATGGTTCACGTATTGCTGAAGCCTGGCTTGGAGAATTTTGAGCATTACTTTACTAGCATGTGAGATGAGTGCAATTGTGTGGTAGTTTGAGCATTCTTTGGCGTTGCCTTTCTTTGGGATTGGAATGAAACTGACCTTTTCCAGTCCTGTGGCCACTGCTGAGTTTTCCAAATTTGCTGGCATATTGAGTGCACCACTTTCACAGCATCATCTTTCAGGATTTGAAAGAGCTAAACTGGAATTCCATCACCTCCACTAGCTTTGTTCATAGTGATGCTTTCTAAGGCCCACTTGACTTCACATTCCAGGATATCTGGCTCTAGATGAGTGATCACATCATCATGATTATCTGGGTCGTGAAGATCTTTTTTGTACAGTTCTTCTGTGTATTCTTGCCACCTCTTCTTAATATCTTCTGCTTCTGTTAGGTCCATACCATTTCTGTCCTTTATCGAGCCCATCTTTGCATGAAATGTTCCCCAGAACGTGGTCCACTGGAGAAGGGAATGGCAAGCCACTTCAGTATTCTTGCCTTGAGAACTCCATGAACAGCATAAAAATGCAAAATGATAGGATACCAAAAGAGGAACTCCCCAGGTCATTAGGTGCCCAATATGCTACTGGTGATCAATGGAGAAGTAACTCCAGAAAGAATGAAGGGATGGAGCCAAAACAAAAACAATACCCAGTTGTGCATGTGACTGGTGATAGAAGCAAGATCCGATGCTGTAAAGAGCAATATTGCATAGGAACCTGGAATGTCAGGTCCATGAATCAAGGCAAATTGGAAGTGGTGAAACAAGAGATGGCAAGGGTGAACGTTGACATTCTAGGAATCAGTGAACTAAAATGGACTGGAATGGGTGAATTTAACTCAGATGACCATTATATCTACTACTGTGGGCAGGAATCCCTCAGAAGAAATGGAGTAGCCATCATGGTCAACTAAAGAGTCCAAAATGCAGTACTTGGATGCAATCTCAAAAACAACAAAATGATCTCTGTTCGTCTCCAAGGCAAACCATTCAATATCACAGTTATCCAAGTCTATGCCCCAACCAGTAATGCTGAAGAAGCTGAAGTTGAACTGTTTTATGAAGACCTACAAGACCTTTTAGAACTAACACCCAAAAAAGATGTCCTTTTCATTATAGGGGACTGGAATGCAAAAGTAGGAAGTGAAGAAACACCTGGAGTAAGAGGCAAATTTGGCTTTGGAATGCGGAATGAAGCAGGGCAAAGACAATAGAGTTTTGCCAAGAAAACGCACTGGTCATAGCAAACACCCTCTTCCAACAACACAAGAGAAGACTCTACACATGGACATCACCAGATGGTCAACACTGAAATAAGATTGATTATACTCTCTGCAGCCAAAGATGGAGAAGCTCTATACAGTCAGCAAAAACAAGACTGGAAGCTGACTGTGGCTCAGATCATGAACTCCTTATTACCAAATTCGGACTTAAATTGAAGAAAGTAGGGAAAACTGCTAGACCATTCAGGTATGACCTAAATCAAATCCCTTATGATTATACAGTGGAAGTGAGAAATAGATTTAAGGGTCTAGATCTGATAGATAGAGTGCCTGATGAACTATGGAATGAGGTTTGTGACATTGTACAGGAGACAGGGATCAAGACCATCCCCATGGAAAAGAAATGCAAAAAAGCAAAATGGCTGTCTGGGGAGGCCTTACAAATATCTGTGAAAAGGAGAGAGGCAAAAAGGAAAAGAGAAAAAGAAAGATATAAGCATCCAAATGCAGAGTTCCAAAGAACAGCAAGAAGAAATAAGAAAGCCTTCTTCAGCGACCAAATAAATACATAAACAAATCTAAAATAAATAAATCTTATCTGCTTGAAGTGATGTCTTCAATAGTTCTCACTGCTCTCAGCATTCAGTCTGGTCTGGTGAGGCACATGCAGCTCTGCAGGAGCCAACCCCTGGACCCCCACACCCATCATCTCCTCCCTCCCCACTCCCCCCCGCCCCCCCCCCCCCCCCCCCCCCGTGCTTCTGTGATACTGACTCTCAGGTCCTGGAACCTGCACCCTCCCCCTCATGCCTCCAAGATTTTATTTTTCCTGCTCCCTTTACCTCCATGTCTGCCTAACACTGACCCATCCCTCCACCTTTAGCTCAATGTCATCTCCTCCTGAGATTCTTCCTGGACTATCTCTTTGCTCAAATCAGGATTGGTACCTCACCAGTATGTTCCCATACATGCTCTACTACAGTGTTGCTGCTAACTGGCTTCAGTCGTGTCCGACTCTGTGCATCCCCAGAGACGGCAGCCCACCAGGCATCCCGGTCCCTGGGATTCTCCAGGTAAGAACACTGGAGTGGGTTGCCATTTCCTTCTCCAGTGCATAAAAGTGAGAAGTGTTAGACAGAATCAAGAGTCTGCCTTCCCTGCTTAGTTTCTTTTATAGTAGCAAAAATTCCTGTCTCAAGCAAGTGTCTGCTGTACATTTGATGAGTGAATTTTTAAAAAATATTTGTTTATTTGGCTGCTCTAGATCTTAGTTACCCACTCTAGTGGTCTTGCCTGGAGAATCTCAGGGATGGGGGAGCCTGGTAGGCTGCCATCTCTGGGGTCGCACAGAGTCGGACACGACTGAAGTGACTTAGCAGCAGCAGCAGATCTTAGCTGCAGGATATGAGATCTCGTCCCCTGACTAAGGGTAGAACCCAGCCCCCTGCATTGGGAGCCAACAGTCTTAACCACAAAGACCACCAGGAAAGTCCCAGTGAATGAATTGTTTAATCAGGGTTTGTTGCTCATCTTGTTTGTAGCCCACCTTTGCTCATTCACTTATGTGCCTAGACACTGCTGCTACTGCTGCTGCTGCTGCTGAGTTGCTTCAGTCATGTCCGACTCTGTGTGACCCCATAGGCGGCAGCCCACCAGGCTCCCCTGTCCCTGGGAATCTCCAGGCAAGAACCCTGGAGTGAGTTGCCATTTCCTTTCCCAATGCATGAAAGTGAAAAGTGAAAGTAAAGCCGCTCAGTTGTGTCTGACTTGCAGCGACCCCCTGGACTGCAACCTACGAGGCTCCTCTGTCCATGGGATTTTCCAGGCAAGGGTAGTGGAGTGGGGTGAGGTCAAATCAATCTTACATAGTCTGCTTGATTAAAAACTTTTTCCTGATAGTCATTTGGCAACCTGAAAATTAGTAGGGGAAGTAATGATAGTTACTGACAAACTGCCTTTGTTTATCTGTGAATCAGTTATTTAACCTGTGAATTGAATGCTTTAAATTATTCTACTTGGGATAATAATACCTAAAACGATGAAGATGCACATTAATTATGGGTGTACACTAAATCTCCTCTTTTGTTCCAATTGGAACTCCAAATTTATCTTCTTCCCAACTCTGCCTACCCTGAATAAACACACACACACACACACACACACGAGTGCCCTAGAGCCACCTTACCAGCTTTGGTTTTTATTAGAGTCCCTTATGACAGATGTTAACGCAGTTCCAGAGTCATAATGAATCTTGTAAAAGGAAGTTATAGAAAATGATGAAAAAAAGACCCACTCAGTTGGCATATGAAGCTTCCCCTTGACTTCTTCAAACAACAAGAAACCAAGAGTGAAAATCGTCAAAGAAGATAAAACTTGGAATATTCTCCCAACCCCATTAAGTCCTTCACACCCAATTATGTGGATCTGAGTACAAAGTCAGTTCTGCAAGTCAGCTGTTAAGAGAGAAGAGTTATTTTAGAAAGATCATCCCAGGAAGCTTATTTACACTCTCTTTGAAGTAATGAGTCCAATGAACTCTTGAACTGGAGACTTGAAGTCCCTAATTTCGCCTGTCACTTGGAAAGGTATTACTCTCAATAACTTTCTATGTAATTTATTGGAGAGCAACTTAAGTGGATGACAATATTATTAGCTGGATTTTTGACCTGTTTTGGTAAACACCAGATAAAACGCTTTAAGGGTGGCGTTTGAAAGTCTAATTAGACAACATTAAAAATCAAGGTCTCAATAGCAAGTATAGTTCTTATTTCCAAACAGACATGAAGGACTGTTAGAACATTTTAGCCAACAATTCTGTGTTTCAGAAAATGAGGTTATAGATATGGCATAGTATTTGGCATAGAAATTTTTTCCAGGGGTGTAATAACCGTTATTAGGGACTTCACTGGTGGTCTAGTGGCTAAAACTCCAGACTCCCAGGGAATTAGATCTCCCATGCTGTAACTAAAGATCCTCTGTGCAGCAACTAAGATGCTGTGCAGCTGGCTCCAAGGTCGCTTATATAGAAGATAATGTACCCAAGTCATTCACCACTCCAACCTTTCTGCAACATCTTCCCTGTTGCCAGAACTCTGATTTTGTTCAAGGGTGGCCCAGACCCCAGATAGCTTAGTGAAGGTCTCCAAAGGTCTCTCATCCTCAAGCAGAAACCCTTGAGAGCCAATCACTACTTCTGTCTCCTTCTGTCCTCACTGGTGACTGGTTCAGGCAAGGACAAGTACTGCAGCTCTAACCAATGGGGGTGGTCAGTTGAGAGACTTCTGGGAAAGCACATGTTGTCATGTCTGCATGCAATGCCATGGGGATGAGAAAGCTGAACTGATGGGTGGAATGGCCGTATAGATATTTAGGCGAGTCGTCTGGGTCGTAGCTGATGAGTTGGTGATGTAGCTGAGTTGCTTAATCAACCTTGGAACCCCGCTACCTCTTGAATTCTTGCCATGTGAGGTAAAAACTTTTGTCTTATGTTTTGAATCAGAGACCAAAAGTATCTTACTGTAGCTTATGCCTGCCCCCAGGAGAAGCAAGGAGGAAAGCCCCAGCTTTAGAGTCACGAGGACTTGGTTTCCACTCTCACTTCCTATAAGTTGTTACTGAGGAACAAATTATCTCAAAACTTAGCGACTTAAAAACACCAACCATGTATTATCTTTGGCAAATTTGCAAGTGGCTTGGATGGACAGCTCTGGTTTAGATTGCCTCCTCTTGTGAGACCACAAAACACAGGGACAGGAGTTTTTATTGTAGTTTCCACAAGAAGGAACAGCCAGCTAAGGTAAACAGGCTTACCTGTGACATGCCCTACATACCAGTCCTGATTCAGGGTGAGAGAAGAATACACAAAGGTGTGAATACCCAAGAGGCGAGGATTATCTGGACCGTCCTGGAGGCTGGTTAGTCACCACATGTTTCAGAAGTAGATAAACCTCTGCGTCTCAGTTTCTTCAGCTGAAAAAGATGGTAATAATGTATTAGTCACACTTCTTGGTTGCAAGCGTTAGAAGATGACTCTGCCTTACTTAGGCAAAAGGGGGAATTTATTGGATGAATTTGGGGCAACTCACATAATAGAAAGGAGGCTCACATACTGAGGCTCGTAAAATGCACAGAAATCAAGGGAGGTCTGGGAACAAGCAGTATCAAGCAAAACTGAAGCCTCAGGATATGTTTGGTTGGGAAACTGGGATTGACATCATCTCCACTGCACCCTGGGCGTTGGTGTCAGAGCTGAATTCTCAGCATCACCCCTGCTGCTCTGGGCTTCCCAGGTGGTACTAATGATAAAGAACCCTCCTGCCAATCAGGAGACATAAGACATGCAGCTTCCATCCCTGGATTAGGAAGATCCCTCGGAGGAGAGCATGCCACCTGTATTCTTGCCTGGAGAATCCCTATGGACAGAGAAGCCTGGTGGGCTACAGTCCAGGGGGTCATAATGAGTCAGATGTGACTGAAGCGACTTAGCCCGCTGCCACTTTGAGTAACTCTCAACTGCTTCTGTGTCCAGAAAGTTTCACAGTACAGGGACTTCCTGTCCCCTCTGCTTTCAAGAATTCAACAAACATCCACCACCAAGATCAGCCTCCTGGGATTCTCATTAAACAAGAGTATGCGTCTTTGGGAAACAGAGTGATCGGTATTGTTGGTTATTTAACTGAAGGGGGAGAGCAGGCATAGAATGGGTTTAGAGATTTCATGTTTAGAGTGATCTCATCTTAGACCCTGAAACATCTTGGCAACATTTCCAGACACACTGATTGTTTCTAATCACACCCTCATCCCACCCCTGCTTTCATATATGTATGCAAAGTTTAAATTGCTGAGCTTGATGGCGAAGGACAGAGAAGCCTGGCGTGCTGCAGTCCTTGGAGTTGCAAAGAGTTAGACATGACTGAGAGGCTAAACAACAACAGCAATGTGAATCCTATCTGCCCTCTGATCTGGTTGCCCTGTGACCACAGTTGGAGGCAAGAGAACAAACTGTGACCAACTGAGGAAAGTAAGGTGAAGGTTTCCTGTCCAAATTGCAGCTGGGCCCCGTGGAGCCTTGACATGAACCACGATTAACCTCACTGTCGAGTGGTGGTGCTTTCTCTTGTTATCATCTTTGCTTCTGTCTCACTTTGAGTTGTCAGGGCACGACAAGACGCCTCTTCCCAGAGAGCTCTGTTAGTTGTTGGCATGGCTCTTCCTGTTCAGACCCAATTCTTTTGTTCAGAGTGTTTCCTGCCTTGGGTCTGAAGGCACTGAGGCTGTCATATTTAACTTGTCAGGGACTCTCAAGATCAGCGCACCTGAGAATCGCCAAGTGGTGGTGGTTTAGTCGCTCAGTCATGTCTGACTCTTATGACCCTGTGGACCATAGGCCACCAGGCTCCTCTGTCCCTGGAATTTCCCAGGCAAGACTACTGAAGTGGGTTGCCATTTCCTTCTTCAGGGGATCTTCTCAACTCAGGGATCAAATCTGGGTCTCCTGCATTTCAGGTGGATTCTTTACTGGCTGAACCTCCAGGGAATCATCAAGAGGGCTTGCTAAACATAGATTGCTGGGCCCTGTCCCCAGAGTCTCTGACTCAATAGGTCTGGGGTGGGGCCTAAGAATGTGCACTGTTAGTAAGAGGCCAAGTGGGGCTGATGCAGCCCATCTGAGGTGCACTTCGAAAACCGCTGACTTGGGTGACCTGACGCTGGTGCTGGACTGCTTTGTAAGCTTCTTATACTCTCTCCAGTAATTAATTGCCTTTCATAAAGAAAGCCAACACAACACTCACAGAGCAAAATCCTATGAGACTCAGAGATAAATATTGAAACCTGATTTCAGTTAGAAAGACATTTGACTACATGGAACAGAAACTTGACCACAGAAGCTTAACCCAGGAGCAGCTTCTTATTTTCTCACATTCTCCAGTAGGCCAGAAGCTGTCCAAAGCTGGTGAGATGATTCCACATGATCAGGGGCTCAGGCTCTTGCTAACTTTCTTCTCTGCCACCCTTGGTAAATGGCTATTGACCTCATGGTCACAAGATGGCTGTGGGAACTCCAGGTATTGCCTCTATACTCTAGGCTGGAAGAAGATGAAAGATAAAGAGGATATGCATGTGGGAGATTTTCTGGCAGTCTCTCTATAGACTCTGTTCCCATCTCATCGGCTGGAACTGTGTCTATGGTCACACTTAACTTCAAAGGAGCTTGAGAAATCAAATAGCTTTAGTTCAATACTTGTTGACCCCAATAAAATGAGGAAAAAAAGGTAATCAGCAGTCTGTTTCAGCATTCACTTGCTTGACCCCCAAAGGATCCCACACTGTGTATTCAGGCCAATTCCACATACTGAGTTAAACCAACTATGCAATAGCTGAAGGGCCAAAGGGGGGTATCCCTATATGAGAATTTCTCATTGCAGGTAAACAGGTGTGATATGAAAGGGTAAACTGGTAGATACGAAAGGATTAGAACTGGTTTCTTTTTACAAGTTTTATTATGCTTATGCATATATTGATTTTCCAAGACAAGGCTAAACATGTTGGGCTTCCCAAACTATTTGACAGCAGAAGCTTTAAACAATTTTCCTGGAGTATCTCCCTGAACTAATTTCCATGGGTCTTTTGCCAGGAAACCGTGATCTATACAGTATCAATGGTAGGTTTATTTTTAGAGCCCGCCTATGCAGAAGAAAGTGAAAAGGAACTAAGAAGCCTCTTGATGAAAGTGAAAGACGAGAGTGAAAAAGTTGGCTTAAAGCTCAACATTCAGAAAACGAAGATCATGGCATCTGGTCCCATCACTTCATGGCAAATAGGTGGGGAAACAGTGGAAACAGTGTCAGACTTTATTTATTTATTTTTTTGGTCCCAAAATCACTGTAGATGGTGACTGCAGCCATGAAATTAAAAAACGCTTACTCCTTGGAAGGAAAGTTATGACCAACCTAGACAGCATATTAAAAAGCAGAGACATTACTTTGCCAACAAAGGTCTGTCTAGTCAAGGCTATGGTTTTTCCAGTAGTCATGTATGGATGTGAGAGTTGGACCATAAAGAATGCTGATTACTGAAGAATTGATGCTTTTGAACTGTGGTGTTGGAGAAGACTCTTGAGAGTCCCTTGGACTGCAAGGAGATCCAACCAGTCCATTCTGAAGGAGATCAGCCCTGGATTTTCTTTGGAAGGAATGATGCTGAAGCTGAAACTCTAATACTTTGGCCACCTGATGTGAAGAGCTGACTCATTGGAAAAGACCCTGATGCTGGGAAAGATTGAGGGTAGGAGGAGAAGGGGACAACAGAGGTTGGATGGTATCACCGACTCGATGGACGTGGGTTTGGGTGGACCCTGGGAGTTGGTGATGGACAGGGAGGCCTGGCATGCTGCGATTCATGGGGTCACAAAGAGTCAGACACGACTGAGTGACTGAACTGGACTGAACTGATGCAGAAGAAGCAAGTATGCTCTTGAACCAGTGGAATAGTCTTATTTTTTCTAAGGGGAAGGAAATGAAAACACGAGCAGTTGGTGTGTCAGTACGTGGGATGTGGTATTGGTCTAGAAACTGCGTGAATTTGACAAGGGCTTGCCCGCATTGAAGTTCCCGCCCTTATGTGCAGAATGGGATCTGTAGGCTGTCACTAGGCTGCATCCCAACAAACTAAAAATCTGCAACAGCTCTTAGAAACATTAGGGAGGGATATCTAGATAAATCTTTGCTAATGGGAGATGGAGGCTTAAGAAAGAAAAAGGCTTAAGCCAGAAGAGTCTTTTAAAAGTCAATAATAGTAAGAATTAAAGATTTTAAAATTGAAAAAATAAAAAACTATTAAAAAAAAAAGTCAATAATAGTTTTAAGAAGAAAAAAATACCTTACTGAGTGTGAAGGATGGCAAATGTTTCCCATGGCTGCCTAAAAATCACCAGAAACTTCATGGCTTAAAAACAACAACAAGGAAATTCCCTTGTGGTCCAGTGGCTAAGACTCTGCACACCCAGTGCAGTGGGCCTAGGTTTCATCCCTGGTCAGGGAATTAGATCCCATATGCTTAGCTCAGCCAAATAAATACAATAAATTTAAAAATAATAACAAACTTAATTATCTTCTAGTCCTAGAGGTCATAGCTCTGACATGGGTCTTACAGGACTCAGTAAAGTTGTCAGCAAGATCGTGTCCCTTTCTGGAGGCCCTGGAAGAGAATTCACTTTGGGCATTTTCCAGTTTCTAAAGGCTGCCCACATTCCTTGGCTTGTAGCTCCCTTCCTCCATTTTCAAAACCAGCAACACTGCATCTCAGTGACTATGCTCTCTGTCACATCTTTCTCTCTGACCACAACTGGGAGAGGGTCTCCCCTTTTAAAGAACTGTGTGATTACTACACGTGTCTAGGTTGGGCCCAGCGAGACACTGCAGGATTACTCCCCCTCTCAAGGTCCCTAACTTAACCACATCTGCTGAGTCCCCTTTGCCGTGTAAGGTAAAGCGTTACAAGTTCAGGGATGAGTGTGTGGACATTTTTGGGAGTTGGGGGGTGGGGGTGGGCATTATTCTGCCTACCACATGGATGAAATCTATTGTTTACAGAAGAGTATGGGTTGAGAAACTAAAGGAGGTCACAAAAAATTTGAAATTAGGCTTAATTTGTGGGGTACAAAGAGGAAGGGAGAGTTGATGTGAAAAAAAAAATCCAAGAAAGAAGATAAGTTACAACATTAATAAAAATAGGGTAATGCTAGTTAACAGTGTTAGAAGCATTGAGCAGAGGGGAGGCTTAGTGTAAGATTACTTTTCCTCTGCTGTGAATAACTCTTTCACAAAATGGAACTAAGTATCTAAAAGTCACACCATTTACAAAGCAAGCCTGTATTATTAATAGCATTAAGTTAGCCTTGCAGAGCTTTGCTTGGCTTTTAGGGGTGGAAGGTCACTGAGGAGGGTCTGAAGTCATCACAGAGCCACAGACAGCATTTGAAAGAATTTTTAGGAAACCAGGGAGATGAGGGCAGCCTTGACTGTGTTTAGTGGCTTCAGGCTGTGGAATGGAAAGGTACCTGGCATTTACTTCCAAGTTGAGAGTGGGCTTATGACTAAGGGTGGCTGACATGTCAGTCCATCAAGGATCAGTAAAATGGGAAGAACTGAACTCTAATAGAGGGATCCGAGTGCAGGGTGTACAAGGAGGCTAGCTCAGCCTTGGCACTGTTGGCATCTGGGACTGTGCTGTAGGAAGGTTGGCTGCGTCCTTGCATTCTACCCATCTGATGCTAGCAGCACCCTTTCCTCAGGTTGTCATAACCGAAAATGTCCCCAGGCATTGCCAAATGTCCCTCGGGGGGCAACAGTGCCCTAGTGGAGAACCACTGGCGTAGACTGGGAAAGGGAGAAGTGGTAAGCCAGTAGGTGAAGCCCAAGAGCCTGCATATGTACAATGAAATATTGTTGCTGTTGTTTAGTCGCTCAGTCATGTCCCACTCTCTGCGACCCCATGGACTGCCACCCACCAGACTCCTCTGTCCTTGTAATTTTCCAGGCAAGAATACCGGAGTGGATTGCCTTGTCCTCCTCCAGGGGATCTTCCCAATCCAAGGATCAAATTCGCATCTCCTGCATTAGCAGGCAGATTCTTTACCCCTGAGCCACCAGGGAAGCCTACAGTGAAATATTACTCAGCCGTAAAAAAAGAATAAAATGATGCTATTTGCAGCAACATGAATAGACCTAGAGATGATCATACTCATCAAAGTAAGCCAGACAGAGGAAGACAAATATCATATGACATTACTTACTTGTAGAAGCCAAAAGAAAGGGTACAAATGAACTTATCTACCAAACAGAAATAGGTTTACAGATATAGAAAATAAACTTACGGTTACCAGAGGGTAAGTGGGGAATAATAAATTGGAAGATTGGGATTGACTTATATACATTACTATATATAAAAGCAGCTAACTAATAAGGACCTACTGTATAGCCCAGGGAACTCTACTCAGTACCCTGTAAAGGCCTATATGGGAACATAATCTAAAAAGTGGATCTCTATCTATACATGCATAACTTACTCACTTTGCTGTACACCTGTAACACAACAGTGGAAATCAACTCTACCCTGAATAAAAGATTACAAAAAAAAAACGCATTTAGAGAACTTAGGCTGCCAGTATACTCTGTGAGGGAGCCTTTCCCAGGACCTCTGGCTGGAGCTCGTGGGCTGGTAGGAGCCTCCAGGGGCGTCCAGCTGGTGTGCATATTGGTCTCTAAGTTGGCCTCCAGGTCAGGAGAGCTCAGGATCATTTGTTCAGGGGTGGCACTCTGGCTGTTGTTCATTTGTTATGGAAGCACAGGTTTCAAAAGGCAACTCACCTGGGCAGGTGACAGGCTTGTTTGCAGTATAAGCAGCTTGTGAGCTATTATCTTATTCTACTTCATCTAGGCTAAATGCCAGCCCCTTCTGACCCCAGGTTTGTAGAGGTGGGAGAGAAGGACAGTGGAGGCTCTAAATGGAAGCCTCTAGATGGGCTACCTCAAGCTGACACAGATGAGTTTGTCAAGATCAAAAAGAATGCATCCTTGGTGGGTGAATTAGAAGAGTGTCCCTCTGGGCTGGTCAGGAGCAGGGCTAGGAGACCACCTGGTATATGATCTGCAGCCCTGACCTCTCTCAGCAGGGGGCCCAGCCAACAGCTGCCCCATCGTGGGGAAGCCAAGCTCCACCTCCCACTGCATCCCACATGTCCCAGGAGACTGACCTTCACACGTGAAAACCTTGGGACTCAGATGTGACACTGGGGAGCCTCCAACCAGGATAGATCCTCAACTGTATACCAGCAGAATTAGAGTTTCAAACAACACATGGTCAGCAACTAAGGCAATGATTCTGTAGGAGTGAGTGAAAGGTAGTTTAGAAATAAGGAAAGGGCTAGAAGAGGCTGTCCATTTATAACTTTAGGACCTAGGTGATGAGGAGGCTGCAGAGGTGAGTGAAAGTGGTGCACTTAAAACAATTAATTAATTTGTTTTAATTGAAGACTAATTATTTCACAATATTGTGGTGGTTTTTGCCACACGTTGACATGAATCAGCCACGGGTGCTCATGTGTCCCCATCTCGATCCTCCCTCTCACCTCCCTCCCCATCCCATCCCTCAGGGTTGTCCCAGTGCACCGGCTTTATTGCCCTGTTTCATGCATCAAACTTGGACTGGTCATCTGTTTCACATATGGTAATATACATGTTTCAATGCTAGTCTCTGAAATCATCCCACCCTCGCCTTCTCCCACAGACTCCAAAAGTCTGTGTGTTATGTCTCTTTTGTTGTCTCGAATATAGGGTTGTTGTTACCATCTTTCTAAATTCCATATATATGCGTTAATATACTGTATTGGTGTTTTTCTTTTTGACTTACTACACTCTGTATAATACGGTGCACTTTTATGAGTGAGGGCAGACCACTGAGGGTGCTCCTGAGTTTCAAGTTCTGATGGTCCGAGTTTAAGAGATGCTGTTCCCCAAAGCTACCCATGGTCTGCTGTGTGCATTCTGTGAATTTCCTTCAATGAGCCTGGAAAACCAGGAGTGCTAATCCTCTTCTTGGATGAGTGAGGAGGTATTCTGACAAAGGTCCGGAGAAAGACATTCTAAATCAAGAAAACTCTCAGTAAGTGCAGAGGCTTCCCGGTGTTATAGATGGAGACTAAGAAGCACAGTCAGGCCAGCTGCCAACACTTGTAGGTCCTGGGGTAAGAGAGGACAAAGGTTCTTTATAAGACAAACAGAGCAGACAGAGGGAGAAGGTGGGGAGGCCAGAGGCTAGAGTGATGCAACCACAACCCAAGGAAAGCTGGCAGCCATCGGGAGCTGATTGAGCAAGAAAGAATTCTCCCCTGGAGACAGCAGCAGAGGCAGCACCACCCTGCTGACTTCAGACTTCTGACCCCAGCACTGGGAGAGGATGCTTTCTATGGTTTCAAGTCACCACATTTGTAGTAATTTGTCATGACAGCCCCAGGAAATCAGGGCTCATTGCAATAATCACTAATCACGTTGAACATTTCTTTGGCCTGTTATGTGCCAGGCACTGTGCTAAAGAGAGATTTTTTTAAACCAGCATTATCTCATTTAAGCCTCATAAGATATGTGCTTTTATTATCCCCATTTTACAGATGAGGAAAGTGAGGTTCAAACAGGCAAAGTAGCTTGCCAAAGGCTGCATGGCTTATAAGCTAGGTTTGGACCCAGTTCTGACTGACTCCCAAGTCGTCCTTTAAGCATTCGGGGAAGCCTCCTTGCCTGGTTCATCCAGCTGTCCTGGAGACAAGGCCCTCGTCTGGTGGCTCCTGTTGAGTGTCACATATTCTCCACCCACGCTGCCGCCCCCCCCCGCCCCACAACTCCTTACTTAAAAAGAGGCCCAATTCTTTTAGCACCCTCTCCCGAAGCTCTTTGTTGCCACCCCAAAGTGCGGTGTAAATTACAGCCAACTATTATGCTAAATCACGGGAACACCATTTCCTGTTATAAACAAACATTTAAGGCACACACATAGCTCTTTGTACCCCTTTAACTTCTAGGTCATCGGGGTTTATTCGCAGATGTTGCCAAGATGAATCAGAGATCTGGAGGAACTAGCTTTTCTTGGAGAAGGACAGCCGTCAGGATGGTTTCTTGTGAGTTTCTTTTTGTTGATTTTGAATTCATGCGAAGACTATCTGTATGTCCCAGGAGACACAGTTAGTTTAGAGAAGTTTATTTTCTTAAGGCTTAAAATATATTCTTTGAGCTCGCTATGCTATCAGAACGTCAACACTGGACACTGCTGATGCCATGATTTAGAAGGTATTTCTTTCCTTTTCTGCTTGTGCCCTATCTTTTGGGAATTAGAGTTTTTCCCTCTATCAGCTGATGACCCCAATAACTGTGTGTGTGTATGAGTGTGTATATGTGAGTGTATGTGTATCTATATGTATGTATGTGTAGGTATGTGTGAGTATGTGTCTTGAGTGTGTATGTATGAGTGTGTATATGTGGTGGTGGTGCTTGGGGGAGGGGATCTCAATGAAGTGGCCATTTTTATTTTGTTGCCTTTTCTTTCTATTCTTTCACACAAAGCTACCCCATTTTACAGGTGGAAACATTGAATCTTGGTGAACCGAAAGAGTTTTCTCCCAGATGACACCTCCAGACAGACTTCATTACAAACGCTGTGCTTATCCTTGCAGGAAGCCTTCCGTTTGGCGACAGTGAGAGCTGTTGTACAATGAGTTTTGAGGTTAATTTTAAAGCAAGTCATGTGCCCCTCCTGGTGCTCTGACCCAAATATGAGGCAGAGACTCTAAGCCGTGCACAGAGGAAACTGCAATCCATCAGGAGGCCCCACAGCAGCAGTTTGCTTGATTACGGGAATGCGAGCCTTGGTCTCAACCTCTGCAAGGCTCCATCCTTTGGGATTCCTGTGGTGTCCAGTTAGGGCCCTGCCTGGGGAACAGTGCAGAGGGGACCCCAGTCCAGAGCCAGGCCCAGAGACTGACCCTGGGTCATTTCTGTACCCAGATACCCAGAGCCATAAAGAAATGCTTGCCTAACCTCTTCTGTGTTCACCAACAATGTCTTCTTGAAGCATTTGAGGGGCTGAGGGTGAGAGGGAAGGACAGAGCCAGGGTTGCCCACAATCTTTAAGCCGACCAGGAGATGAGATGCGTTAGTGCAGACAGAGGGCTCTGGTTTCGTAAAATGAAAGCTTACCCTTGATCCCACCTTTCTGAACCTTTCTTTTTTTTTTTTTTTGAGACTCTTGTACACAATCACCAGCCCCAGGACCTTCCGTCCTCTTTTGTTTCTCTAAACTGAAGCCTGCTTCCAGGAAAGCATCTGATAAATTCACTTGCATCAAGCAGGATGTTTTTGTTCAGTTGCTAAGTCAAGTCTGACTGTGACCCCATGAACTGCAGCATGCCAGGCTTCCCTGTCCTTCACTATCTCCTGGAGTTTGCTCAAACTCATGTCCATTGAGTCAGTGATGCCATCCAACCATCTTATCCTCTGTTGCCCCTTTCTCCTCTTGCCCTAAATCCTTCCCAGCATCAGGGTCTATTCTAATGATCTGGTTCTTCACATCAGGTGGCCAGTGTATTGAAGTTTCAGCTTCAGCATCAGTCCTTGCAATGAATATTCAGGGTTGATTTCCTTTAGGATTGACTGGTTTGATCTTCTTGCAGTCCAAGGGACTCTCAAGAGTCTTCTCCACTGCCACAATTCAAAAACATCAATTCTTCAGCCCTCAGCTGTCTTTTATGGTCCAAATCTCACATCTGTATATGATTACTGGAAAAACCATAGCTTTGACTTTGTTGGCAAAGTGGTATCTCTGCTTTTAAATACACTGTCTAGGTTTGTAATAGTCTTTCTTCTAAGGAACAAGTGTCTTTAAATTTCATGGCTGCAGTCACCATCTCCAGTAATTTTGGAGCCCAAGAAAATAACATCTGCCACTGTTTCCACTTCTCCCCCATCTATTTGCCATGAAATGATGGGAGTAGATGCCATAATCTTAGTTTTTGAATGCTGAGTTTTAAGCCAGCTTTTTCACTCTCCTCTTTCTTTCACCCTCATAAAGAAGCTCTTTAGTTTCTCTTTATTTTCTGCCATAAGAATGGTATCATCAGCGTATCTGAGGTTATCGATATTTCTCCCAGCAATCTTGATTCCAGCTTGTGATTCATCCAGCCATTTTGCATGGTCTACCCTGCATATAAATTAAGTAAGCAGTGTGTTGATATATAGCTTTGACATACTCCTTTCCCAATTTTGCGCTAGTCAGTTGTTCCATGTAAGACTCTAACTGTTGCTTCTTGACCTGTATACAGGTTTCTCAAGAGGTACGTAAGGTGGTCTGGTATTCCCGTCTCTAAGAATTTTCCAGTTTATTGTGATCCACACAGTCAAAGGATTTAGTGTAAACAATGAAGCAGAAGTAGATTTTGTGTGTGTGTGTGTGTGTGTGGAATTCCTTTGCTTTTTCCATGATCCAACTGATGTTGGCCATTTGATCTCTGATTCCTCTGTGTTTTCTAAATCCAGCTTGTACATCTGTAAGTTTTTGGTTCATTTATTGTTGAAACCTAGCTTGAAGGATTTTCAGCATTACCTTGTTAGCATGTGAAATGAACACAATTGTATGGTAGTTTGAACATTCTTTGGCATTGATTTTCTTTGGGGTGGAATGAAAACTAACATTTTCCAGTTATGTGGCCACTGCTGAGTTTTCCAAATTTGCTGGCATAGAATGCAGCACCTTAACAGTATCACCTTTTAGGATTTGAAATAACTCACTTGGAATTTCATCACCTCTACTATGCTTGTTCATTGTAACGCTTCCTAAGGCCCACTTGACTTCACCCTCCAGGATGTTTGGCTCTAGGTGAGTGATCATACCATCATGATTATCCAGATCACCAAGACTTTTTTGTATAGTTCTCCTGTGTATTATTGCCACCCTCGAGCAGAATGAACAGCTGTTTTCTTCTGGAGAACATTTGCTTTGGGAAGACTTCAAGCAAGAGTGATGGGTCTCTGTGCAACTTCAGAGAGAAGTTAGATAAGAAGGAAGGGACCTGCCTGGGGGCAGCCAGGGCTGGGGGGAGGAGGGAAGGTAGGCAGGAATGTGGGCAGGAAAGCAGGGCAGATGGAGAAACCAAACAGGTCAAGGGAAGATGGGGAAAGAATAAAGGCAGGAAATTTGAGGGTGCTGATGTCAAGTGGTGGTGGCTTGACCAGTTTGCCAACCTGTGACCCTGAAGCTGAGTGTTGGCTAAGTAGAACTACAAAGCAATTCACTCCTTATTTGTTGAGATGGCCAAGAATCTCTCAGAAGAGATGTTCAGAACCAGGCTGGCTGAGAACTGATACTGCCAGATGGTACAGCAGCCAAAATATTTACTGTGAGGCCCACGCTGTTTGGGAAGAGGCTGAACTTACATTCCTGCCGCAGACCTTGGTGGGTCCTGCCTCCTCTGCCGTTGGCCTCCGTGACTCACCGGGTGACTCACGGCTTATCTCTGCAGGGATTTCTCTCTCTGAACCAGCCTCCCCTCTGGCATTCCAGTGAGAGATCCCTTATGTTGCAAGAAGCCCTGACTGCATTTCTGGGAGAATGGCCCTGTCTTACTTTCCATGTAATGTGAGGAGTTGAGACTCAAAAATAATCTTGTGAGGTGAACAGAAAAGCAAGCATGCTGTTTATACGTGGGGAAACTGCGAAGGACCGTCATGTCCCAGGTTTTCAGGAACCTGGACCTTGAACTTGGGTCTTTCTAACACAGTAGGGACTGTCAGTTCACTGGAAATTATCTAATGACTCATGCAAGATCAAATAGTTTCTTGCTGCCTCTAAAATCAAGATGTTTTTCTATAAAATCACAATTTAAACATCAAAAGAAGCATCCTCAAGGGGAAGGAGGATTTCTCCCCCCCCACCCCACCCCCCACCCTTTTTTTTGTTGCAAAGCACTCGTTTTAGTTAGATACTTTGAATCTCTGGGTGATACACTGATTCTGTCAAAAAAAATTTAATGACTTTCTCATTTTACCAATAATGTTTATTGCAGAAACTCTGGAAATTTTAGAAAAACACCAAGGGGAAGATAAAAACCACCTGCAATTCCCCATTCAGGTGTAATTGTTATTTAATTGTTATAACAATGATAACAGTATAATTGCTGTTGACATTTTGATATCCTATCTTTTTTCAGGCACCTAGAACCATCTTTTAAGAAACTGAAAAAAATGTGGTATAAACTGATTAATAACTTGCTTTTTCATTTATCATTTCCATGACCATTTTTCTCACAAGATTCAGTTTTTCTCAAAGCACGTTTGATCCACTGCATACTATCCTATGAATGATGTACCTAATTCATTTAGCCCATTGGAGGGACTTTTAGATTGTTACTTTTTTTTTTTTAAACTTCCACAATGGACATCCTTGATCTTATAAAAATCTAGTGATGTTTTCACCCAGTGATTTGTCTGAGTGTTGGTTTGCAAAAATTTAAAATGGGGGCGGACAGAGAGACAGGTATTAGGCATTAGCTTGACTTTTGTCGGTTGGCGAGGGAGAGAAGTGAGGCCACTGCTTTTGAGTGTCTCCTCTGTAAAGGGCCCCTCCTTCTGGTGTGCTCTCACTTCTGCTCCCTAATGTGGCCTTCACACTATTCATCATGTCAGACTCCTCTGTAGCTGCCACTGCTTTCAGCTGTCAGCCTCTGCTCCCCCTGGTCCCTGCCTCGTGGGGATGACTCTCATCACAGCCCTCCTGGTCTCGCCGGCTGTTGATGAATGTTTTCTGTGTCTCAACTCAGTGCTTGAAAAATTATTTCTAAGAGCAGCACGTCCTTGAGGCATCCTTGTCACGGTATCTGAAGTCAGGTGCACAAAACTCTTCGGCAAATCACTGTATGGTTGGTTTTCCTATGGGTGCAGCCCACTGCCCTGCCAGAGCCACTCTGGCAAGTGGCGGGAAGCCCAGGGGTAATTAACAACGGGTGACCTTGGGGTTTCCTCTCATTCTCTCGCTGGACCAGGCTAACATCTTCTTCTCATCAGGCACTATTAGTTGGTGAGTTCTAATAACAACAGCAACTGGGTTGATCATTATTTCCAAGTTATAATTCAAGAAACAGATGAAGAGAGGTCATAAAATCAAATAAGGCCTAACTGAGCACCTTTTAGGAGAAGACAATGGCACCCCACTCCAGTACTCTTGCCTAGAAAATCCCATGGACGGAGAAGCCTGGTAGGCTGCAGTCCATGGGGTCACGACACGACTGAGTGACTTCACTTTCACTTTTCAATTTCATGCATTGGAGAAGGAAATGGCAACCCACTCCAGTGTTCTTGCCTGGAGAATCCCAGGGATGGCAGAGCCTGGTGGGGTGCTGTCTATGGGGTCTCACAGAGTTGGACATGACTGAAGTGACTTAGCAGCAGCATCAGAACACCTTCTAAAATTAAAAAAAAAAAAAAGAATCTCTTGGGTTGCAGGCTTCTAAAAATAGTTTCCAGCGCCGTCCTTCACCTTCACAATTATTTTTGTCTTCACTTCTAAATCTGAACAGCACAGAGCAGCAGAATTTATACATTAAGTTCATAAGAGAACAGACAGCTCATTTATTCTTAACAGTGGTGGGATTTGACTGTTTACCATATATTTGATTCCGAAATACATTTGGGCCCACTTTGCTGAGATGACATAGATATCTTATTGATAACCACAATGCCTTTCTTTTCCTGAACTTTTTGGGTTTTTTTGCGTTTGTTTAAGCTCAGGGACCTCCCCCTTTATTTACCTTTATTTTAAAATTTTATTTTTTAATTGAAGGATAATTGCTTTACAGAATTTTGTAGTTTTCTGTCAATCATCAACAAGAATCAGCCATAGGTACACCCATGTCCCCCCACTCCTGAACCTCCCTCTCGTCTCCCTCCCCATTCCACCCCTCTAGGGTGTTACAGAGCCCCGTTTGAGTTTCCTGAGTCATACAGCAATTCCCATTGGCTATCTATTTTGCATATGGTATTGTAAGTTCCCATGATGGTTTCTCCATACATCTCATCTTCTCCCTCCCCCTCTCCCCGCCGTGTCCATAGGTTGGTTCTATATGTTTCTCCATTGCTGCCCTGCAAATAAATTAATCAGTGCCATCTTTCTAGATTCCATACATACGTGTTAGTGCCTTTAAAAAATTTTTTTATTGAAATACAGTTGATTTACAATGTCATGTTAGTTTCAGGTATATAACATAGTGGTTCAGTTACACATATACATAAATATAGACATTCTTCTTTTACATTCTCTTCCAGGATGGTGTCCTTCTTGTGAAGGACAAGATGACTACAGCCCCCCACCCCACTCAGAGATGGTGTGAGCGACCTTCATGCTAATCATCTCCTGTCCATTCATTCACAAAGTCATTTATTCAAACATCTGAGACTCTCCTATGTGCCAGGCAAGAGAAAAAGCCCTCAGTCTTCTAGGTGGGAGACAAAATAAATACATAACAATGAAACTCTTACAAGGGAAAATAAAGCCAAGTTAAGAGACAGGCCTGTGTGAGGAGGGTCTGGGGGAGGTATATTAGAGCTGCTACTTAGGGAAGGGCACTCCCCTGCTGGCTTAGTGGTAAAGAATCTGCCTGCCAATGCAGGAGACCTGGGTTTGACCCCTGGGTTGGAAAGATTTTCTGGAGAAGAGATGGCTACCTACTCCAGTATTCTTGCCTGGAAAGTCCCATGGACAGAGAAGCCTGGTGGGCTACAGTCCATGGGGCCGAAGAGAGTCAGATACGACTGAGCAACTCAACAACTACTGCTTAGAGAAGGCCTCCAAATTTAGGGAAGTGGCATTTAAGGTGGCAAGATCACGTCACAGAAATAGCTTATCTGGATGAAGCAGCAAGGACGAGGCCTCAAAAAGGTAAGGGCTCTGAGAGGGAACCGGAGAAGAGGAGTGTGGCTGAAGACCTGAGCAAGAGTGTGGCGGGAGGCCTGAGGGAGTTTGGCAGGTCAGGGAGATCCTACAGGCCATGGGAAAGATCTAGGTTTTTATTGTTGGCGAGCAATTGTTTGGAGGTAGCCCTGAGGCAGAGGGAAGCTGGTGATCCTGAGAGGACCTTGGTCAGCTCTACCATGTATTCCAAATGCCATTCACTGCACACTCTGGAGGCCCTGAACCCAGTGGTGACCACCTTGAGTTCCAACAAGCTGGGAGCATTTAGTGAGTTTTTTTTTAATTGACCTGTATAGTTGATTTACAATGTTGTTACTTTCTAGTGTACTGCAAAGTGATCCAGTTAAACATATACGTGTTATCTATTCTTTTCCAGATCCTTTTCCATTATAGGTTATTACAAGGTATTAAATATAGTTTCCTGTGCTATACGGAAAGTCCTTCTTATCTGTTTTATAGATAGTAATGTGTATCTGCTAACCCCAACCTCCTAATTTACCCTCCCCCACCTCTTTTCCTTCCTGATAAACAAGTCTTTCTCACAGTTCTGGAAGCTGGAAGTCTGAGATCAGGTGCCAGCATGGCCAGGTTCTGGTGAGACCCTCTCTTTGGGGCTGCAGGCTGCCAACTTCTCCTAGCATCCCCATGTGACGGAAAGCAGAGAAGCGAGCTCTCCTGTGACTCTTAGAAGGGCAATACTCCCATAAATGGGGATTCCACCCTCAGGACCTCATCTTATCTTAATCGCCTCCCAAAGCCCATCTCCTAAAACCGTCACGTGGGGTAGCGGGAATAGGGTTTCAACATATGCATTTCTGGGGGTCACACATTCAGTCCATGACAGATGATGTAATGTAAACTCAGATCGAATTGGTTTGAAAGCCTGTTTTTCTTACTGTACACCATGTTGTCCAGTCCTTTCTGAGTCCTCCGTTCACTCATCAAAACACTGAACGTTTGTTGTGCCTGTTGCTACGCTAGGCACACACCAGGGATTAGACACAAGAAAGAGACAGTTCCTGTCCTCAAGTGTCTTACAATCAAATGGGCTGTTCAGAATCCATATTGCATCTCCCAGAAAGGAATGAGATTATAACATAGCCTCTACCACCCATACACGCACCCACACTCCCACACACCATTTGAGATTTTCTGAAATGGAGATTTGTTTTATTCTTCTCATTAAAGGATGCTGGCAGCTGCCAGGCAGCATGAGCCACTGCCAGGCATGAAAATCACCCATTGCCCCATTTGTCCTCAGATGACATTGGTACTACCATTCAGTTGGATGTCGCTTAAATTTGGATCCTTGTCACTTAAAAGAGTCCTCTAAGAGCTCATCGTGTGGTGCAGGGCTGAAATGATAAGGTATCAGTGTGGAAGCCTGCCAATCACGTGGAGAGCAGCAGGAACCCCGGGTGCTCAAGGAAGTGTCAGAGCCCAGCATGAAGCTCACTCACCCTCTGCCGAGAGCCACCGTTCAGGTGGAGGACAGACAGCTCTATCAAGACCTTCCAGATGGCTTCTGAGAGAATGTGGGAAACTTCCAGTGATCTCTTATTCAGCTCATGAAAATAAGAACCACCAATTTAAACACATAGGCAGACACCCCAATATCCTTCCATATGCCTCAACACCATCTCAAGTATAATAGCACTCGAGATATTCTCAGGGTCAGTACCCCGCTTGTGTCCTTCAGAACAGTCACGATAATATGTAATTATTCGGTTTGCTTGTTTTCGTCTTTCTTCCAAAATGAGGTTATCTTTTCATTGCTGTTTCCCCAGCAACTGGCAAAATGCCCGGAGCAGAGCTGGATCGTCAGTAAGGGTGGGGGGAAGGGCATATTTCTGAGACGGGATTTACTTATTCAGTTCAGTTCAGTCGCTCAGTCGTGTCCGACTCTTTGTGACCCCATGAATCGCAGCACGCCAGGCCTCCCTGTCCATCACCATCTCCCGGAGTTCACTCAGACCCACGTCCATCGAGTCCGTGATGCCATCCAGCCATCTCATCCAGTGACCAAAGCAATTTGGAATGGTCTTCAGTGTCTGAGAAACTGACTCAAAAGTTTTATGGTAATGCTGATGAAATAAGTGCTGTATTGATATCTAAGTAAATATATGCTATTGTCAGTTCTTTAAAAAACAGTAATAATGCAAAATGTGATTTTTTTTCTGACAAAAATTTTTATTAAAATTTATAGGTATGATTTGGTATTATCTTTTAGGACTTGGCAGTTTTCTTTACTCAATGGCATCACAGAAGGAAGAAATATACATAATAAGCATAAATCAGATAGTTTTAAATCAGATAGTTTAATATTTGGGGATCTTTGTACAATTCTCCCAGAATCTCTAATCCATTAAGTGAAACCTCTCACTAGACAATGTGTATGTTCCGAATAATTTAAAATCACACCAATGTAGCATGGAGCTAAACGATCACCCTGGTTGGAAGGGAAGCAGCCAGCATGGGAGTAACGCAGCTGTAATCCTGTGCTTTAGGAGCTGGTCTGAGGGGCTGCCTTCTGGGCAGCTCCTTGCAGGGTGAGTGCATCAGCTTGGAACAGGTGGGTCCATTAGAGCTCTGATGTAATGCTTACCCGGGCAGGTCACGGATGCTCTCTGGGTCTGAGCTTCCTCATTTGTAAAGTGGGGATGATAGATGCCAGTACCTGACATGAGGAGGAAAGCATGTGTGTCTCATGCTCGGTGGACACAAGGTACAGGGCACAAGTTTTAGCTGGTTGGTGCTGCTGTGACACCACCGCAGACCAGCAGGGTTAGGACAGCAAACGTTACTTGCTGGCAGTTCTGAGGCTGGAAAGACTGAGACCAAGGTGCAGATTTGGTTGTCTTCTCCCTATAACCTCGCCTGGCATAAGGGATGCTCAAGCTCTCTGGGCCTCTTTCCTTTATAAAAGGCGCTCATCCCAATCACAAGGGGTCCACCCTCATTCCCAATCCCACCGCCTTAGGTTTCAACACAGGACTTTACAGGGACACAGACATGCAGATCACAGCGGTGCTCCCTCACCTGACTCCCTTCTAGAACACCTGAACCACGCTGTGCGCCTTCAGTGATCTGAAGCATCAGACGGGAAGAGAAACTGATGCATCTACAACCGCACTCCCTTTCTGGCACTTTTATTCCATCGGTGCGTCTTTTCTTTTTCAATCTGAACTTTGTACTTTCCTCTTCTCCTGCCTCTGCATCTTCAGAAACCTCATCACTGATTCCACTGCAGGTCTTGGGACACAAGACACGTGTGCTTCGATCTTGGGTCAGTGTGGACACTTGGCAGGTACTTGAATCCTTGACCTCCTTTCATAAAGGGCCATATTTACACCACTGCCCATCTATTCTTTTCTGTACTGAGATATATTTAAAACATACTGTAAGTTCTTTCTCAAATATATTCTCCAAACATCAGGCCCATGACCTAAGTTTTTAGACTCTAAAGCCCTGTCTTTGGTTTGGAGGAATTCTTCAGAAGGTCCGAGTACTCTTTGAGTCTGCTCCCTCCTATGATTCCCTTCAGGTTGTTTTTTTTTAAATATTTATTTATTTGGCTGCAGTGGGTCTTAGTTGTATATGTTTTTTTTTTTAAAGTTGTGGCATGTGGGATCTAGTTCCCTGACCAGGGATTGAACCTGGGCCCCCTGCATTGAGAGCACAGTCTTAGCCACTGGACCACCGGGGAAGTCCCATGCATGACTCCCTTCATTTTATGACATAAGTGCCAATTCTTGTTGTAATCACCCTCTTGTTCCTCCTTAGCTCTGCTTGAAAGGGAGACGAGGAGGTGGGCATCTGGGCAAGAGGCATGGCTACCGATGGTTCTTTTAAGGCTAATTACTAGGAAGGAAGGAAGGCGTAATTCCAGAGAAAGAGCCCTGGGAACTCTGAGCAACATTCTGCACATTTATCAATGGGAACACCCAAATTACACTCTCCTCCCACTTTACCTCTTATTTTAAAAATAAGCTGTTTCTCCCACACATGCAATAGTTCTGTGAAATGTGTTGTGTCTCTCCGTACTTGTTTCCTGAACTTGCAATGCTGTCTCCCTAGCAACTTTCAGCCACCATCTACTGAAAGCCAGGTCATCTCTGAAGACTCGGATTGGACGAGCTCTTCTTAATCACCTTGCTAGAAAGATTCTCTCTTCTGGGTCTCTTACGGCTCCTGTCAACGTCATGCTCCCACCACAAACCATCCTGTGCGGGAGTCATCTCTGTGTATGTTTGATCCCAGTCTAGAAATGGCTCCTCTGGGGACTGGCGTTTCTCACACATCCCTGTTTGCCCAATAGCCCTCAGTCCTCTGCACTAGGTGTTCTCCCAGCGAACCAGATGGTCAACACAAAACACACACATGGGAGACACAGGAGATGGCGAGCACTGGGCAGAAGGGTTTGGATGATCTGAGAGAGTGGATGCCCACTGACCACCACAATTGGCTCTCTGTCACCACTGCATCACCAGTCACGGGGGCCCACTCTGCCTGTTCCTACAACTTCCAAGACGTCTTCATAAGCTGGGTGCAACATCTCACACAAACTATGGCGAAAGTCAGCCTGGGAACTTTCTCGCTTTGGGTAAGTGCCATAAATACGTTGGGAAAGAGAGAAAACGAAGCTCATAAAAACGTCAAGGACGACACAGATGAGTTTTAAATCTACGCCTGGAATGAGAATTAGTGAGAGCAGAGAACAAACTGAGGCAAACACTATTCTGCTCTGCCATCTCCACTGAGGGCACTATTCTCCAAATTGATGCTGAAGAGAAGCTATTAGTATTTGAAATCCTGGACTGATAAGGGAAGAGTGTGAGACATCTGTTTAAAATCAGTTCGCGTGAAAGATACCCATGTCTGTGGATGGATCACAGAACTATCAGCAGGGCTCTGCAGGAATGATGCGACAGACCAGACACTGATGAACCTGCCATTTCCCCAAGAGGGAATAAAGCAGATTCCAGAAATTCCAAAAGAGTAGTGTAATGTAAAACTCGGACAAAATTTGGAATAATACAGTCGTACTCCCAACAATTGCTGGTTTCTTTTCAACTTTTATAAATTAAAAAAAAATCATTTTTATTTGGCTGCATCGGATCTTCATTGTGGGCAGGCAGACCTCTTGGGATCTTCCTATACCAGGGGTTGAACCCACGTTCCCTGCATTGTAAGACAGATTCTTTACCACTGAGCCACCAGGGAAGTCCACTTTTCAACTCTTTCGATTCAACAAAGTATCCTACCCAAGAACTTCCTCTCCTTTTTGATAGGATTGTTAGAGCAACTAGTCAAGGAACTAACAGTAAAACAACAGCTAATCTTTAGAGACCAGTGGTATGGCCTGAAGGTAACAGATAACACAGAGTTCATGCTTTGCTGGATGTGGCTCCAAGAACTGTGTATACTTTGTTCATCTATTTAACCCTTGTAATGAGCCTGTAAGGTAGGTACTGACTTTATCCCAATCGGGTAGATGGGAACACTGAGGCCAAGTTAAAGCAATTTGCCTAAAGGTCATACAGATAGGATTCCAACGAGGCAGTGTGGCCTCCAAGCGGTGCTTCCCACGCTAGGCTACACTGCCTTTCCTGTAAATGGCACAGCTGCTCAGAAGGGTAACCAGGAATCCTCCCTTTTCCATACGGGTGCGTGAACTTGCCCTTCCATTTCCATACAGATGAGAGAAAAGGGTGGAAACCATCTGGCCTACTCTGCCCTCTGACCCACTCACTTCTCTAAAAGGAAGAGGGTGACTTTCTGGTTGCTAAAGTTGGAGATACTATTGAGCATCATAGGAATCAGAGCACAGCCTGACATAGAAAGGGAGCTTGCAGCTAAAGCTGCGTAAATTGCAGGGCTGATGTTCAAAACATCTTAATCATCAGTTCATCACCACACCAACAGACTAGGGCAGCCACAACCACCAGTGAGCTGGAGCGGACCATGGTATGTCAACAGGGTATTCGGAGAGCCCTACTGCGGTCTTTGTCACCAGCCAGCCTCCTCAGTGACAGATAAACTATGCTGATTTCCATCAGTCTGGTTTTGATGTCTTCAATTTGTTCTGGACTCAGAGGGGAAGGACAAGGATGTAAGTAATCATTACCACCAAACCCCAACAGTCCTCTGCACTTTTCAAATGATATTCCCAATACTAAATTCAGTTTCTGATGACATTTTGAAGGTGATATTGACAAACCAGAACACACTCAAAGCCAGGGTCAGGCCTGCACTAGTAACCGTGTGGTATGAAGTGGAGGAAGGGACGATAGGCTATTCATTTCCTCACTTCTATGATGGGTATGGACGAACTCAGTAAGTCAGACTGGGGAAGGTGTGGGGGGTGGGGGTGTGTGGCGTGGGGCAGGACCTGGGACATGAAATGGTCTTTTGCAAAGAAAGTGACAGAGGTGGGCCCTTGTTACTCTAAACTGGGGGTCACAGAATTACAGCCACAGGTCTTCTGTTTTGCAAATAAAGTTCTACTGGAACGTGGCTAGGGCCCACTATTTACATATTATCTGTGTAATTACTTGTGTAATAGGCTGCTTTTGAGCTCTACAAAAGGTGGTTGAGCAGTGTGGTCTGCAAAGCCTAAGACAGGTAGCAGCTGGCTCTTTCCAGAAAGGATGTGCAGACTTCTGGTCTAGATCTAGGAAAGTAATTCTAACAGCTTGGGGAAAGGAAGGGGGACGGGAAGGGAGGGAAGAAAAAGGAGTGGGCTCAGAGCTGGGGTCTTCAGTATGGAAACCAGGGAAGGCTTAGAGAAAGGAACTGGGATGCAGCCGCCACCATGTCTAACAATGTGGGGATCCCTCCTAATGTGAGCTGAGCCACAGTATAACCTTCCAAACTGAATTATTTACATCATTTCTTTGGGTGACTTCCTAGATGGTGAAGAAAGCGGGCTTTTCTCCAGTCTTTCAGAATTAGCAGCATATTTACAATGTAAATCCAAGCACAGGTAATCAAAAATGTTTTAATGATTAATTTTAGACATTATTTAACATTGTGGGTATATCCAGATGAGCTTAAGCACACTTTGACAGCACACTATTGAATGTTATAGTTTTTGTGTTGAAATATGTAAAGACATTCTCAAACTAGTACCTAGGAAGACATACATTTACAAATATACACGTTCTAGATTTGATAAGGTAAATGTAAACAGATGCCGTGACTCCTTCCAAACAGTAAACCCACAAGACTAATTAAGAGAACCCAACTGGCTCCCTGTAATATGAATGTGCAAAATTAAAGCATGATAAACTGATATTTACATAAATATCAAACCATTCATTTATACATTGTCAATGACCTTCTCAGATGTGTCACGAGTGGTTCAATGAATGTATTTTTCCTCCAGTGGAGAAGGTATTCAGAGGCTAAATTCCAACACTTTAAAATGACACACACACAAAACAGTCTTTTTCTGTTTGACCACTGCTTCTAGGGTATGAGACATGATTTTATGATAAGCAGTCTTATTTTTAAACAAGCATTTCTAAACAAATCTTTAGAGTTGGAGCAGGAGAAAAAAAACCTTACAGGTGCTATTAGATTCACATTAACCAAACCATCTCTACTCAGTTCTCTAGTTTTCTCATGCTGCAGCTATCTGTTTAATTTTACCTTGAATTTTTCTAAGCTCCTTCTCACCCCACCCTTCCCCATTCATTATGGTAAGCTAGGCACATTTTCAAAGGAAGTTTGTGTCAAAACAGATAGATAGCAGTAGAGAAATCAATCCAAATTTGGACCCTGGCAACCAGTTCCCCCACTGCTCATCTAGGGGCCTCCGTCAAATGGCTAACTATTCAGTCATGTCTCTTGAAAAGTATATATCTTCTCTAAGTGGAAAGCAAGATGGGCTTTGTTTCTTGTATAAAAACACTTACACTTCTGAAATTTAAAACGGCCTACTCATCCTACACACTTCCTGAAATCTTGAAGACAAAGAATATATATTCAAATTTCATCAAGACTGCTTTAGCTCCTCCCTGCCTTTTTACATTATTAATAGTGGCACTCAAAATAAAAAAATAAGATCTGTTAAAAAGTTAAACTGACTGTTCCACTAGATCTGAACCTGCCTGATTTAAAGCCAACATTACAAAAACTGAAGGTGCCGATTTCACACGGACAAGTCACCTGAAGTCCTGTGTCACACGTTACGTTTCATAAATCATGGTTGTTGATTTTTCTGAACGGAGCTATTAGAAATGAATAAAAACTTGAAACATACCCTAATTGAACTAATAAGCTTTGGGCCCCGCTTTTTCAATTTTAAGGCATGTGTGTTTCTCTACTGTAACAACATTATACAAATTTACAATCACATGCATGATCTACAGTTAAAAAAAAAAAGTTTGGATTACAGTGTTGTTAAATTGTGAATCACAATTCAGCACCTATCATGTTATAACTAATAAGGCAACAGCAGTGTCCTGTACTACAATAACACGCCCTCCACAGTCTAGCGCAGGGGTCGGTGAGAGCCCAGAAATGTTAAAAAATCTTATGCCTACTTGGATAATCTGTCTACGTTTTCTAGGGGTTTGGAACTGATGGAAGAGGTCCTACGTGAGTCACACTATTGTAGGCTGACTAGTTACAGCAGCTGTTAACGAGCATCGGGCACAACTCAGATGTGCTTACAATCAGACGATGTGGTTCAGAGGCTGCCAGCCCTCGGACCTCAGTCCTTCCGCTGCTTCCTCGGCTTCACATTGTTCTCCAGGGAAGAGAAGCTGCTGGTGTGGCCATTCACGGCGGCCACGGAGCCGTTCTGGTGGTCCTTTTGGTGCTCTCTCCTCCGGGAGACGCCCTTCTTGTTGTAGGTCTGCAACACATAAGGGCAGATGGGAGCCACGGCGGGGGTGGAGGTGGGGCCTGGCCACATCCCTAATGTCAGGGCTAGAGCCTCTGGGGACCAGTGCTACCGTATTAAGAAGCAATGTCTGTGCTCAAGTGACCTGGAAAATGTTTTGGGTTTTTTTTTTGCCACTGGTTTCAATCATTCTTTCATTTTCTGAGGCTCAGCCTGGGTACGTTCACTGAGTCATGGGTGGAGGTATGGATGTTATTTGACAATTAGACTGAAAATACAAGTTACACGTCACTTGGCTCTGCCCTGCTGTCTCCCGCTGTCACATCCTCTGCCTTCAAAACTGTCTCATGGCTTTAGCAACTGTCTTGGTCCTTTACTTACAAAAGCACTCTGCCATGAATGGCAGTCAAAACAGGTGTGACTTCAGCTTCGCTGGGCCCCATCTTTTCTTTAACCTCCCCTGTCATTGCCCTGAAGTGCAGCAGGAGCTACCAGCCAGGCAGGAGGAAGATGCAACCCAGAGCCGCCACCCCAGGTATGTCTGGAAAAGGTGTCTGTCTGGAGGGGGCGCAGGGAGGCGCAAGTGTGCTGGGCAGCCCCCGCCCTGGCATGGAGGGGGGTTGGTGCTGCTGCATGTGATCTGGCTTTCCTGCCTCTGCTCAGAGCCTCTTATTTTGCTCCTGCCCAGCCCCTGTGCCTGCCCGGAGCCAGGCCCAGCTCACAGAGCAGGGACACACGAGATGCAGGGGTAATGGGAAGTAGGAGAGTCAACAGTGACCACACAAGGTCAGGTTCCCCCAAGGCATCAGCCCTGAACAAACCCTTCCATGGGCAGAAACCTACACCACATCATACACTTGGGAACGATCTGCGCCCCCAAGCCTGAGCAGTGGGGAGAGGAAGTGTAAGGAAACTGGGAAAAAGGGCTGATTTCTATCTGTAGCTGGGGACTGTAATGGAAAATTCTTCAGATATTTAATTTAGCCCTGGTGTTTAGGGCAGTGGGGCTGAGAGACTGAGATTGAGACTCACCTATGCCATGTCTGCAGCAGCCCCAGGGAAGCAGAACGAGACAGCTCTGCTTTCCCACAGGGACCTGGAGCTGCTTGTGCCAAAGCCCCAGAACTCCAAGGTCTGGCCAGACTTCAGCACCTTCCACAGTGGCAGTGACCCCACCTCCACCCTGCTCCCGCCAAGGCAGGGGCTCCTCAATAAAGGAATGAACGAGGGCCTTGGCTGCAAGGACCCCAAATCCCAATCACCACCGAAGAGTGAGATTTACCTGAATGTAGAAGTTTGTGAAGAGGGCGATCAGAGAAATCATGTATCCGATCTGGAAATACAACCAACCGAGAGGGAAGGTGCACGGCCAGATGACCCCACAGCTGGTCTGGATGATGGTCAGCACAAACTGAAGCTGGGTGGGGAGGAGACATAGCTGAATATGCGGTCATGGCCCACGGTCAAGGTGTCTGCCAAACGGGCGCTCTACCCTGCACCCCTGAGTTTGGGAATGAACACTTACTAACCTTTCTGTAGGTACAGAGGTCATTTCAAAATCATGAGGCATTTGCTAAACGTATCTCAAACCTCTTATGCATCTGTGTTTACCTTATGTACACACTCCTCCCTTTCCAACTGCTGCAGTCACCTTCTCTAAAGCTCGGGGAATAGCCAGCAAGGCTTTCATTGTATATTTGGAAGTTCTGGGAGTAGATTTACAACATACACACATCAAAATCCTTATGCTGTACACTGCAAACTTATACAGTATTATATGTGAATTAGCTCTCAATGAAGCTGGAAGGAAGGAAAAAAGAGAAAACGTTTTAAAAAACCCAACACACACTTCAGGAATACAGTACAGGAGATGCAACAGTACTTTTTGTTTATTCTTCATACAGGAAAGATAGGCATGGAGTGTATGTTTAGAGGGACTAGGAACCTCGTTGCAGGATGTGCAATCCCGTGGGACTCTTTCCCCATCCTTATCCGAGGACCTTCTGATCTGGTGAAGGCTGGGGTTGGGAGACAGACTTACTCTCTTCCTAGGATATAACACTAATTCCATAGATTATTTCTGACAGGTATATCTTGAGAAGCAGGGAAATGGCGAGAAGGGGTTAAGATAAGGGACAGCTGCTGGACGGGCATCCTTAAGGAGTGAGTGGAGGACGAGGCCCCGCCCACGGGATTTCGGGCCACCTCTCAGTGTTTCTATGTAGGGAACTGTTTTTTTTTGTTGTTGTTGCTGTTGTAACTATAAGTGGCGCATAGAATAAATACAGGGAAACTGGGGGCAATCTTCCACCTCAAAGGGCAGAGGTCAATAGGAGACCAGCTCTCCAGCCTGCTCTACATTTGGCTTCAGAAGAACCACACTATGTGCAGCAAGTCAACCCTGGCATCACTTCTCATGTGTAATGAGGAGGCTGAAGAACAGTGACCCTTCCTCACAAGTGGGTGAGGCAACATAAGAAGAATCGTCCAGCAGCCGGCAAAGAGGTGCTAATGAAACACCAAACACAGAAGCAGCTCAGGTCTTCTTAAATTTTTTTTTCCCCAGATAGTTATTTTTCAATATTGAAGAATCACAACTGACACAGAGGATCTAAATCAGCTTGGTTTCCTTAGAAAAGAATGTGTTAAGAAGGCAAGACCAGGGCTAAGAATTTAGTATCTAATGTCAACAAGTCAGCTAGCCCTGGCCTATTGCCTCCGCATCCTCCTCTATAAAGTAGGGATAATAACATAAAATCAGGCTACTGGAACAATCCCTATAAAACTGCTTGCTTGACATGAGCACGTGGTAAGCTCAAGGAATGTCAGCATTTGAACAGTAGTGATAGTATTATTAATCAGTTTATGAAAGAAATCACAAGGGGAGAGGAAAATGCTTTATAGTATACTGACATGGAGAAGGAAATGGCACCCCACTCCAGGACTCTTGCCTGGAGAATCCCATGGAGGGAGGAGCCTGGTAGGCTACAGTCCATGGGGTCACAAAGAATCGGACATGACTGACAACCAAGGAAAGCTTTTACAAGGACGGTGGGAAATAACCACCAAGTGCAAACAGCTGCTGGGACGTGGGCCCAGGAAGGGGGCTGCCACCCGGGGCACCGCAGTGCCATCCCTGCCACCATACAGGCTGAGAGGTCGCTCGACACCTGCATCCTGGGCTCGTCTGGCGGGCTACAGTCCATAGGGTTGCAAAGAGTCGGACATGACTGAAGCGACTTAGCACACCCTGGACCTGGGCTCCTCCCAGCAAATCCTGGCACTCCTGGCAACACAGGTACGCAGACTGCACCTTGGATTTGGATTATAATTAGAAAACATGGACACACATGGATGTTCTGTGCACAAACTAAGAAGAAAGGGCTGAACTTAACAGTCTGAGGATTAGGTTTAGTCTTTGTTCCCCAATTCAACTAGCTGCCTGCCCACCGGCATGTTGTCTCCATTGACTGAAATGGATGAATTCCCCGCTCTGCTCACTTCAAGGTGTTTAACTGGATCGAGAGAGAGGGAGGATGGGAAAGGCACCTCTCAGGAGCTAGTCAACAACACTGACGCCAGGAGGGCAGCAAGGGCAGCCCAGGAAGAGCTCGGTGTCCCCCAGGCGGCGAGTCCTGCCAGAAAGAGGCTGCACTACTCACCAGCTGCCCCTGCGTGATGTACTTCTTCCACCAGAGGTACGGCCGCATGGACGGGATGGACGACAGACCATAGTACGAGTACATGAGGACGTGGATGAAGCTGTTAAGTGTGGCGCCAAAGTAAGCTGTAGGGAAAGAGGGAATTGGCGAGGAGGATGCATCAGTGTACTGTATGTGACAGGTAACAAAACCCAAGATTCTTTTTAAATTCAAAAATTAAAAAAAAATGGTTTTGAACAGGCAAACACTGCAGCAGCAAGCTGGCACTGCTGGGCGTGGGGCCAGAAGTCAATTGCCATCTGGTCAGGCAGCCGTCAAGAGGCTTTAAGCCCAGGGTCAGCTACCAGGTGGGCATCCAACCAGGTGTCAGGAACCACCCACCCCACTCTGGCATGTAAAGGCTTTGCTGCCAGGCCCCCACCCACTCCCAGAGGATGCTGCCCAGGTGCCTCTGATACTGCACTGAAGCCTTAGGAAAGACAGCCACAAACAGTGGGAAGCTCAAAGCTGGCCGTCTCTACACATTTGCTGAGGTCTGGGGAGGAGGGCTGTGGTGCAGAGCCCATATATTCTTATCAGTAAGAGAGAGTCTAGAGCCCAGTTCTTTAGAGAAGAGAGACCCATTAGTTATATCACAATTTGTCATTTCCAGTAGAATCACTCAGTCTTTTTTCAGACTCTCTGTCCTCTGCCCCCATAGCCAGCTACCAAGCAAAGCAACCAGCTTTCTCTTCCCTCTGTGGTCAGGCTGGGCTATGACAGTAACTGGGGGTATGACCTTGGACGAGTTACATCCATTCTCTGGTTGTTCTCATTTGTCATTCTGAGGGATCTGACATTTAAAGCCTTCTTCCATTGGGGCTTTCCAGGTAGCTCGGACGGTAAAAGAATGTCTGCAATGCAGGAGACCCAGGTTCAATCCCTGGGCCAGGAAGATCGCCCTGGGAAAGGGAATGGCTACCTGCTCCAGTATTCTTGCCTGGGAAACTCCATGGACAGAGGAACCTGGCAGGCTACAGTCCTTGGGGTTACAAAGAGTTGGATAAAACTGGGTGACTAACACACTTTAAAATGTGGGCAGGTGCCGTTTCTATTAGAAAGGTAAGTCAGATAACCTACAGCCAGGGGGCATGAGCTCTACTAACCCTGCTACTGTCTCAGGGTTCTCCCAAAGTGGAAGGAGCTGTACTTGGAAAGCTCTTGCTGGTTCTAGATCCCTCTGACGGTGCGCATCCTGGTGGGCCAAGTTAATCAAGGGTGGTGCTATCCTGGGGGAACACGTGAGCAGACCGAGAGGATCAAGTTTGTTGGTGATGGATATGAGGAACTCTGACTGGGACTTATTAGCCCTCCTGGGCTGAACCCGACAGGGACAACCTAATTCATGGGACACTTCCAGACCACAAGCTTTGCACATCCTGCTTAGAGAATTTACTTCAAATGTTGGTGCTTGTCCCAGAAGCTGCCCAGCTAAACACGCTTCAGGAACGTGAGGGTCACTATGTCAGAGGATGTGCAGATGCCCTGAAGTACTGCAGGGAAAGCTTGTTCCCTGGAGCCCACTCCTTGGTGCGATTCCATCTTCCTGGTCTGTCCCTGCCCGTCAAACACCTTCCAAATGTGTACAGAAACAAGGATGAACAAGCTGGAACAGAGAATTCTGTCCAGATTTGTTCAAGTGCCCCAGGCTGCGAATCTGGTTTTTCCCTTATTCTGCCACATCAGCACAGGATGTACCCCAAACCAGAGAAAGGATCTGTCAGCCTGCTGGGTGCACAGGCCATGCAGACTGTCATTAAAGGCAATCTGGACACCACGGTCAAAGGCCTGACCTAGAAACCTGCAGAAGCAGCACCTTTCCTCTCAAAGCCTTAGTTTCAACTCAGCCTCTCTGCTCACACCTGTCCCCAAAGACGTTCAGACTCACAGTGGCCGCAGGGGACCCAGTTCATCACGAACCACCAGATGTTGAGCATGCTGGCGTGGTGGTACACGTGCAGGACCGTGATCTGGTGGTTGTTCTTGCGGAGGATGAAGAAGAAGGTGTCCATGAACTCGATCAGCTTGGAGAAGTAGTACCACCAGAGCACACGGATGATCTAGGACGAAGGGGCCGTCAGTGTCTCCTGCCGGGTTGTGCACCCACCCCGGGACCTCACCGCCCCACTAGCCCCACTGAAGCTGGCCTCTCTGCAGGGCCCTTGACCAGAACACCGGGGGGCTGGGGTGGGGTGGGTGGGGGGTTGTGAAGGGCAAGCTCCTCAAGGGCTTCATGCCCTTCATGACTCTTTAACAAATCCGTGTAGGCTGCCTGTTCCCTCTGGAGCCATCAGAGGAGGAAAACCACAAGAAAGGCACGTCCGATTTCAGGGGCTGGCGTGGCGCAGGCGGCAGGATACACGGCAGAGCGGGAAAGAAATCTGGCCGCCCAGTGCTGTGCTGTGCCCAGTGGAAGGCCATACAGGGGGCTCTGAGGAAATAACTGCCAGGCTGAGGGTAGACTGCAGCCTTTTATTAACAACAAAACCCTGAAAAATACTCCAGTATGGAAGCTGGATCACACTCAGATCACACTCAGAGGTGATGACTAAAGACATCACCTGATGAACCTGTTTATGTAAACAGAGAGCAAATACTGGCAAGCGCATGCACTCTGTCTTCCCCGGAAGTTGTTAACAGGACTCACTTTTGCAGACAGGGAGACTTTCGTTTCCCTCCTATACTTTCCAGGCTGCTTAATTTCCCTGACCATGGGCACACACCGCTTTTAAAATTCTTTTTAAAGAATGTCCACAGGGATTACCTGGACGGCCATCTTGTCTCTTGTACAATTTCTTTATTAAGAAAACAAAGAGCCAGTACCTTCATGTCCGCTTCTCCTCCACTGCGTGTGCCCTGACAGAAGAAGTTGTACTGGCCTTCCCATACTCCCGTCACTAACTGGGGAAAAAAGGAAAAGAGAGGAAAAGCCAGTCACCAACAAAATCAGAACCAGGAAACACCCTATTCAATTAGACTTCATCGTTTGAGAATCCGTGCAGACTGTGGGCTGTGTGGAGTCAAGGGTGCTCTGGGCAAGAAAACCGTGATGACAGGGGGAATTCAAAAGCCTAGGAACTCAATTTCCTGAAGGGCGGGCCCAGAGCCACTGCAACCACCTCTACAGGCCCTGCTTGGCCACGCTGCCTTTCTTCAGAACCCTCCGTCACAAGCACCTCCCCAGTCCTGAGGCCCGAGGAATCCAAACATGTGTGGGCTCCTGCTCTGATCTGATCAGAGTCCTGCCCTGCCACAGCCTCGGGGGAAACCACTGGCTTTCTCAAACCTGAATGCGTAGGTCCAGAATGAAGTTAAGGACACGTCGAAAGGCAGATGGATAGGCATCCAGCAGGTCTGGGGTGGGGCCCAAGAATTCCTATTTCTCCTGGGTTCCCAGGTGAACCTGAGGCTGGTCTAGAGCCCTCACTTAGAGAACCACTGCTGCCAGCTTGGGGAAACTGAGTCCAGCCTCAGCCTCTTCACTGTTTTCTGTGTCACCTGCAGATCCACAGATCAGACCTCTGAGAACTGAGCTGTGCCCACAATGCAGAATTCATCTGCGGCAGAGTGGGCACTGTGGTGCCACAGAGGACCCTGACGTGGGGGGCAAAGTGCAGGGTCGCCAGCTCTCCGTGGGGGCCTCAGCTGCCACACCAGGTCAACCTGCTGGGGAAGACCTAAGGACCTGTTCCAGAGGGAAGGTGTGATCTGAGCCCCTGTGCATGTCCACACTGTCTACCCACTGCATCCCAGCCAGACAGACACCCACGAGATCTGCCTCTTTCTCCATGTAGACTGCAGCTCACCACCTCCTTCTGAAGCTTTGGCGTCCTCAAGTGTTCCTGGTGGCCCTCCCTCTGGCGGTCAGCGGGGTAGAGGAGGAGAAATCAGAGGTGGTCTACCTCATGCCTGAGCTCATCCGTAGATCCCACACAAGGAACCGGCCCCTGGGCCTCAGTGTGTGGTTCGTGGTCTGTTTCCAGTCCAGATGCACGAGCATCACAAGGGAACTCAAGCGACATGCAAATGCCATGGCCCCAGCTGGACTGTCAGAATCAAAACCCCAGAGAATCTAACACTGTGGTTTATAAAGTGTGGTTCCCACCCAACAGCAACCTCTCCCAGAAGCACCCAGGAATTTGCTAGACATACAGAATCTCGGGCCCAACCCTAGACCCACCAAACCAGACATTGCTGGGCGTGAAGTTCCGTGGTGTAAGAACAGGCTGTTTAGGTGATTTTCGAGGCAACTGATGTTTTAGAACTGGCTTTAAACAGTGGTTCCCATCCCAGCTATACGACAGGCTCACCGGGGGAAATTTTAAAAATGACTAATGCCTGGCCTCCTCCAGGCCGTTGTGGGGCCTTTCACAACACACTCAAGGCAACTAGAATGTGCAACCAGGAATGGGAGCCACTGGTTTCATACTATCTGATACCAGTGAGAAACAGTTCGCCTACCAGTGTTGTGAGAAAGATGTGCCTGAGACCCAAGAGAACCTCAAGGTTCTCCCACAGAGCATGACTAGGGGCGGGGGCTGCATACAGGGAATGTCAGCTGATCGCAAGGGTCTGAGGACAAACAATTCAACTTCCATCCAGTCTGACCTCAGAGACAGAAGCCAGCAGTGGGTGTAGCCACTGCGCTCACACTCAAGACCCTGCTTCAATCTGACTTTCCTTCTGCTAACTTCCTTTCTGTTATTTTTGCTTTGCATTGTCATCTTCTGCACCTGAAAAAAGCACGAGTTCTGTGGCCAAAGACAAGCACAATGATTCAGAGCACATCATTTTATAATGCAAATAATCCAGGAGTAGGGAGCAGATTTTAGCAAGTCACCTAAATTCCCCTAGTCCTTGATCACGTTTTACTCTAAGAAGGGGAAGCTGGATTAAATTATTTTCAAAGGTTCTAATACAGTACTACATTAAGATTCTTTGAAAACAGGTCACATGTAAGCTATAACTCTTACTATTTTGAAAAAACCAGACCCATAGAGAATTTATTGGAAGGTGTATTATCTTTCTGGTCTTTCCTTTCTAAAGTCATGCCAGTTAAGCATACTGCATACAGACCTATTAGAAGTCCTAGCAATCAAGAGATACAGCCTGAGTCTAAAGTAGAGAGAGAGAGAGAAAGAGAGAGAGTGTGTGTGTGTGTGTGTGTGTAGCACTTGTGCTAGGGTGGAAACCTGAGGGGAGAGAGGTGTCACCTCAGCTCTGTTCTTTGCTCCCCTTCCTTCTGTCCTACAAGGAAACTGATAAATTATCTTCTGTGGCTGGAGGGTACGGAAAAAGAACTTTTTGGAACTCTACTGGATTAAAGGATGGAGACAAAAAAGCCCAGCTCACAGGCGTGATCCTCTCCCAGGTGGGATACATAATCCAAGGGCAAAACCTCTTTCTCGTCTACAAAGTGCACCCACCACCCCCACCACCCCACCCCTGCCCAATGCACCTTGAGCCCAGTGGGCTGTTTCCTGAATTGATGTTTCTGATCACAGGAGCAGCGAGTAGAGAGAGCGTAGAAACTTCAACGCAAACTCGACACCACTTCTCGGCATCTGCTCTAATTACGTGCCTTTTCTCCCCTTGACAGTTAGAAGGGGCAAATGTTTTCAAATACACCAGAAGAGAATGCAAGGTCTTTGTTCACGGAAGCCTTCTCTTAAAAGCAGAAACTTGAAGGACTTCCCTGGTGGTCTAGTGGTTAAGACTCCTCCTTGCAAAGCTGGCGATGTAGTTCAATCCCTGGCCCAGGAATTAAGATCCCGCATGCTGTGGCCCTCAAGCCACGTGAAGAGCTCTCCCAACCAAAGAAATTTTAAAAAACAATAATAATAAAGGTTAGTTAGTGTTTGTGCTCAGCAGTATCTGGCTCTTTGCAACCCCAAGGTCTGTAGCCCACCAGGCTCCTCTGTCCATGGGATTATCCAGGCAAGAATACTGGAGTGGGTTGCCATTTCCTCCTCCAGGGGATCTTCCCGACCCAGGGTTCAAACTTGAGTCTCCTGAATTGGCAGATTCTTTCACTGCACCACCTGGGAAGCCCCAAAATAAAGGTAGACTTAAAAAAAAAGAAACTTGTAGTTCTTTCATATCACCAATGGCGGAGGGGCGGGGGGAGAGCGGTGTACTTAAATACCATAAAACAGGAAACCAATAAAACTTTATTCACAAAAACAGACAGCAGCTCTTTAGGTCTTAGTTTCCTCACTCCTCAAATAGGATAAAGACTGTCTCTTGTTCAGGTTGCCATGGGAAGTTAATGAGATGAAGCGTGGAAGGATTATCTCACCCAGCCTGGTAGAAAAGATAAGCACAGTAACTGCTGCAAACAACCATTACTTTATCCTTTTCAACTGCAATGCTCTCTGTCTCCAGCTCTCAAAATTTTCTCTATCCTTCAAAGGTCAGCTAAAATTCTATTTTCTTCATGACTGCTCCCTTGAGCACTCCAGGTCAAGCCCGGTCTCCTGCCTCTGGGCCTACCCTACCATGACTTACACCTATCTGCTCATGAGGCCTTTAAGCCCTGTGTCACTGGCTCTGTCTCAAGCTCTGCTGTCTTAAGCTCTTGGCGGCCCTGGCTACAGCTCCCTCAGCCACAAAATCCCATAGAGGGAGGACTCACACACAAGAGAGGCTGAACAAGTATCTGCTCAACTAACCACAGAGTTCCAGGTGCTGCTTCTTGTCCCTTAAATCTAGACCTGCTGTTTTATTTGCAAGAAAAAAAAAAAAGTCTTCTGTTCACAAGATGAAAATCAGTCCTCATCAAATGTCCTACTGGGGACATGGAAAGTTTTAATTCTTGAATATCCTTGGCTTCAAAAGAGATAGGATAAAAAAAAGGAGGTGGGGAGGCAGGGAGCAGGATGACTTAACACAGGAGGATCGAGCACTGGAGTTCGAGCTGATTTATCTAAGCCTCTCTGCCACCTTTTGTAATAGTGGCCGGTATCAGGACCCTGGTCTCTCTGTTCCCATCAGAAGCAAACAGTGTGTCTGAGTAACGCCCAGAGGCTCTCAGAGCCAAGGCCTGGCCTCCCCTCCAGCCTGCGAGGAGTACTTCAGAGAAGACAATGCTCTTGCCAGGCCTGGCTTCCTCCCAAGAGCCACTCTGGTCTGTCCCTGAACGTTCAGCACACTGCAGCCTGGGGGAGGACCCAGGGGGCGGGGCCAGCGGTGAGGTACTGGAAGTGAGGGCAGCAGGGCTCAACCTTGACTTCTGAGCATCACCTAGAGAGGGCAAGACCGTGCTCCAATGGAAAAGCAGGCCATAGCGAGCAGCTGGCCACCACCCTCCCCAGCCCTTGATCCCGCCGGCCACTCCAAGAGCAACCGAGGCAGTGCCAGGCACCCTACATCTGGCTTTTCCCAAGTAACCAAGACACACACAGCACCACGGCAAAGCACTGCTCCTCTTCTCTGGAGTAAAGCAAACTTCAATTAGGCCAGGAGCACGTGCAGAGCTATAATTAAAGCCCAGCTAGAAGCTTTCTTCTCTCCTTATGAGACAAATTCAATAAGCAAAGGGGGTTTCATGCATCTTTTCAAAGAAGAAAACTGAGGGGAACATCACTGCTGGGTCTGGATGACGCAGTTCATGGAGAACCATTTCAAGTTGATTTTCTGGGTGAGAGATGACTTTTCTCATCTAATACCACAATTTAACCACAAATAGGGCACATACCCTGTAGTACGATAACCACTTCCACGGCACTTACTGAAACGCTGCCACAGCAGCTTAAGAAAACAAAGTCACCTGAAATACTAAGAAGAAAAATGTCATCCTGTGTGGCCCTTATCAGGCATGCACCCGACATCCCAAGATCTCAGAGCAGCAAGATGATCCCTTTTGAAAAGGGGCTAATGGTTTTAGTGATGAGAGGTTCATGAGCTGTGTGGTTATATCCATCCTAGCAGAAACGGAATGAAAGGTAACGAGAACAGACACTAACCATGCTGAAATTCAACCATCCTAGGACCCGAGGGACTTTGCAAAAATGAGCACCACCACCGGTAGCGTGTGAGGCTGACGTCTTCACAGATTTGACTGTCCCTGTGGGTGTGTACAAGTGTGTACTTTTTAGACCTGGATCAAGTTCATGTTTTTACTAAGGAAACATGAGTAGTGACGTGTGTGGTCCAAAGTCACTCAACTTCTCGATGGCACTGGTGGGACCAGCACCCGAGAAAACCTGACTCTGGGTTCAAATGTAATCTCCAACAGCACTTCCGAGCTCCTCTGACTTTCTTTGTCTGTTCTGAGTCCTTAATAAGAACACAATGGAGATACTCTAACCATGAAGAATTTTATAGAAAAGCAGACCTTTCACTAGATCTTTACCTTCAGCAGATGTTTGGTTTAAAATGAACCATAAGACCTAGAGAAATCTATGCAGGTCAGGAAGCAACAGTTAGAACTGGACATGGAACAACAGACTGGAAAAGGAGTACATCAAGGCTGTATATTGTCACCTTGCTTATTTAACTTCTATGCAGAGTACATCATGAGAAATGCTGCGCTGGAAGAAGCACAAGCTGGAATCAATATTGCTGGAAGAAATATCAATAACCTCAGGTATGCAGATGACACCACCCTTATAGCAGAAAGTGAAGAGGAACTAAAAAGCCTCTTGATGAAAGTGAAAGACGAGAGTGAAAAAGCTGGCTTAAAGCTTAACATTCAGAAAATGAAGATCATGGCATCTGGTCCCATCACTTCATGGGAAATAGATGAGGAAACAGTGTCAGACTTTATTTTTTGGGGCTCCAAAATCACTGCATATGGTGACTACAGCCATGAAATTAAAAGACACTTACTTCTTGGAATGAAAGTGATGACCAACCTAGATAGCATATTCAAAAGCAGAGACATTACTTTGCCAACTAAGGTCCGTCTAGTCAAGGCTATGGTTTTTCCAGTGGTCATGTATGGATGTGAGAGTTGGACTGTGAAGAAGGCTGAGTGCTGAAGAATTGATGCTTTTGAACTGTGGTGTTGGAGAAGACTCTTGAGAGTCCCTTGGACTGCAAGGAGATCCAACCAGTCCATTCTGAAGGAGATCAGCCCTGGGTTTTCTTTGGAGGGAATGATGCTAAAGCTGAAACTCCAGGACTTTGGCCACCTCATGTGAAGAGCTGACTCATTGGAAAAGACTCTGATGCTGGGAGGGATTGGGGGCAGGAGGAGAAGGGGACGACAGAGGATGAGATGGCTGGATGGCATCACCAACTTGATGGACGTGAGTCTGAGTGAACTCCAGGAGTTGGTAATGGACAGGGAGGCCTGGCGTGCTGCGATTCATGGGGTAGCAAAGAGTTGGACACGACTGAGCGACTGAACTGAACTGAAGACCTAGAGACTGTCATACTGAGTAAAGTTAGTCAGACAGAAGGAGAAATATCATGACATCCCTTACATGTGGAATCTAAAATGAAATGATACAAATCAACTTAGAATGCAGAAAGAGACTCACAGACTTAGAGAATGAACTTGTGGTTGTCGGAGGAGGGAAGGATGGGGGGAAAGAGATAGTCAAGGAGTTTGGGATGGACATGTGCACACTGCTATATTTAAAATGGATAACCACAAAGACCTCCTGTATAGCACACGGAACTCTGCTCAATGTTATGTGGCAGCCTAGATGGAAAGGGAGTTTGGGGAAGAATGGATACATGTATATGGATGGTTGAACCCCTTCGATGTTCATCTGAAACTATCACAACATTGTTAATCAACTATACCCCAATACAAAAAGTCTAAAAAAATTAAAAAAATAAAATGAACCATGAATACTCCCAAATGAAAAGTACCTTTTCTCTACGGTTTAGCTGGTCAATCTTAGCAGTGCTATTATGGAACAGGGTCAAGTTGAAGCATGTGGGTTTGAATTTCACATCTCTCCTGTCCAGAGCAGAAGGATGCCCGTTAAGATAAGTTCATACCCGTGACCTCCAAATGTGCTTTTTTCCACTTAGGACCAGGAACACCCCTGGGTTACAGCTGACTGCAATATTCTTGGTTACGTCATAAGGACAGGCTCTGTGCACTACAGGAGGCTTCAGAACAAAGCAGAAAAAAAAAGCTCGTCCTCAGACCAGCCTGACACAGGTATGTCTGGCATTCTCCCCCAGCCTCGGGCCCTGTTCTCTTACGTTGCAGTTTTGTTTCACTCACTGTTCAGTCTCCTGAGCGGTGGTTTCCGGTAGGCTGCTTCCACACGTCCCACAAAAAAAACTCATTTTGTATTTTATGGGGCTGCTGGTGGCTGGGAGAGAAAACCCAAGCTGAGATAGTGTTCTGAGAAGGCGATGCGCAATGGCCTGAAATCTCAGACTCGAATCCCAGGTCCAACCAGGACTTTGCCTCTGCAGGATGTCAGTAACCATGTGACGAACACTGAGTGAGCGGGACCAGTACCAGGCACAGGCAGGTACTGTATATGTCTTTGCTGTGATTCCAGACAAGTGTCCGCTCTTCCTGCCCAAATACTTGAAGGCTCGTGACTAGGTCTGTTCCTGCTGTATACAGAAGCCTCAGCAGAGCACCCTCTGTGTAAAGAGAGATTTCCAGCTTACCTACTGACGCCTGCTTTGCAAACTGAGTCTGCTTTAGCTGAGCATTTGTAGACTGGTACCTTGTTATACTGGGCTTCCCTGGTGGGTCAGCAGTAAAGAATCTGCCTGCAATGCAGGAGATGCGGGTTCGATCCCTGGGTCAGGAAGATCCCCTGGAGAAGGAAATGGCAACCCTGGAGAAGGAAATGACAACCCACTCCAGGATTCATGGAAATCCCATGGACAGAGGAGCCTGCCAGGCTATAGTCCATGGGGTCACAGAGCGTTGGACAACCCAACCGGCGACTGAACAGCCCACCACCACCTTGTTAACAGTAGCTGCAAGGCCGGGTTAACAAGGTCTGCAGGTCAGTTAAGAAGAGTCTAGCCTGGCTCTGGACCAACGCCAAAGCTTCGTCTCTACTGAAAGGCCTTCCCTCCCAGTCCCCTGGGTATGTAGCTCAGGCAGAGGCTGTCTGGGCTGCATCCTTCTCTAGGGCAGTGCCAGATGAATGGATGGGCAAGTAACTGAGGCGATGCTTCCCCTCAAGAGAGGTTTCTTTCTGAGCAAGGAATTTCAGCTGTCAGGGAACTGTGAGTAAGAAGTGTTTGAGGCAACAGTCAGGCCTTTCTTGTAAGTATTAACCTGACCAACATTTCAGCCTCTCTATACTTCTGCTCAAGAGGCAAAAGCAGAAGAGTACTAAATGTCGTTTTCAAAATATTTTTGTAAACAAGATCATTTTTAAATAAGATGCAATAATTACTCGCCAGGTCTTTCAAGTGTTTTTCCAAATCCAGTTTTTCCCACAATAACCTAGCTATTTTAGGAAAGCCTGAAGGGAAAGAAAAACAAGGCTGTTTAGAATATAATGTTTCCAGAGCAACTGCTCTGCAGCTCTACTGAGGACCTTCAAAGCCAGAGGCGGGGAGGCAGTGCTGCAGGTGCCTGGGGAGACGTGTCGACGGCACTGACTCCACAATTACAGAGAGGCTGGAAAATAAAACACCTGTCCTGTCAAATGCTCGATGTCTTTCATCTTCCCTATAAAGAAGTCCCGGACGTGTTGATGAGAAGATTCAAATGAAAAAATGACTTCTGTTCTCACAGTGCAGCCAACTGGACTAAAGCACGACCATCACCCCCACTGTTAATGCACAAACGCTACAGGGACCAGCAAAGGAGCTCCAGCACCACCGATGCCTATCTGTAAGGTGAGTATCGCGTTAACTGCTCAGTCGTGTCTGACTCTTTGCGACCCCATGGACTACAGCCCACCAGGCTCCTCTGTCCATGGAATTCTCCAGTCAAGAATACTGGAGTGAGTAGCCATTGCCTTCTCCAGGGGATCTTTCCAATTCAAGGATCAAACCTGCGTCTCCCACATTGCAGGCAGATTCTTTACCGTCTGAGCCGCCAGGGAAGCCCTGATATAAGGTGCTGCTTCCCTGAGAAAGAACTCAGAAAAGAGGAAGTGAGCTTATATTCCAGTCCTTTAAAAAAAATCTCTCTTCTCTGGGGCAGACACATTTACCTGAGATGACCCCACCGATACCAGCTTCAGATGCTTACGTGGGACACCCAACAAACCATCCAGTTTTTGTTTTTAAAAAGAAGTTTAACATAGATATAATAATTATCCCAGACGCATGACCTCACAGATACAGCTGAAAGAACACTTTTTAAAGACTATTTTAAAAAGCAATACAGCAAATGGTTAAGTTGGAGACCCAGTTATCTCCAACCACGGATGAAAAAAAAAGTTTCCCGGTTATGGAGTGGAAGAAAGAACAAGCAGTGAATTTTTAGACATATAAGATGCATAGTAACTGAAGCTAGAAATGGGTGAAATAGCAGATTAGACCCAACTGAGAGTACAAGTGAATTAGAGGAATGCAGAAGAGAAAGAAAGATGCCAAACACTCGAGAGAGAGTACGCAGGTGTGAGAATGTCCAGCACACGTCTAACAGGAGCTCCAGACAGGACTGATGGAGGAGGAGCAGGAAGAACGGAGAAGACAACGCCTGCGGACTTTCCAAAACGAAGAAATATGTGAATCCTTGGCTTGGATGCATACAATCCTGAGACAAGAGTGAACCACTATTTAGGTACATTTTGTTTTTATTCTTAAACACAAGTTTAGAAACATCTTGAAAGAAAAAGGTTACCTACAAAACAAACAAAAAATGGGACTGCAGCAGACTTCTCTGGAATAAATCTGCAACGTGCTGGGGGAAAATAACTGCTAACTTAGAATTCTATGCCCTGCTAAAATATGTTCAGGCATACACACACATACGTGATACTCAGGGACTAAGAGCTTAGCTTTCACAGAAAAGGAACTACTTCAGAAGAAAACTGAAGCTCAAAGCAAAGAATGGGTTTTACAGATGAACAGTTACCAAAAAAAAAAAAAAAAATTAGTAAGCATGGACTGTAATGATGACTGTTTAGGGTCACAGAAAGAGGCGGAATGAAACCCTGACAACAATATCATGGATGATGGGGGCTCAAAGCCCAAATCATCTATGATCCTTGCAATGTTCAGGAGTAGAAACAGCAATTCACTTTAGAATTTATTAAGTCAAAGGTGCATGTTGAAAATTTACAAGTAACTACTAAATAACATAATAAGTAGCTTTTAAATCAGCAAAATGAAAAAAAAAAGTTCAAAAGAAAGCAGGAAAGAAAGCAAAAGAGCAAAGAAAACTTACACACAAAAGGTGATAGATATCATTCTAAAATAATAATGAGCATACTAAGTGAAAATGGATTAAAATTTCCCCATTAAAAGTGTCAAGATTCAATCATTAACTCCTAACTGTATGCCTGGCAAAAGTCACTCACTCACTCACATTGGCACAGGGGACACATCCAAGAACATTCAATGCAGCATTGTTTTTTGTTTTGGGGGGAGGTTTCTGATCAGAGAGGAAAAAAAGTACGTTTTAATTCCTCCTTAACTGCAAAAGCCCTTTACCTCAAATGCCAACATATACATTTATTTCTAGCTAGTAAAGCACATGAGAACCGCAGCCTAGGAGAATAAATAGGAAAATAACAAAACTGTGCTTATGTACTATATAAAAAAAATACAAAATGCAAAACAAGAATGAAGTTTCTGTGAAGGAGAAAGATAGTGTTGGGAGATGATTCTTCAAGGATCTCAACACTGTTTAATTGGAAACAACGTACATGTCCACCTAAAGAAAAATGGATCAAATGACTTAAGAAATTCTAACAGTTAAGTAATAAAGAGGAGTTAAAACTAATGAATGAAATCCCTAAGATTCAAAGTATCAAAGTATCTTCTCAAAACATAATGCTGACTGAAAAAAGATACTTGAAAAAGAGTATATATAAGCCATACATCACTCATGTAAGTTAAAAAAAAAAAAACCTGTCCCCAAATAGCCTATAAGTTGTCACATATATACATACATATGTGGAAAATGTATAGAAACATAGCCAGGAAAGAAACATGCCCTTCAGAAGAAGGGGCTGTGAAGGGGCTATACTTCTGATGCCTTTTTGTCATGTTTTCTTTTTAAACAAAAAATTCAAACCAGTAATGTCAATCTTTGTTAGGTACCTAGAGAAATATTTGTGATTTTATTTTCCATATTCTGAAGTAGTTTCAAACTTACAATTCTAAGTAAAAATTGAAAAAGGAAAGAAAAGAAAATAAGTTCTGAATCTATGCCAATTTAGATCACCGATCCAGTTGGCAAACAAAAAAATTACATTTTAAATGTTCTGAATCTTTGCTGTATGTTATTGAATTTTCTCACACTACTTTACCAACACACAGTTCTTACTGCAAGGGAATAAACTAACACTCAAAGTACAATCGTGCTTTTAGTCTGTGATTTCTCTTTGTTAAAGTATTGATGAAACATGGTTCCAACATTTGCTTTTTTCTGTCTCAATGCTGGCGCCATGCTAACAAGAGGACAAAAAAAGATGTGGAAGGAACATTGTAACCACAGCCAGTGAGGTGCCTGTGAGGGACACAGGCTGGAGGGCATGCCCCCAGGACACCTCGATGGGGGAGAAGGTTCAGGCTCCTTGGGACCACGAGGAGGCAGGAGGGGCTGGGATCACTGCTTCAGAGCCAAGCCCTCAAGAGGACACAGAGGAATTGACCTTGAGACAGGTCCTCAGAAATGAGACAGGGACTGTCAAACTGAGGCGGGTTTGGGTTTGAAGAAGTTGGGAGTTTCTAGGGGGCAGAGACCCCTAGAAAGCAAGAACCTGGTCTTAGGGGTTTGAGTGGACGGGGTACAGGAAGGCAGCCAGCATTGCTCTTCATTCAAGTTCAAGGTCTACGTGCTGACTCTGCTTCCCGCTGCTAATGCTGAGTCCTACGATTCCTGTACGGGACGCTCCCCTCTGGACTGCGACAAACCAAGCAATTAGATCCTCCTGGCTTTGGTGACAAGAGCCCAGAGGTGAGGAGAGCATGGCGACATACCAGAAAAGTCCCAGGTCAGGACAGAGCAGCCACCTGAGGGTTTGAGATGTTAACTAAGGAGCTATTCTACTGGCTGAGGACAACAGGGGAAACCCGAATCCAGTGCAGCCCTGAATAAGGAGGGAAAAGCCACAATCTGGTACTGGTGGGTGGGGATTCTCTGACCTTGGGGATGAGGGAGGGGAAAGACATATGGATGATCTGAAAACACAGTGGGGCTTCCATTCAGATGAAACATGCCCTGCCCCTCGGGAGCAGGGTGGGTAGAAAGGCTTGCAAGATTTTTATGTCTATGGTGAGCACACAGTTTTACAAAGCTGAGTAAGTAATACAAAATTAGTTGTTTCTCTTTTATAACTTGACACTTTCTTTTCAAGCCTTTACCACTGACTGTGATCTCAGACAATACCTAATTCCAATCTAAAACAAACTGTTGTTCAAACATACACTACTTCTAATTCAGAGATCTGTGACCTTTTCCCCGGAAATAAACAGCAAGTTCCTGAGGTAATTAGAAGTAAAGCCATAGGTATACCTATGGCTAATTCACGTTGATGCTTGGCAGAAACAAACACAATTATCCTTCAATTAAAAATAAACAAATTTAATTAAAAAAAATTTAAGCCATGTCTCTCCTTTTGATTTTCTTTCTACCAAATGCATAAGCTATACCTTATGAGACCCAAAGAAAGGAAGAACCTGGTCTTGGGGGTTTGAGTGGACGGGGTACAGGAAGGCAGCCAGCATTGCTCTTCATTCAAGTTCAAGGTCTACGTGCTGACTGCTTCCTGCTAGTGCTGAGTCCTACGATTCCTGCACGGGACGCTCCCCTCTGGACTGCGACAAACCACGCAATTAGATCCTCCTTGCTTTGGTGACAAGAGCCCAGAGGCGAGGAGAGCATGGCGACACACCAGAAAAGCCCCAGGTCAGGACAGAGCAGCCACCTGAGTGAATCTATGAATTTCACAGTTTTAAGATAGTCATTTGGTTATTTTCCTTCTTCGGGTCATTTTAAATGGCTCTAACTCTTGGCACATTTCCCTGAAGTGAGGGGCCCAGGTGGGCTCCAGGATCCCTTTAATTTGTTCGGTTATAAAACTCCATAATTGTCCTGTGTTTTAGTATTCACTGGACTATAAGTGCTAAGAAAAGAAAAAAGGGAAAAACCAGTAGCTACAATGAAATTTAAAAGTTGACAAAAGATATGTTATCAGGATATTCCTGAAGGGTTTATGTAAGTACAGGAAAAAAAAAAGTCAGACAAAATAATCCAAAGTAAATATCATCTAATGTGGATACTAGGGTTAATTTTCAACTTGCAAATATCTGCTCTGGCTCTATTTTTATAAACTTGATTTAAGGATTATTGTCCCCTTATCCATTACTTCTCTATCTAAGTTGTGAGTTAAACATATTTAACCTCCTTTGTATATTTCCTACATCTCTATATTCAGGGCTTAGATACTGCTCAACATTTTCTAATGTTTCCACCAAGCTGTCTCGGAGGAAAAATTGGTACTTCCTATTACAATGCTCTTATTAATAGATCTCCCAAATTCAGTCACATGCAGTTGGCAGCAATTTACCCAGCACTTTCCTCCCCTCTTTACCAGTGAATTAGCTGTTTGAGAGGTTAAATTATGAAGCTGTGATTATATCACTAGGGCTTGAGAAATATATACGGCAGATAACATAAGTTCTATAACATTTAATAGTCTTAAATACTTTTTCTCTAGAATATTGCTACGTGTAATAATTAACTCTATAGGAGCCTTCGTAAGGAAATGGCTCTCTTATCTATCAAGTATGGGATAGTATGCGGTTCACTCAGACACCTGACAGCTCACTGCGGCTTTGTCCCTGGAACACAGAGATGAGCACAGGGCTGGGCCCAGGCCTGTCACTGCCCCTGCCTCCAGGCCCGCAGTCTCCATCTCGGAGGCTAATTAAACTGCTTTCACTCTAGAACAGGACAGAAAAGAAGCAAAAAAAGGAGTTGTAAGCATTTCACAGACTGTTGGCACAAAAGCAATGAGAACAGCATCTATAAATTCTTAATCATAAAACCTTTACCTTGCTTTATGAGATTTACGTGGGGGAACCTGACCCAGGCCTCCCTCTGTGGCTGTGTCTCTGACCATCAGACACAGGGCTTCCTACCAGCCCCTGCATCACAGACCCCTGCACATACCCACACAGTCAGACACACCCCCTCACAGCTCGAGGCTGGTGGGGAAATCACTGTAAGAGTCATATTAATTTCTCTCCTTTTCCTCTCCTTGGAGAATTAAAGTCACATTGAAAGGGTAACAATCTAAACAGGAGTACTTGAAAGTATTTATGTATGGCGTCATTCTCCGCCCCAGAGATTTAGGGGTAGTTTTATGCTATAAACCTCAACAGTGTAGTTCTGCTCCTAAAATGCATATAAATCGTGCTTATCCCAGAGACAGCTTTCCTCTCCTACTTTAAAGCCTGACTGTACTGTCAAAACAGGAGGCTTACGTGCTGATCTGATGTTATCTTCCACTCTTACTTAAGCCTTTGAGATCATCAAATTTGGTTTTCAGCATCTTTGTTTTATAGCAGAAACAATCGGGCCTGAACTTACACAGACCATTCAAACCCTAAACACTAACCTATCTACTCTTCTCAGCTTTTTATAAAAATAACTTGTTCAATCTCCAAGCTGTTGACAGTGATCAGATCAAGATGGAGAGAGGCTGGGCTGACCACAAATACACCAGACACAGACTCTGCCCACTTCCTCCCCCGACCACCTCCCAATAAGAATCAGGCATTTATTAAACGCTTCCTAATAAAATGCTCACAGATCTGTTTTTTTGCATTTTGTTCAATTTCTACTCTGTATTTTGCTTGCATGAGAGCATTTCTGAAAATGTTTAATTCTGAGTGTAACACAAAACATACATAACAAAAGAATCAATAGCAAAGGCTTCTATTTTAGATATTCCAGAAGGCACATTTGTACAAATAACTCTAGTGTTTTGAAAAATCGATTTTAGAACATCCTCAAAACGCATTCCTGTACCCGTCCCTCCCCTCCCCTACCCCACCACTGGCCTCCACTCAGGCCTGAGATTCAGGACAGTGACCCAAGCACCCTGAAGCAAGAGGAAGCCGTGTCAGCCTCTGACTTACCTCAAAGAACATATAGAGAGACAGCAGAGTGAGTCCGAGGTTGTACACCACTAGAATCCCCTGGCAGGAGAACGGTTGCCTAGTCTTCATATATTTTGGTCCCAGCCACACGATTAGCAAGTACAGGATGGAGCAGACCAAGGTGGGGACGTAATTGTCCAGAAGAAACCATCCTTCTACTCGAGTATCTGGAAAATTGTAAAAGAAAAAACATTCAGTGATAATAAAGTAGATATAAAAATAATAACAATGTGCTTCGAACATGAAAACATTTTCTCTAACCACAATGTTCCCAAGCCAGAAAAGCAACTCGAAGAGGAACTGTGAGTCTTCAATACATAGGCTCAAGGCGAGGCTCGCATTCATGTTCTAAACAATAATGTGCATACTATCAGGGGCTTTGCAAAATGACTTTTATAAAATCTGTTCTTAAGAATCTTAAAGAAAATAAGGAGAAAGCTCAGATTTTCACTAACTGGATTGATTAACCAGGCTTGCTGAATTACGCATGGGTCAAGGAAACCCTAGAAGTGGCAATCTTTGAGCTCCGAAGCTCGCCATGTCAGCCCAGTGTCAGCCAGTCTCTCTGGCATGTGCAGACTCAGAAAACGTGCCACTTGGCCAGCTCAGAGATTGTCTCTGATTCTCGTCTGTGGAATGCCATGGTCAACAGCAGCAGGAGCGATAACTTTTTAAAAAGTGAGAGTGAAGCGGCAACGACCGGATAAGAGAAAAGCAGAAGCGTGAGAGAGAAGACCTGCATTACTGATTCAAGGACATTACTGATGCAGGAAGGACCTCCTGCCTCCCCTCCCCTCCCCTCGGCAGGAAGGAGGGGGAAAAGGACAGTGGACCAGCCCTTTCTTTGACCTGGCTCAGCTATCTTGCTACTCTCTCTCCAGGGCCCTCTCCCTTGACCTTGCAGGACAAGCACAGCTTAAGGAGAACATACGCCCACTTGGGGAACCACTGTCAGTCTCCTTTCTGGCAGACACCCTAAACTCTCCCAGTGTCTCTTTTTCTTGGCTTCAGAGGGAGACTCCCTCCATCCTCTGCCCACTGATGCTAGCGTGGTGGTGATGGTAGTTTCACTGATCGTGCTTCTCAGAAGCCCTTTAGGGAAGTGGCTGCCCCTGCGAACTTATTAGTAACAAGAGGATTCTTAACACCTAATGTTCTCAGTTCTGGGCCTAAGAAGAACACAAGATCCTATTTAGCAACTAACATCAGACCGTATATATGTTTATGTGTACATAACAACACAAACACAATGATTGCACCTACGAAAACCTCCCATTTCCTTTTATTTAAAGCTGTTTTGCATCTTGCAAATTTATTTTAATTAAATTTCATTTTCTAACAGATCTTCATTTTCCTATGTCACCAAGTATCCAAGTATTTCCTGGGTGAAGTGAAGTCGCTCAGTCATATCTGACTCTTTGTGACCCCATAGACTGTAGCCTACCAGGCTCCTCTGTCCATGGGATTTTCTAGGCAATAGTACTGGAGTGGATTGCCATTTCCTTCTCCAGGGGATCTTCCCAACCCGGGGCTTGAACCCAGGTCTCCTGCATTGTAGACAGACGCTTTACCGTCTGAGCCACCAGGGAAGTCCGTTTCCTGGGTGGCCGGCCCCAACCCCAGGTGGTAAATCCTTAGGGAGGCTAGTCAATCACGAAGCCCTAACCCACCCCCAGGGGACTGGTTCAGATGAGAGCATGTGGAGCCACTGTGGCCCCTGAGCTCTGAGGAGACGACAGTTTGTGAGGTGCTCTGGGGAAGGGTTTTCTGGTTCTTAAAACCATGCAAAAGATTAGACTTTTTTTCCTCCTCTGGAGGTGCAGCCTGGAGCTTCAGCAGCCAATCTGCAACCACAAAAGATTGGGGGCCCGACCTGAGCACAGAGCTGCTGACACACTGAGGACGTAAGGCAGGAAAGAGGGAATGACAAGAACAGGGTCCTTGGGTAACATCATAGAGCCCCTAGAATAACTCAGATCTCATGATGATGTTACCATTGCTGTTGTTCGGTCGTTAAGTTGTGTCTGACTCTGTGAACCCATGGACTGCAGTGCGCCAGGCTTCCCCGTCCTTACAACAGCTCAAACGCATGTCCACTGAGTCAGTGATGCCATCCAACCATCTCATCTTGTCATCCCCTTCTCCTCCTGCCCTCAGTCATTCTCAGCATCAGGGTCTTTTCCAATGAGTTGGCTCTCTGCATCAGGTGGTCAAAGTATTGGAGCTTCAGTCCTTCCAATGTAAGCTAATAATTTTTATTACAGTTTCAGCCATTTAAAATTAGAGTTTTGATCCCACAACACTGAAAGAAGGCATCATCCCAACATGAGCACAGACAGATGGATCTGGCTTGTTCTTTTCCAGGGCCACACAGTAATTTAGCTTGTTTCCCATGGAGCAAGTTTTGACAAGCAGTGCCACTAAGCAGCGTCCTTATACACATCTCTGCTGATTCAAAGGGCATGTGCATTTTAATTTCAACAGAAAACACAACTGCCCTCCAGAGAGGTTACCCCGTTTCTCCACTTCCTCACTATTATCACAGATGGCATAAGCCTTATTGCATCTCTGCCTGACTAACAGATGAAGTTCCTTTTATCGTTTCCTTTGTATTTTAAAAACCATGAGTCAAATGGAGATTCTAGCTGTTTAAAACCCTCTGGGAGCTTTCCTATGAACTGTTCTGTGAACCTCCCAAGTTCCCTCTTTACAGGTGAGATGTTACAGCTGACATTAGAGGAAGGTGTACTATTTGGAGCTGACTTACTTGTCCTGAAGGACAATGAAAGATGAAGGTAAGAAGAGAGCTCAGGCACATATACTTCTCCAGTGACGTGACACACCACAAAAAGATGTTAGAAAGCCCATAAAACTGTAGAAGGGGAAGGCTTTTAAACTCCTATTGCAGCAGTGTATTTTGAAAATCAGATTCAGCTGGAGACTCACAAGAACTGAGCAATCCGTGCCACCAACAGTGGTGAAATCTGTGGCATGCTCAGGCTGTAAGCTTGCAACATAATCCGATCTTCACTAAAGTCAGCAGAGGTTCCCAGCACCTGTGTCTCTGCCCCAGCAGTCAGGGGACGTTGCACCTGTTCACGACTTCAGGACTCCAAGCCCCCGGTATCTAATCACTGGAAAATGAGCATGGTTTCTAGACTGTCTTCATGCAATATTCACAAGTTGCCTATAACAAGGAGTGGCAGGAAGGATGGGAGAGCAAGACTCAAAACCACCTTACCTCGGGGGCCGAGCCATGCCCGGAAATAGGTGCTAAGCGATGCATCGAAGTGCTCCATTTTAAAGCCTATTAAGAAAAGGAGACATTGATTAATCTCTACTCAAAATGCTTTCTGTAGTTTTTTTTTTTTTCATAAAACAAGAACAAATTCTTTTCAGAGAAGACACTCTGGACAAGGTTAGGTTCCTCATGTTCAAACAACAACTTTGTTCAACTCACAAAAGTAATTTACATGCTAAGTTCTCACTGGAAAAGCAAAAGGAAAGACACAATCCCGTGAATTCATAAATAAGCGCCAGTTTTCTGTGCTTCTTCTCTCAGCTCCATAAAAATTCTCTCTGTGAAGCTGACATCTCAGAGGGGAGAAGGACAGAAACGGAGAGAGAGCAGGCAGGAGGAAAGCCCGTCAGGGCAAACAGGACTGCCATGGGGAGGAAATGGCTCCTCTGCAGGGTGTTTTTATTAATCACTGTCCTAGCATGCTTCACATCCACAGCAAAAAATTCACACATTTAAAATGAAAAGAGGCAGTAAGAAAAATCTCATCATTCTGCTCCAACACAACCCCTCAGACCCACTGTCAGAAGGAGCTTACTGGTCCCATTTCTTGGATATACTCCTGGAGGTTTCTGCTGAATGAGAGTTTCTGTAACTGTTGGTTGCAACCCATTAATATCGATACATGATCAAGCCAACTTTACATTAAAAAGAACAAACTAATCATCATAATCAGAGTGCTCTGTCCTTAGGTAGGATGAATAAATGCTGCCATGAATCTTCAGTGTTACTGCACCATTATTTATGAGTGTGATGCAAACTACATTCTTACTGAGGTAAGCACAAAAAGAAAAAAGTTGGGAAAACATGTACGCTGAGTACTACGTGTAGTACGACATCTTGGAGATTGTCTCGTAACAGTGGTTAGAGACCCACCTCCATCTTCAAAGATTCTACAACTCACTACTTGCCCCCCATTTGAGATTTACATTTACAAGTTAGCGAAGCATCTTTTCATCTGTGCATTTATTTACTATATGTTCTATATGAAAGTCAGGAGGCACATTTTTAACTGTCTTGGTCGTTACTATTACAGAAACAACCACAAGTGTTTTTCCTTCCAAGGGCAAAGGCAAAATTGGTTTCATCAACCAGCAGTTTAATGCAACATCTCTCCCTTGGCTGGCCACACTGAAGCCTACGTCTTATCCTTTGCCTAATTTCATGGATAACTACCTTAAAGTAGTTTGGAATTACCTAATGGATTCTAATAGTTACAACAACTGAGTCAACCCAACCTGGTTGTGGGAGGCGCAGGCGTAGCCATCAGTGACATTTTGAAAGCCACAGGTACTAGTGTTCTGGCCCAACATCTGTCCTTCCCTGGGGGTGACTCAGGAGGTCACCTGGCGGACTCCTTTCAGCCAAGAAGGCACCAGCTCCCCACACAACCAAATGCGAACAATTAGACACGCCACCTTTGCCCCTCAGCAGTTACACAACCAGAGAAGCACAACAGGCTGGGAGGGGGTTACGTGGTTCCATGTGGGCTCTTTATCAGACAATCTGGGCTTGAAACCCATTGTCTCCACTTACTATAATATGACCTTGGACCACAAGAGTTATTTAACCTACCCGCTGCTGTTGCTGTTTAGTCGCTCAGTTGTGTCTAACTCGCCTGCAACCCCACAGACTGTAGCCCTCCAGGCTCCTCTGTCCATGGAATTCTCCAGGCAAGAATACTGGAGTGGGTTCCCATTTCCTTCTCCAGGGGATCTTCCCGACCCAAAGACTGAACTTGCATCTCCTGCACTGGCAGGAGAATTCTTTACTGCTGGGCCACCAGAGAAGTCCCTCCCATGTTCCTACCCGCAACATGTGGGAAATAATAATTGCCCCTTGGGGGCAAAAATTCCAGGCTGAGGCAGGAACACACACGCGTAAAATATGTAAAGTAAATGTTGGCATGAAAAAATAAAGCACGCTAAAGGGGATGGGATCGTGGAGCAAAAATTTCCTTTGGAAAATGAAGTTGCCACTTGCAGAAGGTAACCACAGAGCAAAGAGAAAGGGCACTCCAGTTCAAGGGCCGGCTAGGGGCAGTGGCCCAGAGACATCTGTCCCCCTCCTCCTGCCCACCAGGGTTCACAGAAATCAACTCCAAGGCATGGGGAGCATGTGGCCACAGGCTGGCAGGAGAGGCGGCACCTTAGCCGTGCTCACAGCCTGTCCCCACATCCCCTTCACAGTGAGCTCCCCAGCTGCCCAGCCACTGCAGAACAGGACAAAAGGTCCCAGCGAGTGAACTCCTCCCGCTGGGCGGCCCGCCCCGCTGGATGAACTGGGCACTTGCTGAGTGGCCTGTGGGCTGAGCTGTACTCTTTTGTACTTTTCTAATAGAACAGGAGAGGCACGGGGCCCTGCCAAGCCCTTGACACTCTGCCTGGTGATTGGGGATCACGGGAACGGCGTGACCCACTTTGCACAATCCAAGTGCACGGCCAGGTCTGCGGCCCGCCCACCCACGGCAGATTCCCATCTTCTGAGCCACTTGTGGGCCGGGAACGTCACTTCACCACCAGAGTCATCCTACTGGTGGCTCTGGGCGAGCTGGGCCATGCAGGCACACAGCTGCTCTGGACAATCGTACTGGCAGGGACCAAGCCCAGGCACTGGGCCCATGCGAGAGGAGCTCTGGTCCTGAGCTCAGCAAAGAATAAGCCATTCTTTGATGTGACTGGTTCCCCACACTGAGATGGGAAAAGGGGATGTCAGTCCTCCCAGGAGGCTGACCATGCTGACACCAAGCCAAGCATCACCTCCCCACCCTCTTTAACCAGGAGTCCCTGGCACCCACCCAATCTACAGGGGCTTCCAGAACCACAGGTCATGACGGGGAGGGGTTGGATCCATTAAAGAAAAAAAAAAAAAAATCTAACCACGACAGTATCCAAAAGTTCTTCACCAGGTCAAGGGCCACACACACAAAATGATGATAAGGAAAACACGCTAAGGGTCGAAAACAGAGGCGGGTACATTAGAACAGATTTTGAAGAATCCCTCTTTTACGCACATTTTCCAAAAGACACTGTTGAACATTACTTCCCACTACCAAATTCTGGTAACCATGTGGCTGTATTACAATTGTGTCTCACTGTACGTGCCTCACTAAGAAAAGAAATTACTAACTGGGGCTAGGAATTACTCTGTATTAAAAACAGGATGCGACAGAGTTCAGTGCACCTTCACCTAAATCGAGCATTAATCCTGTGACCCCGGGCAAGTTCCTGGCACACCAACTATGCATTTCAGGATTGAGGTTATCCTCAGGCCTAACTTCAGGAGAAGTGTCAAAACTGCCAGAGCTCAGAAAATAAAAAACCTGGAAATAGCAGAGTACAAAAGGCCAAAATCCGAACCCCCTAAAGAGAGCCGGGCTCCTGTGGACGATCCATTTGTCTAGGAGTCAGCTCTGCCCAGAAGAAGTGCCAGGTGAGTCACCTGTGTGAGGCTAAACAAGCTTTTTTTTCCCACTATGATCCAGAATCACACAGAATTTGCTGGAGGCTTGAAATAAGATACTACAAGTTTCCCAGCAAACCAGTCCGCCCCCCACCTCGATTTCCACTTGGCCCTGGAGAGGGACAACAAGCTGCGAGCAAATAAGGCGGAGGGGGTGGCCACAAGGGAAGGTGGCTGGGCTTAAAGAGAGCTGCTCCCGTCATGGTTCTTGAGATGCAGTTATGAGTCTCAGTTAGAGTGCAAATGCTAACCATCTTGGCCATTTACACCAGGAGCTGGAGAAAGCGAGAAACCTGCTGAGCACACGAAAAGTACCAGGATCTTAAGGTAAATCTGCTTCAAAAGATAACCAAGATTTTTAAAAATTACTATAGGAAAGGAGGTTAATTTTCATAAACCTACAACTAGGCTTCTTGGTGACTCTAAAGCTTAGCAGTGAAGATTTATTTTCAGGGTCAAGCCTTGGTTTCTCTTGCTGCCAAGACAGTAGTACCAGGGAGCAGCTAGTCTGCTTTGAAAGCTCCCTTTTCTGTAAGAAATCAGTCAAGTCACACTGCTCTCGGCAGACACTTAACTACTGTTAACTTCCTCATCATGCCTTGTTCTACTTGTTTACTCATTTAGAATCTCACGGTCCAGCTAAAAATGAGTCAGCTAAGCCAAGCTTCCAGCTCCCCGGGGTCAGGAGGAAGTCTCCCTCCGCTTTCTGTTCTCCGACCCATTCACCCCCTTAACAGTCCACTCCTGTTAAGCAGGCAGGGGAATGCTGTTCAGGTCGCTGCCAACAACACAAAACATTAAATGGTACTTTAATTTGGTAGTCACAACACTGTTTCTTGACTTTACAAAGGTTTTTCTCAGCTGGAAAATCAGCTCAGGAGTGAGAGGAGGAAGCTAACCACACCTGCTCAGAAATGTTCAAATATAAAACTATCCTAAAGACCCTCAAGGGGAAAAACATCCAAGTACTTCCAGATAGGAAAGCAAGTTGATGAGAGAATCCCTTCAGAAAGCCGGCACTTAAATAGGTATTAACTCCAGATTACATCCTGGCTTGGAAGAAATTATCTGCCACATCGACAGTGGCCTCCTCCCTCTGACAACTCAGGAATCTGTGCCTTTCCTCCTTCCCCCACAGGTTTCTCATACTTTCTTACCCTTGTTCTAAGGGCACGTCCAACTCCTGTTAATGTTCTGATGGAGTCGTTTTCTCTGGCTGTGTACGGAGAAAGGACATGGCTCTGTCTGGGCTTCAGACAAATCACTGCAAAGCTGGGGCACCACCAACTCCAGCTGCAGGTCAGCAATGTGGTTGAAGGCTGAGGCCCTCATTCTGGTGCAACGGACAATCGAAGGGAAGCTAAGTGCTGCCACACTCAAGTATTCCCTTATACAAAAATTAGACAGGTTAGGTACTTCCCTGGTAGTCCAGTGGTTAAGAATCTGCCTTCCAATGCCAGGGCCATGGGTTCGATTCCTGGTCAGGGAACTATAATCCCACATGCCACGGGGCAGCTAGAGAAGCCGGCACACCGCAAAGAAAAATCCCGACTGCGGCAACTAAGACCCATCTAAATCAGATAAGTAAATAACTATGAAAGCTTTTTTTAAATTTAAAAAAAAAATTAGGTTAAAAGGGAAGCCCCCTCCATTGTCTCCAGCTCCTTGACTGGCCACCAGTTAACCGAAAAGCACTATTCTAACCATTGCCGGAGAAGGATATTCCATTCTTTTAAAGCGGTGGAGGATCACCCAGGGGCTCTGTTCTTAAATGAATCATCTGTGGTCCTTCCTCCCCATTCTGTCTTTATGCTCTTTCCAAGGCCCAGGTTAGATGTCAAATGACTCCCCCTCCTTGGCCTCTGGTAGCTTCCAGGGGGTATTCTTATTCACAACTAAAGAATATCATCAAAGTTCTTCTCCTACTAGAAACCCCACCCACCAACTCACTTACCCCACAAGCATCTGGAGAAGGGTTCACTGTAGAAAATTACTCTTGGATGACTTAATTTTCATTTGAAATCAGGAGAATAAGACAGGTGACATTTGGCTTGGGTTGAAGCACACTGTCATTTAGAAGACAAAGCAAATCTAGACACAGAAAACCCCCTGCCGGTGGATACAGACCGGACTGCTGCAGATGGGTGGAGAGCTCCGCTCCCCTGAGGAGCTTAGATAACAGAAACTCATCAATCCGCACAAGGCTGCGGGGAGACAAGGCAAAAGGTCAAGCGTCGGGATCAGGTCGTCTGGTGACTGATTTTATTTCTGTGTTCCCGGTGATGCTGAGAACGACTGCCCTTCATGCCACCAGTCACTGGAAAGGCAGCTGACTCACTAAGTTAACAGATATTTAACAATCACCTACTGTGTGCTAAGCAGTGTATGCTTCCTAGGAAAACGGCAGAGATGGACATCCCTCTGCCCTCCTGAAACAAAGTGGTAAGCAGTGTATTCACCCATGATGGTTGGATAAGAGACCCTAGAAATTTCTGGTGGCTCAGATGATAAAGAATCTGCCTGCCAATGCGAGAGACCTGGGTTTGATCCCCAGCCTGGGAAGATCCCCTGGAGAAGGGAATAGCAACCCTCTCCAGTATTCATGCCTGGAGAATTCCACGGACAGGGGACCCTAGAGGGCTAGTCCATGGGGTTGCAAAGAGTCGGACACAACTGAGCGACTAAGATACAAGACCTATTTGGGAAGTCAGTGGGAAAATGGTGGCAATTCACCTTGGCCTCATCTTCAGATGCCCATCAATACTTTCACTATCTTAATCAGTGATAAAATTACAGGCTGACGTTTAAAGTGCTGTGACTGTCAGTCACCCTGTAATTATGTGCTCATTTGTTCACAATCCCCATTAAACTCCAAGCTCTTCAAGGGCAGAACCTCTGGCCTTCTCATTTGTATATTCAGAGCCTGGAGCTATGCCTGACAGACTGCTAATTCCTGGCTGAAAACATGAATGAATAAACCCACATCTCAGAATCACCTAGAAGCTTTAAAAAACAAATTTTTCGGGGACCCACTTCTAGAAAATGATTTAGTAGTCAAGGCACTGAGAAATTTTTTTTTTTTAAGTTCCTTCGGTAATTTTGATGAGTAACCTTCTCTGGGAACCACTTCTGTGTATATAAACTGGGCTTTTGGACACTAATGAAATCTGCAGCCGACAGTATCCATATTACATATTACAATGACAGTCTAGACTAGGATAGTAGTCAAGGACAAAATGTTTTTGATTCCTACAAACTAAGTTACAACTCCCTGTTTGTTCTAGCTCTACCAGCAGGAGCAGGGAATGGGGTGGGGAGGTCATCTCTAAGCCCATTAAGTTAGAGATCAGTTATATTTTAAAAACACAGTATCACGTAGCATATATACCATATAGTCAGCACATATTAAGTAGTGTAAAATCCTTGTCCACTCTGGAATGCTGTTATAAAGAATACTCCCCGGTAGTAGTTGGTGGTTGTGGTTGTTCATGTCCGACTCTCTGCGACCCCATGGACTGTAGCCCATCAGGCTCCTCAGTCCATGGGATTTCCCAGGCAAGAATACTGGAGTGGGTTGTCATTTCCTCCTCCAGGGGGTCATCCTGATCCAGGGACTGAACCCAACTCTCCTGGCAGGTGGATTCTTTACCACTGAGCCTCCAGGGAAGCCCTTAACCAGCACTTCCCAGGCTGATAGATGTCAATGGTGGCCAGGTCTGCAAAGCTCAGCCAGGGAGCATCTGCCTTGCTGCCTGTGACCCCCAGCAGCTGTTCTCGGCACAGGATGGATTCAGTAACCACGTGCCTGGTCACACTAATTTGGGTAATACAAAGGTGTCACCGAGTGGCTGCCAATGCCAGAACTCACCGCACATACCTGCCCTCAGCCGACTAGACACACTACCTGGAAGGACGCAAGGTGGAAAATGGGAAGAATCTGGACCCTGGCCGAGTGGTGGGCTCAGGCTCCATTATTGTCAGTCCTATACTCAGACACTTCTGATCGGTGTCATTTCCTGGATTAGAGGACTGAGGTGTCTTCACATGAACTTGGCATCTGCGGAAGGCAGCCCCTAAGATGGTCCCCAGCGATCCCCTCCTGCACTGGACCGGGGCTGTGGGTGTGACCAGCGGAATACAGCAAAAGGGATTGTGTGCCCCTTCTGGGATGAGGTTATAAGAGCCACTGTGACTGGCATTGTGGTCAGCACGCTGCTCAGATGACTAGCTGCTCCGGGGGGTGCCAGCTGCCCTGTTGTGAGCCATTCTGCTCGGAGGCGGGGGGTATGCACAAAGAAACCGAGGCCTCTCCCAATGACCGCTCCATGAGTAAGGAAGTGGACCCTCTGGCCTGGGCCTGCCGGTGACTGCGGCCCCACAGCCAACTCATCACAGAGCTTGAGCCAGAACCACCCAGCTCAGCCTCTCTGGGCCTCCTGACCCTCAGAGACTGTGTGGGATAATAAATGTCTGCTGTTTTAAGCTGCTGAATTCTGCAGTAACCTGTTACTTGGCAATAGAGTAAACTAACAGGTCAGTGGGGGTTAGAGGGGGTGTTTCAAAGCCAACTCCCCTTTCCCTTGCTGATTTTCCTTCTGGTTACCACACTCAACTGAGGCACCAAATAGAAACATGGCCCTAACACACACACACACACAGACACACACACACACACAGACACACACACACACACACACCTTGATTTAACTAGAACTGGGAAGGAAATGAAAAGGCTTGTATACTCTAAAGCACAGAATCTGGTTTTGAAAAGAGTATAAAACTTTCATTGCTAGTCTGAAGCTTGACAGACAAGGAATCTAACATTTATTATCTATTACACACCCAGATTTTCAAAGGCTCAGTGGAGACTTATCCCCATTTTCTACATGAGGAAATTAAAGTTCAGAGACTTTGAGTAACCTGGCCAAACAACAAACAGATCCATTTAGTTATCTGCAGGTTTATATGACTTAAAGCAGCCAGGTGTCCTGGTTTATTGGAACTTGGTTTCCTGGGACTCAATATGAGGGAAAGAAAAAGGCACATTAGGATAAGAGTCAGTTACTCTACTATGTATGAATCTTGTGCTCTCTGCAAACCACCACACAGCCGACTTTTTTTTAAAAAGTACTTCTTAAAGCTATCATTTTGACAGCTTGTGATCTGCAATGAATTTTGAAATGTCACCAGTGAAAATGAAAACCACAAGCCTTTCTAGCCTTTAATCTCACAGGATCCAAGAAAGACTTTTTTCCCGCAAAAAAGTAAAACAATTACTGTTATGATAAAAGCCAGCAAGGAAAATTTTCAGCCTGAGTTTCTGCAATTGGGTCCACAGAGGATGAGTAGGCAATGGTTCACCACATCCAGCCTCCTGGGCCCTTGAAGATATGCACCCAAGTCAGGTGCTCTGGCATGAGGTGTAGGCAGGGCCACAGTCTCCTCTTCCTCTACACAAGCCCAGAGAGAGCCTGCTGACCCCACTGGCAAGTGCTCTATTAGCAGTGCCCAAGGGATCCCCCTACGTGGTAGGTCAGGGGGCTACCAGTCAGCAAGGCAGTACCATGCCAATAGCTCTGGTCCTTTCACTTTTAAAAAGATCCATGTAACACCCACCAGAATGCTGTAATCATAAACACAGTTGTCGGTGAGGACATGGAGAAACTGGAACACGCATACATCATTTGGGACTGTCAAATCATACATCTGATGTGGAAAACAGCTTGGTGGGTCCTAAAAAAGTGAAACACAGAGCTACCATATGACCCAGTAATTCTACTCCTAGGTAAGCGCAGAAGAAATGAAAACAGATGTTCACATAAAAACCTGCACACAAATATTCACAGCAGCGATATTTATCATAGCCTCACCAAAAAGGTGAAACCCCATTTCCACCAACTGATGAATAAATAAAAGGCGGTATTGTATGTTTTTCATTCGTAAAAAGGAATGAAGTACCGATGCATGCTGCAACACAGACGAACCTTGAAAACATTACGCTAAATTACACAAGTCGGACACAAAAGGTCACATATTATACGATTCCATTTTGTAGGCAATGTCCAGAATAGGCAAATCCATACAGACAGAAAGTGCATTAGTGGTTGCCAGGGGCTGGGGAGAGAAGGATGGGAAATAACTGCCCATGTGTATGGGGTTTTTGAGGTAATGACAATGCTCTGGAATTAGATGCACTTAAAATTAAAAATAAACATTAAAAAAACAGAGATATTTTTAAAAAGCCTTAAAATTCTGCATTCTCAAGCTCACTTGTAGAAATCCTTATACTAATAAAATAAAAGCAGAAGTGCATTAGGATTTACTTATACGATTGTCATCAGTGATAGCAGCAGCAGAAAAATTGGGGGGGACCTTTAAATTTAAATATCCATCTAAAAGAAATTTGCTAAATTATGGGACAGGCACACAATTAAACAGTATGTTGTTATTAAAATGAAGCTCCCGGGCATTTATCCCACGGAAAAGACTGACGCTCCCACAAAAGCCTGTACATAAATGCTCAGAGCAGCTTTATCTGTAACAGCACCAAATCAGAAACACCCAAGGTGGTCCTCAAAAGGTAATTAAACAAACCCTGGGTACATCCACATCAGGGAATACTTCTCAGCAACAAAAAGAACACATTGCTGATGCATGTAACAACCCAGATGAATCCCCAGAGAGCTAATGTGAGCAGGGGTGGGGGGGGGGTGTGTGGAGAGGGGAGCCAACCCCCTTATATAACATTTTGAAATGACAAAATTACAGAGATGGAAAAGAGATAAGTGGTTGCCAGGGGTTAGAGATGGAGTGAAGGCAGGAAAGAAGCTAAAAAGGCAACATGTGCGGATGGAAACATTCTACTTCTTTTCTCTAACAATGTCAGCAACCAGTTGTGGTACCAGACTACAGTTCTGCACCATGCCCCCAGGGAGGAGGAATTAAGTAAAGGATACTTGGGATCTAGAATCTCTGTGTTATTTCTTACAACTGCTTATCAACCTGAAATTACCTCAAAATAACAAATTACATTTTTTAAAAAAGATCCACAAAAGTGAGCCCAGTAAGCAACTGACGTTTTAAAAAATTCAAACACCTCCCTTGCACCACCCACTGACACAGAGTTGTGACCTTCTGGCATCCTAAAAGTTTCTGCCAGAAGGGAACAGTGTGAATTATGACCTCATTCATGAAAACTTAACCTTTCACCTAAATGTTAGAGTTCCCAGTATTTTAGTTTTCATATCTGTCTAATTTAGTTTTCCAACATGATTTACCCAGACTACGCAGGTGATGGGAGTACTATTTGAGCAGTTTAATGTTTTCTTTTGGCAGTGCCTCTAGCCATATAGGATATTAGTTCCCTGAGCAGGGATTGAACCTATGCCCCCTGCCGTGGAAGCATGGAGTCTTAACTACTGGACTGCCAGGAAAGTCCCCAGTCTAATGTTCTGACTAACTTCAAGGGACCATACCTCTCACACAGGCTTGTTTTCAGAGAGTAGGAAAATCATCAAGCATACCAAATAAAATCTTCCCAAATAAAATCAAAGCTTTGATGATTTGGGGGCATTCTGTGATCCTGAAGGGTTCTAGAGTCCAAATTCTGAACGTCCCATCAAATCTAACGGAACCATGGATGAAAGCAGGCATAGGTAACTAGGATACATCTGTAAATCTATTATGCTTGTCTGGTTTAAATACGAACTTCATGTCCTCCGTTATTTCTGTGCCATTTTCTATTCTCCTACACAGAACACAGAAAACTTTAGGTATCAATATAGTTTCGAGTTGTCACATTCTAGATGCTTTTTGATTAAAATATCAAGAAAAGCTTATTCCATTATGAAAAATAAAAACTGCTTTCTTCTATCTCTGGAGCCATTTTCTTGTCAATCCAGTGAAAAGCACAAAGCGGTGAAGAAGCACTTTTATCAAGTGGAGGAGTCCTACCGTTCTGGGATCCCAGTTTCCTGGGTGTGTGCGGTGTAGGTGGCAAGTCCTATCCTGCAGGGGGCCCTGGTGTCCCTGGATGGGAAGGAGGCTTCGACACCCACAGCTGCCCAGAGCACAGACACTGGCCAGCAAGGGTTGTGGGGTCTTCTGTAACCCTCTCTGGAAATTCTCCAGCAAGATTAGATCTCTTCCGAGCAAAGCTTTTCTTTTCACCAAGTGCTACTTTCAACGACTGTGCCACTGTGTTTAAAACCCCCTTGGCGACCATTAAAAGTGAAATACAGAGAATGAGGCCCTAAGGTGATTCCATTTTAGTGGAACTCCAAGTATTTCAGCAAGTCACATGAGTGTAACTGAATATTCTGACTGGCTAAGAACAAGATTTTCCCTTCATTTCAATTCTCCCCAAGTAACAGCATTCAACTCAAAGCTGTCATAAAAGTCATTTTGCTGTAACAAAATGAAGATTCAGAAGCCAGTGATTGGATTAGCATGAAGTCAATTAGGTGCCCACCTACAGCCAGAACATGGAAAGCGAGGCACTAAGAGGTCTGAAAGTGAAAATCAAGGGCACAGTTAAGGAGGAGAAAAACATATTTATGTATAGAACTTGCAAGACATCTTTCCAGGAGAGCTCAATCAGGAAATTTCAAGAAAAGAATTTAGGCGGTAAAATGGCACACATTACTATTTAGCAACAGGCCTTTCATGGGCATCAAATGTGTTTAAGGAATCACGGTAAAGGCAGACATAGGCAATGTGGTCCGTTGATCAGAAATCGAACTATTGTCTAGCTGGAACTCAACAATCTTAGCTCAGTTAAAAACACAAATGTTCCAAGACAAGACATTTAACTGGGGGGGAAGGGACAGATATAAAAGAATACATGATATCCTACTTTGACCTGGGAAAATTATCACATATTCCTAGAAAGAACCAAATAAATGCACTTGAAGAAAATTAATAGGACTACAGAAGCAGTGACATGTTGAAAATGTATTATGGCTTTCTCCAATGATGATCTTCATATACATGAACAATTTAATATATACCCTCAGGTTGGAGAAGGGAAGGGAGTGTGTCTTGTTAGCTCAGACTGCTATAACAAGAATACTATAGACAGGTGGTTTAAACAACAGACCTTTAATTCTCACAGTTTGAGGGGCTGGCAAGACCAAGGTCAAAGTTCACTGAAACCTTTCCCAAAGGCCTCATCTCCAAATACCATTGCACTGAGTTAGGGTTTCAACATATGAACCATGGAAGGGAGGGCGCGGGTGGAATGGAGGCACACAAACATTCTGTCTGTAATAACAAAGAGGTGGTTTTAAGAGATAAAGGGAATGACTGTTTACAGAGTCTAAAGAAAATTGCTACTTTTAAAAAACCTAGCCTCTAAAGTGAATCATTTTCATTCAGTCACTCCCTCAAGTTATCAAAACACATAATCTCTACTTTACAAAAGGGCTGCGTTCCAGATTGTTGATGTTCTTGCATGCATCCTTCCAGATAGTTGACGTTCTTGCGTGCATCCTCAGTCGTGTCCAACTCTCTGAGACCCCATGGACTGTAGCCTGCCAGGCTCCACTGTTCATGGAACTTTCCAGGCAAGAAAACTGAAGTGGGTTGCTATTTCCTTCTCCAGAGGATCTTCCCAAACCAGGGATCAGTCTGTCTTTTACGTCCTCTGAATAGGCAGGCGGATTCTTCACCACTGTGCCACGCTGGGCAGCCCTGTGATCCAGATGTAATTTATAAACTAGTCATCTGGCATTTGGAAAATTCTATTTTCCATAGAAATTGTGATATTTGTAGCTCTAGACCTTTTGGGGATTCCACTCCAATTGTAAAAATATGATTAAAGCAAAAGTTAAAAAAAAAAAAATGATGACAGAGAGTTTGGGTAAAACTGAGAGAGTCTCCCCACATCCTAGGAACCCTCAATTCCCAAATTAGGAGCCCTAGCTGTAAACGGCTGACAGATCTCCAGATGGGCCCTAAACTAATACTGAACTGATAATGAAGTGCCAACTAGTCCTACAAGAAAAAAATCTCTCAAAATGTGTGTGTCATGTGGGTTATTACCTTCTGGGTTCTGACACTTTCACACTATAGTATGATCTTCGGTAGGCTGTACAGACTTCAGTTTATTGATCTATAAACATGTGCAATAATGCCTTCATCCCACAGGATTCTTGTGAGATTATAAGAGACACTTGGGGGCAATGCATGGGCACCTCAATTCAACTCCAAGCTGTCAAGACACACGTGGCAGCTGTTTTTATGATCATCAAACATACATTCACGGCATTCTGGGAGGGACTGGGACACGGACCATAGGACAGTACAGCCGCCTCCAGAGAAGTCAGAGTCTCACGGGAGAGAGAAGAGGTAACTAACAAGCTGAAGGAGATGCCCTGACAAAGGATGTGCAGATTCTACGCAGGGACCAGTGGGTCACAGGGGCACGTGTGAGGCTTGCCAGTGGGAAATGGGATGGGAGGAGGAGAGAGGAAAGTGAAAACCTATGTTGGAGAAGCAGGTAAGAGTGCTAGTGTTTGCTTTTAAACTGGGGGTGGGTGGAAGGCTGGAAAGAGGGTGATTATCAAGGCTGTCAGAAGACTGCCACAATAGTCCACGCAGGAGATGGAGGCACTGTGAGGCCATGGCAGGGGAGGGAATCAGGCAGGGGCCACAGGAGAGATGGCAGGAAGGCGAGGTGAGGGAGAGGAGGAAACCCACGGGTTCTGACTCTGCACCCCACAGGCATGATAGTCAATGAGTCAGGGAGCACAGAGTCATAGGGGTGGGGGGAAGGGAAATAGGGAAATTCTGAGGATCTTAGAAATGTGCTGTCAGCTACTAATTATATTCATCACAGACCCATCGTGCCTGCTGAGTCAGGAGGCAGGCCGTGCACTGAGTTACTGAGTGCAAACTAGTGAACGTTCTCTGTAATGACATGTTCTCTTGTAAGAAAAGTCTGCAAGATGAACTGGGCACTGAGTCTGTCATGTAAAGTATAAGAAGTTCAAGGTTAAATAAGCTAGGACCTAAGCCACACATGTGTTTAGGGATTTGTGCTCTTGCTAAGAAAACACTAAGCCAGCTATGCTCTAACCTGAATTACACACTTGAGGGAGGTTGAATTATTTAGCAAATTGCTATTTCGCTCCAGTAAATGGTGTGCTAATGACTGCTAACGAAAAAGTTTTCCAAAGTTACTCCCCCATCCCATCTCTCCAAAAGAATCTGAAAGCCACTTAGGACAGCCCAGCCCACCTTTTCAAATGATTTTTCTTATTTTCAAGTCCTTTTCTCTGAAGAGCAGCATGATGATACTAATGGCAACTAACAGTCCTTACTATGTGCCAGTCGTTCTGCTATAATTGTACGAGGATGGCCTCACTTGACCCCCACCAGCATTTTCCACATCCCCTTCTCACAGGGGAGTACACTGAGGCGGAGGGCAGTTAAGTCCTTTATCCAAGGTCACGTCCATAGCAGGTAGACTGACTCCAGAGGCTGTTCTTTTAACCATCACTCTAGTTTCTATGTTACAATAAAAATAAAAAAGGGATGTTTATTGCAGAAACTTGAAAAAAATCGAAGAGGGCTTTTTTGGGGGGCGGGGTGGGGGGAAGGGGTTTATTTTAAAGTAGAAACAAAAAGCCTCCGAGAGTGTGGCAAAATCTACATCCCTCTTTCTGCCATTTACAAACAGAGTGACCTTGGGCAAGCCAACCTCCGAAAGCCTCAATCACCTCACCTGAAGTATTCCCTGTAAATGGAAGTGTAAATAATACCTAATTGGATGAAATGGTTAGTGTATAGCATTTGGCACAGAGCTATGGTGTTGGAGAAGACTCTTGAGAGTCCCTTGGACTACAAGGGGATCAAATCAGTTGATCCTAAAGGAAATCAGTCCTGAATATTCATTGGAAGGACTGATGCTGAAGCTGAAACTCCAATACTCTGGCCTCCTGATGCGAAGAACTGACTCATTTCAAAAGACCCTGATGCTGGGAAAGATTGAAGGTGGGATGAGAAGGGGATGACAGAGGATGAGATGGTTGGATGGCATCACCGACTTGATGGATGTGAGTTTGAGTAAGCTCTGGGAGTTGGTGATGGACAGGGAAGCCTGGCGTGCTGCGATCCATGGGGTCACAAAGAGTCGGACATGACTAAGCGACTGAACTAACACTACATAATAAATATAGAAATGAAATACAAATATATTTCACTTTTTTTCTGGGCTTTAACAAAGCATATACCTGTATAATCTTGCATTTCAACACTGCAGCAATTACTTTCTTCATAAATCTAATCTAAGCTTTGGAGTAATGTTTATATAAATGCTTTCATTATTCCATTATCAATCATTTAGTCTGTTTCCAAATCTTTAGCATTCTTAAATAACATTGTGATGAACATCTTTGCACATAAAACTTTAATTGTGTATTATTTTCTTGAATGAGATTCCCAGAAGTTGGCCAATTATGTCAAAGAGTCTTCATATAATATATCTTGCAAAATTTCTTTCCAAAACACTTTCACCTATTAATGTTCCCACCTGCAGGGAATTTGTGAGTAGTCTATAAAACTGCATCCTGGCCAGGACTAGGTAATGTTATGAAGGAAAAAGAGGTGTTTTTTTTAGTCTGATACAACATGTTCTATGTTATTAAGAATATAAATCATACAGAAAGCCCAATAGCTGAAGAAACATAGAATATATCTATGTAGTCATTTCTGGCAAATGGTTGTAAAGGAAAAATAATAAATTCTGTGTATCATCCACTTTCTGAAAGATTGATTTGTGAATGTAAGCTGGTATTTAATTGGTCACTTAAGTTTTTCTGGGCTTCCCTGGTAGCTCAGTTGGTAAAGAATCTGCCTGCAGTGCAAGGGACCCAGGTTCGATCCCTGGGTCGGGAAGATTCCCTGGAGAAGGAAATGGCAACCCACTCCAGTATTCTTGCCTGGAGATTCCCATGGACAGAGGAGCCTGGTGGGCTGCAATCCATGGGGTTGCTAAGAGTTGCACATGACTGAGCGACTCACACAGGTTATTAGTAAATGGAACTTGTCTGCATTCCACAAAGATCCCCCCTTAAGGCCAGGAATTCAGTCTAGCTAATAATTTTTAAACCAAGGAAGCATGCATCTTACACACACAATAGTAATCTTGCATTTAACAAAGTACACACCAAGTGTTTAAGTATCTATTTTGCCTAGGGACATGGGCTATTTCTTAAAAAACAGAATCTACAAACCCAGTCACAAAGGAGCCCCACAGAATATCAGTAAACCCAGTTCTAGTAACAGAGGCTCATAAAACTAGCTTTTAAAAAGCCAAATGTTTTCTGTGTTTAAGAACTTTAAGTAAGATGGTGCTTCCAGGTGGTTTTTAACTGTGTATATAACATTCTGGAGAGGACAGGCCATTGTTTGCTCATTAGTAGCCAAGCCAACCAATTCCGTTTATGTCACTTGTATTATTGTCAGTAAAAAGCATCATAATACAGCTTTTTTTTTTTTTCCAAACCCCATGTGGAGGCACTGAGTCAGCAGTCAGAAAAATAGCTTGACTTGCTCACAGAGAAAGTCCCCATGCATTTCACAGGATACAAATGAGAAGCCCCAAGGAGTCCTCTCACCCACACCCAGAACAAAAAAGTTGAACCCAAAGCTTCAACTGAGAATCAACCAACTGCTACTTGCATCGTAAAAATCCTCCTGACGATAAGGGGGCCACCCTTGGGGAAAACGAAGCCCCAGTGAAAGAAAACTTGGACCCACAAAATGTCAGGCGGGCACTGGGATAAGCTACCCCAGGTCTAATAGGATGAAACAGCATTAACTCTGGCCTGATTTGTTCCAGGATCAAACAAACCTTGGATCATCACAGACTATAATGCCTCACTAATGAGTTAAGAGGATTTCGTTACAAAAATCATAATATTCTTCCTTTAGAGAATCCCCGCCATCAGGGTGGTAAGATCATTAAAAATAAAAAATACAATGATGTTCATGAGAGTAGTAACTGACACTGAATACTCACTGTGTTTAAGTGTCACTCCAGGCACCCTGACATGCACCACCTATTTCAAATTTTTGTAACATTGTAAAGGGTCTTTTGCCCATTTTACAGAGGAGGAAACGGAGGCTCACACACTGGAGGGTACTATACATGATGACAGAGCCTGTACTTGCTTCAGAGGATACAAACTAAGCTCTTAACTACTGCTCAAACTAAAATCAGACTAAATTTACCTTGGCAAGGAAAATACAAAAGGGCATCCAAAAGCCACCTTCAAATATGTATAACACACTGTTGGGTTCTAAGCAACAAACTAAGGTTTTGTAAGGAATGATTTATGCCCAAGGCATCCTAACCACCAAGACAGAGGCGTGCAAAGCAGAATGTCACTGGGCCCATGGTTACGACACACCTGATTTTGTTTTTCCTCCCCATTCAAATGAACGAGAAAGAAGTTTGGTGTCCTGCACGCAGCATCAGTGCGGTCCTATTAAATCTTACGTAGCAAACCTGCTTAGAAATGATAGAAAAGCAAATAAAAGTGATAAAGTAATTTCAGTGAGGCTATGACTGAAAAAAATCTCACATGGAAACGTCTGGTTTGAGTGCCCTGAGGGATAACATAATATGGAATGAGAAATGTGTCTACCATGTGCAGCCCTTGTCGGTTTCTAGAGCCAAGATGAGTAATGAATCCTCAAATTTCTTTAAAATATTTTTCCAGTAGTCATGTACAGATGTGAGCTGGACCATAAAAAAGGCTGAGCAACGAAGAATTGATGCTTTTGAACTGTGGTGTTGGAGAAGACTCTTGAGAGTCCCTTGGACTGCAAAGAGATCCAACCAGTCCATCCTAAAGGAGATCAGTCCTGGGTGTTCATTGGAAGGACTGACGCTGACGCTGAAGCTGAAGCTCCAATACTTTGGGCACCTGATGTGAAGAGCTGACTCACTGGAAAAGACCCTGATGGTGGGAAAGATCGAGGGCAGGACGAGAAGGGGACGACAGAGGATGAGATGGCTGGATGGCATCACCAGCTCAATGGACATGAATTTGAGCAAACTCTGGGAGATAGTGAAGGACAGAGAAGCCTGGCGCGCTGCAGTTCATGTGGTTGCAAAGAACTGGACACAAACGTAGTGACTGTGTGTGCCTAGTCGCTCAGCCATGTCTGACTCTTGTGACCCCACAGACTGTAACCTGCCAGGCTCCTGTGTCCTTGGGATTTTCCAGACAAGAATACTGGAGTGGGTTTCCATTTCCTTCTCCAGGGGATCTTCCTGACCCAGGAATTGAACCCAGGTCTCCTGCATTGCAGGCAGATTCTACACTGACTGAGCTACAAGGGAAGCCAGACTTAGTGACTGGAGAACAACAAACAACAAAAACGACACATATAATCAGTTATGGATCTATCTCTAGATATTACACCAACTGATGCAATTAAAAATATGCTTGACTCCACAACTGTCCAGTCTATTAGAACAAGGATATGCAGGTAGAAGATATAAAAAATAAAGACACCTACAGCAATGAGTTTGGGATAATGATCTAGTCTTAGACCAAGAGAAAAAGCTGAGGAATGCTCTATTGTCAGATCAGCATGTTTCCATCTACGAAGAGGATCAAGAAACAGTGGAAATAGCTTGACACAGAAGAACTTTCAGAGACATGCAAACAGCAGAGAGAGCCCGTGGGATATTACATAAATAAGCACTTTCCCTCAAAGGCTGGGAGTACAGATTAACCTGAGGCCAAGGACTATTTTTTGGACACTAATAACCCCACTCCCTTGAAAAAGATAGAAAGGCACTATGCTAAAGGTTACCAGGTCTCCTGACTCTGTTCTGCCCCCAGGCCCAGTTTCCAAGGTAAAGATCCCAGCAGGGGGTTGATTTCTGTCAGGAAGGTTGGTGCCCAGCTGGTCCTTCAGGATGCTATGTGTGTCGCTCTCTATTTACTCCTGACCAACCTCTCAGGGGTTTAGGGTCCTGTTCAAGAACAAAACCATGTATGGAGAAAAACTACAGCACCGAAGAATCATTCGGGTATTACTCTTCAGAACAAATTCTAGATTAAGATAGCCATTACTGCATCACAAACCAGGCACATGATACTTACATCCAAATGTCAAACCTTATCTATTCCAGTGCCCACATCTTATTTATCACAGGAACTGAGGATAGGAGCCCCCTGTGGATTGGACAAGCATCCCAGCCATTTACATACACTCTTCTTGATGGAGGGGACTGGGAGGAATCCACAACTGTCCAGTCTATCTGGAATCACATACATGTAGAAAATTAAGACCACAAGGAGCCTGGTAAAAGAGAAGCAGCACCAAAGGGGTGAGCACAGAGGGGAGGAGGGAGAGATCTGGGGCTGGGGCACCCAGGGAGACGTCCGCAGAGGAGTGGAGCTAGGACCCATCCTTAAAAGAGCAGTGGGAGTGGTCAGGCCAAGGGATTTGGGAAAAGGGCTTCCCTGGTAGCTCAGATGGTAAAGAATCTGCCTGCAATGGAGCAGACCCGGGTTTGATCCCTGAGCCGGGAAGATCCCCAGGAGAAGGGATATGGCAACCCACTCTAGTATTCTTGCCTGGAAAATTCCATGGACAGACCATGGGGTCGCAAAGAGTCGGACACAACTGAGTGATTAACGCTTCGCCTCACTTCATGCCAAAGCAAAGACACGATCCAAGAGCAGAGGGAAAAGGGGGCTGCGACGCCCTGAGAAGGGTGAAGCGGTCACATGGGCTATGATTCTGCCTTCACCTGAAAGCTGACAGCAATGATTTAAAGCATACTGAAACATGTGAACGCTCTGTAAATGTTAAACGAATTGATTCTCGGTGGAATCGGGGCAGACTTCATACAGGTGGCATGGGGCCAGGTTATTAAGGGTTAACAAGTCAAAGACCTAGGAGGCCGAATGTGGATGGCTGTTTCAAGCTGAAGCACAGCATGCAAGGAGGCGTGGAAGGATACAGGGGGTGAGCGGCGGTGCACCTGGGCACCACCACCATCTCTGCGTGCGCTGATGCTTCCCCCTGCGCCTCACACACATCCACCTCTCCCAGCCGCACGACCACCCCAGACCGTGTTCTTCCACCGGCTCTCCCAGATGGCCAGTCTCAGCTATCCACCCTGTTCCTGCCGCGCCCTGCCCCCTATCTCCGCACTGCACCAGAGCCACCAAAACCGGCAGGCCAACTACTGCCTGAAGCCTCTCAACGACTGTGCACCTTGTTCTCTGCAGACAACCCACAACCCCTCATTTGCTTAGGGCCCCTGCATCACTGGCTCACCCCGGCTTCCAGCCCAAGCCTGCCCTCCCCGCCCTGCCCTGCCCACGGCCCGACCACACCCACCTCCCGCCACCTTGTCCTTTCTGCAGGCAAGCCCTGTGCAGGGTAAGTACCCTCTGCCTCCTGCCCCTCGGACCCCTACACTCACCTCTACATAAAAGTCCTCACTCAGAGAAATCTCCCCTGACTCCTCTCCCCCAAAGCCCCAGGCTTGGTGAAGCTCCTCTGTTTGCACTCGAATCACTGCCCAGATGCGATCAGCCCTTAAGGGCAAGGTTCACATGGAGGACAGCTTGGCGCTGGGCCCATAATAAGGTGGGATGGATGAGTGGTGCATGGTCGCTGGGCTCAAGAGCAGACTGGGGACAAGATGGGAAGATTTGAAAGTCCTCTGACCTTCATGTCATTGGGCAAAGACAGCCTGGTTCTGCGTGGCCCCGCTGGCAACACTGAGGTCTCCATCACTGCTCCCAACACCAACCAGGGCAGCTGACTCAGCTTTAAGACCTTCATCAAAGGGCAGCAGCAAAAAAGGCTGGGTCTGCTTTCCAATCCCCTGCTTCTGGGTGTGTGAAAAGCCCCCAAGCCAGCAGAACTGCTTCGTCACCCAGCTCGGAAGGGAAGACATGGCTTCCACCTCACTGGCTCAGAAGTGCGGTCTGTCCACTGGTTCACGCAGCAGGCGGGACAGTGCCCCGGTCTGTATGTGAAAGACGGTCCCTTGCTACAGATGGGCTCTGACTTATGTTCCCAAATTTATCCCGGTTAGAAACAGGACACTCCTGCCCCTCTCAAGGGAGGTTCCTCCCTACCCACTCTTCCCCCTTTACCCCACTGGCAGCCAATTCACTGGTGGTGATTACTATCACCAGATCCAGAACTTCGATGCCTGCCCCCTCCATCCCAGTGCTGGCTCCTGGGGTGTGTCTTCAGTCAACCATCCCACAGATACTCTTGCCGCCACATCTGCCCCTGTGGAGCCTTAATCTGGACACTCTAACTAGCTGAACTGACATGTTCTGCTGAGATTCAGGCTTGTCGGTATGCATTCCCTGAAACTCTCTCTCCTTCAAATGTCAAGGTGCTTGTTACCTGCTACAGGTGGATGAAACTCCAATTATGCCAAGTGAAGGAAAACAGACGTCAAAGGCTACATATTGTATGATCCGCTTTATATGAAATATGCAGACTTTGTTGTTCAGTTGCACAACTGTGTCCAACTCTTTGCAACCCCATGGACTGTAGCATGCCAGGCTTCCCTGTCCTTACAGCAGCTCAAACTCATGTCCACCGAGTCAGTGGTGCCATCCAACCAACTCATCCTCTGTCACCTCCTTCTCCTCCTGCCTTCAATCTTTCCCAGTATCAGGGTCTAAAGATAGAAAGATCAGTGTTGCCCAAAGGCTGGGGGTGGGGAAGGGCAGGGCTGAGAATGGCTGATGGGCACAGGGTCTCCTCTGGGGGGTGAAAATGATTTGGAATTAGACAGAGGTGGCTGGGGTACCACAGTGTGGGTGACCTGCATGCCACTGAATTGTCCACTTTAAAATGGTTAATTTCAGGGGCTTTCCTGGCTGTCCAATAGTTAAGACTGTACGCTTCCACTGCAGGGGGCACAAGGCAGGCTTGATCCCTGATCAGGAACTGGAACTAAGATCCCACATTCCATGCTGTGAGGCCAAAACATTTTTTTTTTTAAAGTTAATATTATATGACTTTTGTGTCAAAAAAAATTCAAATACTTAAAAAAAAAAAAAAGCTACTCTTTCCCTTCCAATCCATAAAAGGAGGCGCAGCATCTCCTACTTGCCTGCCTCCTTCAAGAAATGACTGCTCAACTCTGCTTCCCCCTTTATCTTCAATTTTTTAGTAGCTGATAACTCTGTTCAAGCCTCCCCAACCTAAAATCCTTCTCTTAACTTTATTCTACCCTTGAACGCCACCTAGAACTGTCTCAAGATTTCATAAAAAGCAGCCAACTTCAAACAGCCTTTGCTTTCTTAATTCTGTTTCTGGTGGTAAAACAGTCTACAGATGCTGAAACCTACATGCTAAAAAACACTTCTAAAAGTGACAGGTAAGATATACACAAAACTCCTATAAAAATGAATGGGTGAACTTGCAAGAAACTCTTGAGGTCAAGATGGAGGCAGGCATGAGTCAGTAAAAAGGAAGCGCTCAGATTCCCTGGGAGTTGTATCCTCTGGAGAGACGGGAGCCACACAGGGCTATTTAAAGGTAAATTAAAAGTAAGTGGAAAACCTCTGTTGCATTAGCTTCCAAGTGCTGTAGTAACTACTACCCGTGACTTGTGACTACTATACTGGACAATGCGAAACATACCCCATAGAAACACCTGAGCACGTGGAAGCGAGCAGCTCCCTCTACAGCGGCACCAGACTCAAGACATCACAGAAACCGAGGGTATAAACAGCCTCAAAGAAGTCCCCAGAGTAAAGGACAGGGCAGGCGATGTGTGTGGACAGTTCCCCAAAGCAGAACGCTACATGATCAGACATACAAAAAGGCCAGAAGGACCTTCTGGTAACAGAAGAAAGTGGTAAAGGTTAAATGGTTAAAAAAACAAGGTGGAGATGTGAGGATGCGACGCTTGGCTTCCCTGATAGCTCGGAGGGTAAGCAAAATCATTAGTATTAAAAAAAAAAAAAAAAAGTTAAGAAGTATCAATCAAACAGACATGAACACAAAAGAAATTAGCTGTTTTTACAACTATTCCAAAAGACAGCCAATCTGAAGGCCCAAATACAATAATGTACAGATGGCAAAGAGAATGAGATTTAAAAAATAAATAAAGTGAACATCTAAAAAGGTATTTACACCACACTGAGACCTTCTTAAGTTACTCCTTTCTGCTCTGGATTTTTATTTTAAAAACTGACAGTCCTCCAGTATGGCATCTATGCAAGCAACCAGCATTGTCAGAGGACATAAATTTACTTTGAAATATTACCCTACCTAAGGATGGTACTTACAGACCTTAAATTGACCAAAACCAGTATACCCGATGAAGTTCACATATGAAGGTGACCTTCAGAGATCCAAAGTGATTTCAAAATCAATGTCTAATAGGATGGATGTCAACAGGTAAAACCCATACAAACAGAAGCTCTCCGAGTTTCTCAACTTTTAAAAGTGCAAGTCCTAAGAACAAAAAGTCTGAGAGCTGCTGTATTAAAAACTGCATACAGCATTTCTCCTCCTCTGTAAGGTTTCATCTCTAAACTGGCATTATAAATTTGGCTTCTCAACTTAAATGCAAAATTCCCAAATATACCTCAAAAAGCACCAGCTAGCAATAATGAATAAAACATACAATATATATAAGTTAAAGCACTCTGTGAAGTAAGTTCTTACCAATTTCCCAGTAAATCAGACTGTATATAGCAGGCTGGGCTGATTTTCATATTAGCATGTGGGTGAAAAACTCTGAATGTTTCTTTAGCACAATACTAACTTTCCTTTCAAATGAAGATACTCTTCATGGAAACTCAGTCACCTAAACCTAAAATTTTAAGTAATAAGAAGACCTAAGCATCCTGTGGTGAAGTCACATTAGGTAGTACTACAAACAGAATGGATTAACTCATCAGCCAGCATACAGATGCTAAAGTGCTTAAGTACTTACATATGTATCATATATATATGAGAGAAAGAGAGAGCTCAGAATCAGCATTTTTCTGCCACAACAAAACATCTTTTAAAAAACCACACTTTCCATTTGCCTATCACCTCAGTTGTCCAGTTGTCACCGGGTCTTCAGTTCTCTGATTCATGATGCTAATGGGCTCAAGGAAGCTTCATGCAGGAGGTTTCCCAGCCTACTCAAGGGAGCCTGTCTTCCCTGTCCAGGGTTCACTTTCTTCTTCCTCTAAACGGTGTGTAAGTGGCAGGTACGCCCCTGCCATCACCTGGGGAATGTAATTACCAACAGGAAAGCAGGGTCCCCACTGAATGGAGAAAAGCAGGTCAGCAGAGACAGACAGAATAAATACGATTAAGAGGGAGAAATTTACAGGACGCGCCCTTCTCTTCAAAATAAGAATCTGAGAGTGACATTTCAGAGCTCCAAGCATAACTGCCATCGTTTTTCCTTTGACAGAGAGCAGTGCTAACAAGAGAACGAAATCCATGTGCCACTGAACACTCGGTTGCTATTAAGGTGCATCACGCCCTCCCATCTGTCTGTGAAGAAACCCAGGGCTTTCAGACCAGAGCTCAGGGCATTCACCGCAGGTCACGGCCACAGAAGAGCTATTTGCAGGTTCCTCTATAAAATGTTCTTTCTGTTTGTTTTCTGAGATTGGAATACATCAGAGAAAATGACTGCATGCCAAGCTGACCGTCTCATTAAGGGAAACAATTTGATTTCAAGAGAAAAGAAACAGTATGACTGTTTTGAGGGGACGGTAGCTGAAATGTCAAGAAGGGGCACGTCCTCTCCCACCTCCTGATCAACGCGGCTTACCTCTGCTTTTCTTGCTTACACTTCCCGGATACTGTGGGGGCTCTGTCTTACCAGGGAACCAAGTGACGTGAAAGACAATGAACGAGGTAGCACCCACGAGTCTTATTTAACCAAATCAATGGGCAAAGGGAAGAAAGAGAAAGTTTACTTTTAACTTAGAAAGAATGGGATCTTCATTCTAAGAATAAGGAGGAAATAATCTTATTTCCTTTTCTGGAGAATGAAGTGGAACTCCCTGAAATTAAACTCATTTTCTTCACATGTGGTTTACGGACACTGTGCATGGTAACTCACTTCAGTCATATCTGACTCTCTGCGACCCCGTGAACTGTAGCCCGCCAGGCTCCTCTGTCCATGGGATTCTCCAGGCAAGAATACTGGAGTAGGTTGCCATGCCCTTCTCCAGGGCATCTTCCTGACCCAGGGATCAAACCCGCTGTCTCTTGTGTCTCCTGCACTGGCAGGTGGATTCTTTACCACTAGCGCCACCATTATTGGTCAATTCATCTTATAGGCTTTAAACTTTTTTCAAAGTTGAATTTAGTACAATCTTCACTGAAAACTTGTAAATGCAAATTACATGGTGCAACTGCCACCAAGTAGAAGGTCAGTGATCAGAGAGGGAAGACGGCAGCAATTGACAGGTAAGAAGGCAATGAGTGTGGTGCTACAGGAAGACACCTCTAACGTCAATACACCTGTAACTTCAATCACTACAACCAAGTTCATTATAAAGAACAAAGGAATTCAGAAATCAAGAACTTTCAGGACGTAACCAAATCTAAAACAAGTGTATATACAGTTCAGTGGCAAACTGATACAAAAAGGAAAAGATGTGGAAATGTTCTAACAAGTACCATCCATTTTCCTTTTGCTAGGACAAGCCAAGTTTTGTTTAGGCTCCATGCTCCTCAGCTCAGCAGGTGAGATCTGATAGGGTCAGAACCCAGGGTGTGTGTGTTGGAGGCGGGGATAGTAACCATGTGACCACTAGTGACTGGGTGGGTGACAGACCAACGGGAGCCACAGAGGCTTCTGGGAAGATGACGTGCGACACAAGGTGAACTATGCAAGGGTCATATGATTATGTTATTTCTAGTTTTTTAAAACAATAATTTAGTATTAACATTTTTATTTACTAAAATTTTTTTAAAGGTTCATAGAATTCAAGCGGCAGAAAACAAAATGTAGACAAAAAACACTAGGAAAAACTTCTTAACGTTAAGGAATCTGAGCTATTAAATCCTTCAAAAGAGCTGCTGAGTTTCTTCACCATAAAAAAATTTAAAGAAAGGAAACAGATAAGTCATGACCAATGACACCCAGTCCTGTATCCCCAACCCCACACTCAAGCGCTGTTTCCACATGTTCGTGCCACCTACAAACACATGGTGTGTCTGCACCTCAGTCCCAACAAGCCAAGCCTCCCTGCCTCCTGACTCCGTCCAGGTGATTCTGTTCTTGCCCAATCACCTTCCAGGAACCCAGTCCTGACAGCACGCTCCCCCCTGCACGGATCCCAGGCCAGCCCTATGACTCCAGTCACCCTACCCCCACCCTGTCCTGTCCTATCACCTCTTTGCCAGAACCACCTCCTATGAACTCCTTGGCCTCCAGAACCTCCCCGCATCCAATGCATCTAATACACACAGCTTTCACACTGATCTCTTAAAGCACAACTCATTCACTCAGCACACACTGACCGCTGTGTCAGGCAACCAAGGACCACAAACTTAGTGGCTTGTTGTTGTTACTAGTCGCTCAGTCATGTCCAGTTGTGTGACACCATGGACTGCAGCCCATCAGGCTCCTCCGTCCATGGAATTCTCCAGGCAAGAACACTGCAGCAGGTTGCCATTCCTTTCTCCAGGGGATCTTCATGACCCAAGGATCGAACCTGGGTCTCCTGAACTGCAGGCAGATTCTTTACCGTCTGAGCCACCGACGAAGCCCCAGAAGTTCTTTTAACAACACAAGTGTATCTTATAGGTCAGAAGTCCAAAACGGGTCTCACTGGACTAAAATCCAGGCATGTGCATTGCTGCTTTTTGGAGGCTTTATGGGAGGATCCTTCTCCTGGCCTTTTCCAGCTTCTACAGGCTGCGATCTATCGCTCCATTCACAGTTGCCTCCTCCGTCCTGAAGGCCAGCAACATTGGGCCCAGTCTCCTCATACCCCAGCCTTCTCATTCTTTCCCACCCCCCTCCTTCCACATTTAAGGACCCTTGAAAAGTGAAAGTGAAAGTCATTCAGTCATGTCCTACTCTTTGTGACCCCATGGACTGTATAGTCCATGGAATTCTCTAGGCCAGAATACCAGAGTGGGTAACCTTTCCCTTCTCCACGGGATCTTCCCAACCCAGGGATTGAACCCAGGTCTCCTGCCTTGCACGTGGACTCTTTACCAGCTGAGCCACGAGGGAAGCCCCTTAAGGATCCTTGGGGGTTGGTTACACTGAGCCCACTTGGATAACCTAGGACACTACTTCAGCTGGCTGGCAGCCTTAATTCCATCTGTAGCCTTAATTCTCCACATAGTCACAGTGATGGGAAACTGGGACACATCTTTGAGGGACTTTATTCTGCTGACCACAAGCACCTTATATGAGGCCCTGGGCATGGCCAACATTAAATGCAGACTGTGCCGTCAAGCTCAAGTCAGTCCTTCAATACCAAATGTTAATTGGTTCCCAGTGCTTAAAGAGTTCAGCCTAAACCACTTAATCTTACAGGGAAGCCTTCCTTGATTTCAAAACACTCCTGAGCGATTCACCTTACCCGACCTCCCTGAAGTCCCCTACCACTGATCTCAACCTGCAGAACTGGGAGCACCCAGCTCACCCACTTCTGCTTCACACCCGCTCCAGCGCCGCTCCCAGTGCCTGCACCGTGCTCGCCCCAGCAGACGCACGCCACGTTCCAGCTCACACACCACCTGCCCTCTCCGACGCCCAACAAAGCCCTGTGGCCCCAGCTGGCCATTCGGCAGGGACACAGAGAGTTCAGGCAGAGGGGTGACCCAGCGCCACCGCCAGCTGACTGTGCGGCCCGGCCCCGCCATCTGACCTCTCCGCCTTGCTTTCATCAGCTGTCAGGTGAAGAGCAGCCCAAACTATTTCTAAATCTGCTCCCAGTTCTAGGAAATCCTCGATCCCGAAAGCCACTGTCTAATCAAGGTCAACATCATGTCAGCTGAACTACTGCACTCCCTTCTGATGGAGGGTCCCTGCCTCTGGTCTTGGCGTTGCTTCCCACTTCCCAAAAAGCATCTTTCCAGATTACTCCTCTCAAAACCAGTTAAAGGCTCTTAGGACAAAGCTCAGATCCCTCAGTGCGGCCTCAGGCCCCTGCTTCCTCCTTTGCTTCTCCTTAGAATCAGTTCCTCATGTGCTACCTGCCTCCTGCCTTACAGCCTCTGCCTGAATGCCTGCTTCCTCTCTCCAGCAGGCAGATGTCTGCTCAGTCTCCAGGCACCCTTCCCCGGCCCCCTGGGTCTGATTTAGGGGGTCCCTTCCTGTCTGCCCACAGCACCCCACACTGTGCTCGGTGCTCATCACTATGGCACCAGTATCTGTTCCCTGTCGGTCTCTTCCACAGACTCCAACTTCCACGTGGGCAGCACAGTCACTCTCATCCACCCTAGTACAGGCCGGGGGGCGGTCACCAGGATTCCGGGTACAGCAGCAGGACTCTGAGCTGCCCACAGCCACTCAGAATCAAGACGAGATTTCTCAGTCTGTCTGCGGATTTGTGTGGCTGTATGTTTAAAGTCCTGGCTAAGGGAGACATCGGAGAAGGCAATGGCACCCCACTCCAGTACTCTTGCCTGGAAAATCCCATGGATGGAGGAGCCTGCAGGCTGCAGTCCATGGGGTCGTGAAGAGTCGGCCACGACTGAGCGACTTCACTTTCATCTTTCACTTTCATGCACTGGAGAAGGAAATGGCAACCCACTCCAGTGTTCTTGCCTGGAGAATCCCAGGGACAGGGGAGCCTGGTGGGCTGCCGTCTATGGGGTCACACAGAGTCGGACACGACTGAAGCGACTTAGCAGCAGGAAGGGAGACATAAGCGACACTGTCGGGGGTTGGTTTCTGGGAACATCCCTTAAGAGAAAACACAACTGAACCCTGGGCCCCTTCTACTCTGTCTCCTTCTCCATCCTGCTGCCTCTGAGCCCGACACACAGTGAGCTAGGAGCCTGCAGCTGGTCACCCCGTACCCTTTCCCCAGCCCTCTGTGCAAAATACAAGTAACACCTTGTTTTGAGATGCCATTAGTGGGGCCGTGATTATTTTGGGATCTCTGTCACTTGCACTCAAACCTAATGGCAACACACAGCCCTACCCACAGCACCAATAGCGATCTATTGCATGAAGTTCACACCTCACCTCTCCCACTGGGTTACGATCTGTCAGTAGGTGTACTGTCATACATCTCTGCAGGATCCTCGCACTGGAGCAGAGGGCAGCAGAGAACACAATGGGGAGGAAGTGCGTATGGTCAGTGAATGAATCAATGACCACGTGGCAACTGAAGCAGACAGGCTCCGTCCAACCTACACCGGCTGCCTTAACCTCAGCTCAGCATTGGTACTGCTGCTGCTAAGTCACTTCAGTCGTGCCGGACTCTTTGCGACCCCGCAAATGGCAGCCCATCAGGTTCTTCTGTCCATGGGATTCTCCAGGCAAGAATACTGGAGTGGATTGCCATTTCCTTCTCCATGGCTCAGTGTTGAGGCCAACCAAAATTAGTTTAAAAAGAGAGTGTCAGTTTCAACCATTATTTGACCAGGGAATAGCCGAGTGCTTAGACACCAGTGTGGGTTCTCTTCCTTCCTTGGAAACAGTGCCACAATAAATCCCTGGCTTATTCCACCTAAAAGCTCTACAAGGTAACATGCAAATAAGCAAGGCCCTTTAACACAGCACACTGAAACAGCATCCTCTGCTCCTGGCAGATGGCGGGGGGACGTTTCGCAATTTGCTCTACTCCCTCAGCCTGGGTGGGAGTACAGCAACCCTAAGCAGGGAATCCAGCCCCCTACGGCTGCTATCTCCCAGAGCTGGCTTCCCCGCGGGGGCTCCTCATCTGTGCAGTGTTACAAACTCTCAAGCTTCTCAGGCTACTGAGGCATACTCACCTTCACAAAGCCATACGCACAGATTACAGAGCTGATTATACCCAAAAGGTACACAGAGAGAGAAACATTCATGCAAATAACTGCCAGATACCTACCACATGCCAGACAGCACACAGGTACCAAGGATACACAGGGAACACGCCAGACCTGGAGCAGAGAAGGGAGGAAAGCACTAGTTGTCCTCCCCTGATGAGGAGGCTGACACACACAGAGGTCAGCTGGCTATAACCAAGGTTACAAGAGCCGGAAGGGGTAGGAATAGCTAATTGAGTAAATAGCATCAGATTCCAGGGTGTGTGAGTCTGACTTACAAGGAACAGGGCCTTTTCTGTTTAGCTGGCTTTGCTTTCGTGTGTTTTTGTCAGTGGGGAGCAATCAGGGAAGCATCCGGACACAGACGGTGCAGAGCAGAGATGGAGCTGACAGGGCACGGGTGGGGAGATGTGGGGTGTTCAGAGTGAGAGGTGCAGGCAGGAAGTGAAGTGGGATCAAGGATGGCTCTAAGTGAAAGTAAGCGAAGCTTTCAGTATGGAGTGCACGGATCCCACTGACATGTCAGAAGATCTCAGTGACAGCCAGGTTGGGACCTGAACACAGAAAGGCAGGAAGGAGCCGGGGAAAACCAGGTACCCTGCAAGGGCTGGCATGCTGTGCAGGCAGGGTGACAGCAGACACAGCAGAGCCTGAATAGACAACACTTGGCGAGTGACGGATGGAGGAAAGGAGGAAGGATGTGGTTGATGGGAGAAGGACCCTGGCACTGATGGCCTGGGCAAACTGGTGATGGGGATCTCCGGGTCACGCTGGCAGACAGGAGACAGGTTTGGAGGGAGACCAAGTGAATCAGCTGATGAGAAGTTGGAGCTTCTGATGAATCTGGAGCTCAGAAGACAGAAGTGGATTAGAAATAAATGTCTGAGATGGACAGCAGGTGGGCAGGTGGATACGTGAATCTGTGGGCAAGGCAATCACCCACTGAGATTGGGTTTCCAACAGTACTTTGCAACGATTCACCTACATTTTGAATTTTGGAAGTCTTTTATAACATGCCAGTTCCATTTGCAAAACGATGTTAAACTCAAGCATGGAGCTTTGTACCAGGGCCCGATATAGGGAACCCACCATCACTCTGCATTTGGAGCCACCTTCCTCTGGGGTCACTGAGCCTCTTCCAAACCTACCATGTCTTGCAAAGCAAACAGAAAGGAGCTGCCATAACAAGCACAGTATATAAAGCATTCTCCAGGACATGAAGTCCCGAAACACTGTATTTAAGGGGCTATTTGGAGAAGCTCTGACCTGTTTCACAAGGCAACCACCTTCTTGGATGAAGCAGACTTGCAGACAATCAACAGCTGCACTGATGAGGACAGGTGATCCTCTGCAAGTCTCTAACTGGTCCCTTAAAGACCCGACTTCAGGAGACTGAGCTCTACTTCAACCCCATTTCTAATATACAAATCAGACTGCAATTGCACGTGGCCAGGAGACAAACATTTAAGAGGCTTTTAAGCAACATCAGCTGCTGTGAGCAGCTGCTTGTAATTCTAAATCTGACTGCAGCCTCTTATCTGATGTGATTACTTGAATATTCAAAATAAATTACCATGTTCTCCAAGATAATTCATACAAAATATACAAAGGCAGTGTTATAGCCTCAGCTGAAATGAAGAGAGAATGGAGGGACATAATTAACAAAGATAAGTTATGCACCCTCTCGAGAGAAAAGGTCTTAGATTTTAATTCAAACAGTGTAACATAAATAAAGATATGACAGGAAAACACATTTCTTTTTTATAAAAAAAATTTCAATCTAAACTCCCACATTTTATAATTGTTCGGGTGCAGGGTGCGAGGAGGGTGATAAGAGGAACAGGCAGAGTTAAAATGTACTTTAAAAAGCCTACTACAATGTGGTATATTCAAAAGCAAACACAACCCAGTAATTATCTATCATCTCCCCTACAGCCAACGGTTATTTCACCACCTGGTTAAATTCCATGCTAATATATAAACCACTCTGAATTTTGTGATCCTCATATTTTAGGAATTATGGTACTTAGAGCCACACCCAGAAAGAAAACTAAGAAGTCCTAAAAGAGAAAGAATCCCAAGAGAACTAAAGGGGTGGGGAAGGTGTTAGTCTCAATAACCTGAACAAGCAGCCTTTAATCAGGCCTGTGTCAGAAGGACCTAGATGTTCTCAAAACACACACGATGTACATCTCTACCCAAGGGAAAGCAAAACAATCTGGAGGCTCCCTAGAGGATGAGGGTGCTCTTCCCTCCCAGCCCACACCCTTCAGGTTTTACACACCTTATAGATCAAACCCAGGTGGGCCCGGGGCCAGACAAGGAAACTGATGCTGGATGCCTTTGACCAGGCTGGATCTGAACCCTGCCTCTGCCACCTGCTAGCTGGGAAGCCTTGAACAAGTCACCTAACCTTTCTGGGCCTTAATTTCCTCATCTGCAAAACTGGGGGTACTGACCTCATTGGGGGGCCTTGGAGGTGAAGCACCTTAGAAAAGTACCTAACATGTAGTATATTTAGCACCCCACAGATCAGCCTCATCCTCTTCATAAGCCCCAAAGTATTATACTGCCCAACTGTAGCATCATTCATTCTTCTCAAGAACATCACTCAGCTGACTCAATCCTCAATCTTCTATTATAGACAATGCTTCAGTGAACGTCCTAGTCAATAGAGAGATTTTTTTTTTTTTAATGATGCTCATCAAATTCAGTCAGTCCCCTACTTAACTTTTAGGTATAATACTAATAGTCTCAACAGCCCCTCCGCCCCAAAGTAGGCACGGAAGTCTCAAAGAGGTGGAGTGATTGGCCCACCAATGCCTGTCCGGCTCTCAGGGCAGAGCTGGACCCCTGGTTCCCTGCAGCTGCTAACCTGAAAGGCCTCTTCTCAGTCCCCTTCCTACTGGTTTGCTAACTTTTAAAAGTGTGTAGTAGATGCTTTTCAGAGAAGGCAATGGCAACCCACTCCAGTACTCTTGCCTGGAAGATCCCATGGATGGAGGAGCCTGGTAGGCTGCAGTCCGTGGGGTCGCTAAGAGTCAGACATGACTGGGCGACTTCACTTTCACTTTTCACTTTATGCATTGAAGAAGGAAATGGCAACCCACTCCAGTGTTCTTGCCTGCAGAATCCCAGGGACGGGGGAGCCTCATGGGCTGCTATCTATGGGCTGCTATCTTGTCCACAGAGTTGGACAAGACTGAAGCAACTTAGCAGCAGCAGCAGTAGATACTTTTAATAAATGCACTTTAGATCCATAGTAAACATTTCAAAGTTTTGTAAGAGGAAAACTCAAATTTTCACAGAGGTACATATCAGCTCAAAAACAGGGTAGATACAAGTGTCAACAGCGCCTATAAATATTAAGGTAATGTACTTTTTCTGCCAAAGCCTGAAGCAGAGGTACCCTAAACGCTACCCCCAAGGGCCATCAGCACATGGCGAAACTTCCCAGTGAAGCAAATGAATAATTATTGAATTTGGTGTCATGAGAACTATTCTTTGGGGAAGGAGAAATTGACAACAATTACTTTATAGGAGCATGTGCCGTGCCAAGACAAAAGGAACAGGTACTCCAGGGTTCTGGATAACTCAGATAAAGACCAGAGTGGCCAACTCTGCAGTGTGGCTCTAATTAGGTCTGTTTAGTATGCACGTATCAGAGGTTAGCTCTGACAGGGTGCAAGTGTTGACAACGGGGGAAGAACTGTAACATAGAGATGGAACCTGTAACCAGCATGTGCTCACAAGAGAGTGTGAACTTAGTATCAGGATTGTCATTTGAAGCTGCAGTTGTTTCAAGAAAACAGTTTTCTAATCAGAGAAAGCATGAGAGTCCCAGCACTAGAAATCTTAAGTGAAAAACTATTCTCTAAACCCCAGTCAGCAAGAAGACATCAAACAAAAGGTACTGAAGTCTAACAAGATACAAGGAACACTGAAGTTATCACACATCACTGTGCTCAAATGGGACAAGAAGGGGAGCGGGCAGGGAGGACAGGGTTCAATCTTCCTAAAACCTCAGCAAGTATGACTGTTTTCAATCCAGGGGCCACACAATTTTAAAAGCAAATGTATTCGAGTCAAATAAAAGTATCCTCATGGAGGAAACATGCCAGAAGGAACCAAGCGGCTTGGTAATGGTAACATTTATGGGTTGAAATCAGGGTGGGGTGGGAAGGCGCTTCTATGACACAAACCCCAGCATGAGGAGGGTCTACCTTTCTGAACAACTAACTCTGCTAGGCCGGAGTAACTCCAGCGGTTACGTTTAACTTCTTAAAGAGAAAACTATAATTGCCATCCCTGATTTCTGACATCTACCTTTCAAAGACCTAAAGGATTTCAACTTTGATTCTCTATCCCTGATCAAACAGAAGCAAAGGATTTGCTCTCTGCAAAAGCGAAAATAAAAAATTTTCATTCTGAAAGGATCCTGAAATTCACCTTGGTATAACTGTTTGAAATAAAGGACCAAGGCCCAGAGTTGATTTAAGGTTGAAGGCAGGTTTAGGATAACAAACCAGGGCAGCCGGGTTCCATACAAGGACAGGGCACCCTACCCAAACCACTGTACCTTCCAAACCTCTCAGATTACTTCTGCTTCAATAAACAAAGGAATATGTGTATGCTTTACTATAATCCTGTATTACGAGGCAATGTTCATTTTATGTGAGTTTAGGTAATTCAGTGGATGAGAGGACCTAGAGGCCTTGGTTCTTACTCTGCCAGCAGCTGACTCCACGAGCTCACCAGTACTGAGACTTTCCTTTTCTCATCCACAAGCACCCTGATTTCAGTAATATTAAAATGAGAAAGAGGGCTTGTGTGATTTTACCATGCCACTGATTACAAGCTGCATCACTACCCAGGTATGTTAAAAGGTGAAAAACTGCCTGAAAATGGATGAGATGTGGTGGAAACACGTCTTTCAAATGTGGCAGACAAACACTGGCTGCAAAGAGGAATGGGGACCAGAGGGGGAGAAAGGCCCTGTCTGGATGGATCATGGGCCCTTGAGATGTTTCCACTGGAGTACAAAGCCTCCTCTCCCTCCCTCTATGACACTGCAGTTCTTCTAACCCCCACACCTGAGAGCACCCTTCCTCTTGCTGGCCCTCAATCCGGCTGGTATTCAAGTTGCATAGATCTTCTCCTAGAGACATTCTCAAACGATTAGCTTGCTCCAGTGTGTGCTCATGGCCGTGGCTCCAGGTGAGGCCTCACTGCTGCCTGGCCTGCTCCAACAGCCTCCCAGTCTACCCACATATGCCCCATGTCCATCCTCACCAATCCATCCCATGCACTCTGACAACACTCATGTCCTTGGAGCACAACATTCATGATACACTCCTTCCAGTCCAAAAGTCTCAGTGGTCTTGTGACAACATCTCAGGAAAGACACTAGCCTAGGAAGTCAAGACCACCCAGGCTAGAATGCTTTGTGACCTTGGGCAAGCATCTAAACTTCTGAGCCTCCATCTCCTCACTTGTAAAGTGGGAATGCTTAGAGTACCAACTAATAGTACTTGAGAAAAATCCATGTAAGGGCTCAGTGCAGAGTCTGACACGTAGTAATAGTTTAATAAAAGTTAACCGTTATGATCAACAACTTGTCATACTAACCTTTCTTCCCACTTCTGCCTGTCAGCTTCATGCATCTGGGCTACTTGCTTTAATGTCCAATGATGCACTTGTCTGCTCTTTAAACTTTCTCTCCTAGAATGCCCGTCCTCTGTGCACCTGTAAGATTCCTCTATGATGGGTAAGGTGAAATTCAAATGTGGATTCTGTTCTGTTTCATTTCATTTAATTCAATCCTCTCTTTGATGGGGCCTGACATCCTTGGTGGCCCTTATAGCCGATACTGGCACACCCCTATATCCACAGAGACTTTCCCTGAAGGTGTAGTTTAGCAGCCAGGTAGGTGAGGTGAAACTTAAATGCACTTCCTCAGTTTGGGATAGGTCCCAGGATATCAGATTTCCACTCTTCTAGTTATTACTTCAAGTAACCAAGGCCTAAATCAAGGCCAAGGACACTCTCTGGAAGGTGGTGGCAGTTTCCATATGTGAATATGGCAATAGGCGGTCTAGACTGTAACTGGCAGTCATCTTGCAAGATCAGCCTATGGACCTAACAAACATCTGAGAAGACTTCAGAGAAACAGAACATAAGTTCTGCCTTTGGGACTTTTCAGGTCAGGTGGTCATTTAAGTCCATCTGGCACTGGGTTCTCTGTCTCTTGCACAAAAAGCATCCTAACCAACTGGGCAGTGCGAGGCGCTGATGACCTGGCAAGCTCTGCCATAAAGCTTTCCCAGATACAGTGAGACAAGCACCCCCCCCTCAGAAATCTGCTTCTGATCCCCTTCTAGTATAAGGTGCAGATTAAGTTCAGGTGTAAAAGGATTAAAGTATAAGCTACTTCAGAAACTGTGTTGTTCAGCTTTGTATACAACCCTAAGACACACACACAGTGCACACTCAGTAACTGACAAGCCAATAAACTAATAGAAAGAGTGAATCAAATGTGGGCTAAAAGGAAGGAACAGACTTTACAGATGTGAAAGATGGCAGACTGTTCATAGTGGATGGCTTGAAGATGGACCTTTAATCATGAGGTTAGATTTTTAAGTTACAGAGTAACAGAGTTACATAAAGGGCAGAGCCCACTGAACAAATCCGAGCAGCACAAGGCCAGAGGACGGGGCAGGTAAGTTGCAGGAGGCAGATCTACATGATTTGGACAAGTCACCTGGCATCTCTAGGCCTCAGTTCTCAATTCTTTATAAAAGAGGTAGGGGATATCACTTCCCACAGGGAGGCTGTAAGAATCATCTATGGAAAGCAACTATTAATAGGAAGGTGCCCACATCAGTAATACCTCAAACTGAATGTATGCAAAGAAAAACCCACTGGGTAACTAATGGAAACAGTAACTGTTCCCATCAGTAACAAACGAGTTGGTAGGCATAAAGGAGGGCTTAAAAATAATTAGAAATTTTCTTAGAGGAGAGGGACAGAATGTGGCTGAGTAAGGGGCTGAGTAAAAAGTAAAACCATCATTCATACTCTCTACTATCTACTTAGGCATCAAAGTCACCCTAAAAGATGGAAAACAGCTTTGCCGTGATTTCTGTAATTCAAGTTGGAAATAAGACACCCAAGGACTGATACTCACTTCTACAAACAGGAGGACAATCAACAGTTATGCTGAGAGAAAATGAGGAGGTAGTGGCAAAGAGATCCTTGCAAACACCCCCAAATTAAGAATTCTGACACCCCTCCCCCCAAAGAAAAAGCTCAGTTGATCCCAGGGAAAGAGATAACTCACCTCATTTTCAAAAGCAGCTTTGCTAGAATACTGGAATTAGTGTCTGTGAAAATCTAATTTTAAATATTTTCCCAGTTATTTGAGATTCTCCAGCTTTATTCCTGGCCACATCCCCTAAACCTCACTTCCCTCCCCCAAGAAGAAAAATAAGTGAAGAAGAAACATTTATCAAAGCACTATTTGGCAAGCCCCCATGCTGGGCACTTTCAACTGTATCATCTCATGGAATCCCTAACAATTCTGCAACATGAAACCCTGAACAGAAATGATTTCGAAATTGAGTCAAGAAGCTGAGGACAGAGTCTGAAGTAATGAGGTTCTCTTCTTGAAAAAAAAAATCGGACTATCAAATTGTAATACACTTTCACTTTCAGCTAAGTTCTGTTCTATATTCTGTAAAACTAGTCATCAGTTACCATCAATAACATTCCTCCTTTTGTCTTCAGTTAGAAACAAAAAAGAAAATGCGAAAAAGAGAATCTGTCCAGAAAAACTTCCTGTCGATGAGAAGTTACAATCTAGGGTAAGAATGCAAGAGGGACACGAATGACATTTCTCTTTCAAGTACTGAACTTTCCCTGGAGAATCCCGGGCAGCATCCAAGCGGACTGAAACAGTGATGCGCTTGTCCCCTCACCGCGGATGGAAAGTTAAACTGTTCATCCACAGCCACCGAATGCCAAACCGGTTGTGTCCGTATCTCTAGATTCGGCCCCAAGTGCTGTTGTCTGAGCAACAGCAAAACAAGTGCAACCAACAGGTTATCTACTGAGTGGTTAGGGAAACAAGTTACAAAACGTAACAAGCAACGCGAGCTCTTCCGTGCCACCCAGTAAAGAAAGCACTTCCTGCCACCGGTCCCGCTATTAAAGAATTAAGGCTCCCCACCACTCTCCCGTCGAAACACCAGGTTCCGCAGCCCAGTGCGTAGGTCACGCACTGGATTCTTCCATTCGGGACTCCCCACCCCCACCCCAAAGTGGGCCAAGTGCATTATCCAAATTTGCAATCAAGAAGCCAAGAGCTGAGCTCAACTACAGTCGTGAGCAGGGGAAACCATCACCCTAAAAGTGCAAAGGCATGGAACGCTTGGTGGCAAGACACAATTCTGAAGAACAAGTCTTGCTCCAGGCACGACTCCCTCCACCCCAAGGCGGGCTTGCGAACGCTGGGGTAGGGTGGGGGGCGAGTCTTATCTGCGTTTAAACTGTAAAAGAGGACTTTTCCTTGCTACTCGCAGCAGACACGACCCGGCCGCGAGCCGCTCCAGCCCGCGACCCCACCGCCCTCGCGCCCCGATTCTCTCAAGAGTAGCCCAGGTTGTTCCCGAGTCCCCGCCCCCGCGCTTCCCCACCGGCCTCATCCTCTCCGAGGACCGCTGGCTACAGTTATCTGGTTTTAATAAAACCCAAAGTGTTCCGAGGCTAGCGGGCTCGCCTCCCGATCGGGGGCAGAGACGGGAGGGCAAGAGAGAAAACGAAAGGCCCGAGGGGACCGACCCACGCCGCGACCGCCCGGCGGTTCTCCCGGCTCACGGGGGTTTTGTTCTCCGAGGAAGCGCGATCGGTCTCGGGGCTCTTCCCTGGATCTCCGGCCGCGCGTTCATCTAACCCGGGCGGGTGAACCCGAGCGCAGAGCCCACCCGTCCTGCCTCGCGTAGGGGAGCCGGGTGCGTTCCCGCCGCGCCAGTCAGTGGGCACACTGCCTGCCGGCGGCTTCCACCGCTAAACAGGTGAGACAGCATCTCGCAGAAACGGCCGGGGCGCCTGCCGTCGCGCCCTGAGACCCGGGTCCGGCGGGCTCCTTCGCCACGCGGGCGCAGCGCGGGCCGGGCCGGCAGTCGCTCGTGCGCACCGGGTTCAGAACCCAAGAGCCGGGTGGCATCCCTCGGTGCCGGCCGCGCGCCGGCGCGGGTGTCATGGCCGAGCGGCGGCCAGCCGAAGTTTTCCGGAGCCGCCCGCTTACCTCTTAGGCCGAGCGCAGCGGCGGCTCGGAGAAGCGGCTAGGCGGCGGTGGCGGCGGAGCCCGGGGACCAGCCGAGCCGGGAGGAGGCTGGAGGGAGGTACCGGCCAGCAGGAGCAGCCGCGATGGGAAGAGGAAGGCGCCGGGTATCTACAATCAGAACGTGGGCTGACCGTGACGTCACAATGGCGCGGCCAGCCAATCGCCGCCCGGAGGCCGAATCTAGCGCTATGATGTCATGCGGCCTGGGAGCCAATCGTGAAACAATAGAACTTTCGTGATTGTAAATTCCAGAATCCGATGCAAGGGAGAGCAGTGGTCCGGGTTGGTCCCCTCTGGTTCACGTGTCTCTGGACAATTTTATCCGCTTTCTTCCTAATAAGCCTGCGTGGAACGCAGAGCCTGCGCAATAGCACCGGTGAAGTTCCCGATGCCCTGAACTCTGTTTTTCTCAGTGCCAGGCCTGGCAGGGTTGTGTGGCTGTGTTTGGACGGCAGACGCCCACTGTGGTGCTGCCTCCTCACGGGTTCAGGAAGGGAGCCAGTTCTTGGTTTTAGATGAAAAGGTTAAATGTCTAGGGAGAGTACTAGAGCTAACGAAATAGGACAGCAACAAAAAAACCGCTGGAAACTGATGCTATAGCTTAACTCCTTGTTGGTAGATTTACCGTGATTTTTCTTAGGGATCCTGATTCTGCCTTAGTGATCACTGCCAGCTCCATTTCTCAAGACTTTTTGTAGGAAATAAGGTGAGGGAGTAAGTGACATCTTTTCAACTAGACAAATACAAGCACATAAGACAAAGTGCTTTGTGTTCGGGGCATGAGTAGACCCTTAATGTTTTTCATTGATATTTGGATAATTTAAGGCCTTCATCATCCTAGTATCCTATGCTTTCTTCATGTCAGGTCTCAGAAATTAAACCTTTCTCCCCGTGCACTCTAATTGTATTTCTGTTACCCAAAGCCCATGGATCCGACGTAGCCACCTATTTAATGCAGGTAAATTTATTTTACATACTTACAATGTGATGTTTATCACTTTCCAGGTGTGTTCCAGGCACTGGGCCATTGCCCATTGCCCATTTCCTTAAGAATTAAGATATTGAAACTATACACAAATTAGATAATGTAAACATACACAAAATAACTAAGATTTTTAAATATCTGATTGCCATTGTACTCCACAAACACTGACTGCAGTTTGCAATGTTATGCTTGGTGTAAAAAACTTCAAGAATTCCCTCCCCATGTAAAATGATACAGTCGGGAAACAGCTACTGTGCAGAACGGTAAGCTGCTTTGACAGAAGCCAAGATACATAAATTGATGAATACCTTTCTGTCAAGGGGTATGTGAAAAAGCATCTGTCAGAGGCATAGAAGAGTTGAGCAAAGATGTCTCCCTTACTTTTCACTCTTCTGCTGGAAGTTCAAGGCCAGAGCTGGTTCAACTCTCTGTCACCCTATCTGAATCTATCTTTCCAGGTTTTAAAATTTTCAAATGTAACTTGATATTCCAAAAATCTCAAGTTTTATACCACACAGAATTGTTTTTATTGTGTTTACCTATCAATAAAATGTTTTAAACCCGTACTATCAAAATGTCTGTTGTTGGTTCAGTCATGTCCAACTCTTTGAGACCCCATGAACTATAGCCTGCCCAGCTCCTCTGTCCATGGAATTCTCCAGGCAAGAATACTGGAGTGGGTTGCCATTTCCTTCTCCAGGGGATCTTCCTGACCTAGGAATCGAACCCAGGTCTCCTGCATTGCAGGCAGATACTTTACTATCTGAGCCACCAAATTTGTATTTATTTTTAATCATGGACTTATATGGGCTTCCCAGGTGGTGCTAGTGGTAAAAAAATCCATCTGCCAATGCAGGAGACATAAGAGGCCTGAGTTCAATCTTTGGTTTGGAAAGATTCCCTTGGAGGAGGGCATGGCACCCCACTCCAGTATTCTTGCCTGGAGAATCCCGTGGACGGAGGAGCCTGACGTGCTTACAGTCCATAGCGTCGCACCAAGTCAGACACGACTGAAGAGACTTAGCACGCATGCATACGGACTTATATAACCGTTGTCATACATTAAATGTTAATTTTTTTCTCATTTTAAGGCAAAAGTAAATATATAGTTTATTATTTTATTCCTATCTCCCAAAGGGTGTCTTTTCACACGCTCTTGACAGACACGCCTTAGCTATTGTCTGTGTATCCGGGCTTCCATCAGAGCATTTTTCACTGTGCATTGTAGCTTCCTGATTGCCACGCCTTGTTCAGTCTGTGGGGTGCTTGTACCTCCACTTTGAAGACCCCTACTTTAGACTGCAAAGTCTATTGGAAGGGAATTTACTATGCATTGAATTTTGATCATTATTTATTCTCAGATATTACTACAGTCCTGATATATAATAAGAGCTTAGTAAATATGTTTTTAATAAGTATGTGAGCTCTTATCCCTGCCTCACCATCATCACACTGGTACTTCTATTTCCTGATCCTGCACTCCAAAACTCTGTCAGATAGATCCCAAGACTGTTAACTCCTCTCAAACTTAAGCTAGTAAGGTCATGTTCTCATTCTCTCCCTATCCAGAGACTTAGGGCTCCCAATACATATATAATTCAGGGAGGAACTTCTGCCCTCACCTAACTCATCTTATGCCGTGCAGTGTAAACTGGCTACCATGACCTCAGTATGAGTTACTCCATCTGCACCACCACATTCATGGATAAAGTTGCAAGAAATGGCTCTCCAACTTAACTGTGGCTTTATACATATATATTTAATCAAAAGAATGGCTAGGACTCCATGCCAGGGTTCAAGAAAAGTATGTTAGTGAGTGTCAGACTCAACTTTCCGACCAAGGTGGGTCCTACACCCTGTGGTGAAGTCATTCCAAACCTGACAACCAACTTGTCAAAAATGAACCTAAGTAGGTGCCATACAAAGCCCTGTATCTCTTGCTTGGTTCCATAAAGCATCCATGGAGTCCCCCAGAAAGGGATCGTTGAATTACCTTCATGTAATAGTTGACTGTTTTATTCCTTCTCCTCTTCCTCCTCCTGCTTTTCTCTATTTTTTAAATTCTGGCAACATTTTTCCTTCAGTGATCCCAGACCTCCTCCAACCATACACTTCCATTTGTATCAGAAGGTTGCTTCAGTATTGAGAAATATTGGACATTTTTTTTCTATTGTTACAACATCTGAAGTTGAATTAAGAAATATGATTGAAAGTTTCACCAGCATACCATTCTAAGGAGTGTTGTTTGATTTAAAGATGAAATACTATATATGCTGAGAAGGTATTTGTACAACTCAGTGAAACCTGTCCTTTGTAATAAAATGTAAGCCCCTGTTTGCCTCTGGACATTTGAATTCTGATTAAAATATAGGCCAGGTATAAGCTAGTTAACTGGTAGCTCAGATGGTAAAGAATCTGCCTGTAATGTAGGAGACCTGGCTTCAATTCCTGGGTTGGGAAGATCCCCTTAAGGAGGACATGGCAAACCACTCTGGTATTCTTGCCTGGAGAATTTCATAAACAGAGGAACCTGGCCAGGTACAGTCCATGGCATCCCAAAGAGTCAGACATGACTGAGTGACTTATACTTTCACTTTCATAAACTAGTTTATAGCTAAGGTTGACGCTATTCAATCTCTGCCTTATGTTTTTCTTCCCTGTGATCCTACTTTTTTCTTCTTTTCTAATTTGTGTTTTCTGTTATCTTGTTGCTGGGGTTCCCATTGGCCTGCTTTGTCTTTGCAGGAGAGAGAGATTAAAAGGAAGTTTCCTTTCCTTCTCAGACCTTGGAATTAGTTCGTACTTCCATTGTTACTTTGCTGCCACTCCTCTTTATTGCTGGTCAACATGTACCCAGATTTATCTCTATTCCTGTCATCTTGATGGATGTGAGCTACTGGAAGGCACTGCCCATGCCTGGCTACCATGTTGCTACCCAACAACTAGCAGTCTGGCAAATAGCAGATGCTCATAAATATCTGCTGAATGTAAACAATTTGAACTATTTCTGGATTCTCTGGTCTTGTCTTCTCCACTTCATTTTAGAGTATTTAGTATGCTATCTAGGAGCAACTGGATAATGAAAGAAAGGATCTGTGTCCTCATCTCTATCTTTACTTCCCAGGTGATGTTATCACTCCCCCTTTAATGGCTTTAGATTCCATCTATAATCTACTAACTCTCAAATGTATTTTCTCCAGCCTGGACCTTTCCCCTGAATTCCAGACTTATATTCTTAACTGCCCATTAGTGACTCCTTCTCTTGGTGTCTGTCTAAAAGTTATCTCAAACTGAGAACAATAAAAAAAAAAATGAGCTCTTGATTTTTCCCCAGACTTGCTCCCCCTGGGGTGTTTTCAAAACAAACACCTTAGAGTTATGTTTAACTCCTCTCTCTCTTTCACATCTTATCTCCATGCATCAGCAAAATTCTGCCCAGAATAATCTAACCCAGAAATCTCCGAGGCTTGCACCCTGGCTTCACTCTGATCTCTTTAAATGTCCTCTTTTTAGAGAGTTCTCCTTGATCACTCTCTAAATTTGTAAAATCTCCCTCTTTGCCTCCCCCATTCTGGAAGCTTTTACTCTGCTTTTTTTTTCTCTCCCTAGCACTTATTGTTAGACGTAGCATAATTCACTTTTAATATTTATTTATCCTCATCCCCCCATTAACTTACTGAGAGCACAGACTGTTCTCTTCACCACTGCTTGAAACCTCAGCACTTGGAACACTGCTTGGCACCTGGTAGGACCTCAGGCAATACTTACACTTATTCAGTGGATAAATTGAGGAACAAATGAATAGAAAACTGAAACGCAGATCAGTAAGATATGTTTGTACTAGGTACCACTTGGCCAAAAATGAAGTCTAAGAGAAAAAAAACACCAAGTACAATAATTTTAAAAATTACTATTGATGGGTATTATTTTTCTGTTCTCCATTATGATGTTTTTTTCCTGCCACCTTTCTGAAATGTTAAAATCTGAAAAGTTAGGGATTTCCCTGATGGTCCAGTGGTTAAGAATCTGCTTGCCAATGCAGGGGACATGGGTTCAATCCCTGGTCCTGGAAGATCCCACATGCCGTGGAGCAACTAAGCCTGGGCGTGCACCCCAACTATTGAGCTTGTGCTCCAGAGCCCGCGCGCCGCAGCTGCTGAGGCCCACATGTCAACAGAGAGTGCTCCACAATAAGAGAAGCCCCCGTAATGAGAAGGCCGAGCACGCAACTCGAGAGTAGCCCCTGGGGCTCTCCACAACTAGAGAAAAGCATGCACCCACCGATGAAAACCCAGTGCAGCCAGAAATAAGTAAACAAATAAAATTTTAAAAAAATCTGAAAAGTTAACACATTCTAAGAGAATACCTAACCTTTTAAAAGAGGATAAAAGACTGTAACTCTGGTTGTGATGAAAAAGGCACACCATTGTCTTAAATTGGTATGAACGTCTTAACTGTGGTGTTGAAGATTCTTGAGAGTCTCTGGAATGCAAGGAGATCAAACCAGTCAATCCTAAAGGTAATCAGGCCTGAATATTCATTGGAAGGAATGATGCTGAAGCTGAAGTTCTAATACTTTGTCCACCTGATGCAAAGAACTGACTCATTGGAAAAGAGCCTGATGCTAGGAAAGATTGAAGCCAGGATAAGAAGGGGACAGCAGAGGTTGAGATGGTTGGATGGCATCACTGACTCAATAGACATGAGTTTGAGCAAGCTCCGGGAGTTGGTGATGGAGAGGGAAGTCTGGTGTGCTGCGGTCTATGGGGTCACAGAGTCAGACATGACTGAGCGACTTGACTGATTCTTCTATAAATGTATCAGTTATCTTGAATATCAAGTACTTTCTTTTGAAGTAGAGACTTATGATAATTATTTAGATGATGAGTCAAATTTGGTACCAGTTCTTTTTCCTTTTACTACTCATAAATTTCTAAAACCTTTTCCATTTACACTCTCCTTTTACCCTTTCAGCACCATAATGAGATGAGAAAATTGGGCCACAGAAGAGTTAAGTGACATACCCAAGATTGCAAACCCAGTTAGTGCAGAATTAAGATTGAATTCAGGTCTCAGTCCTCAACCTCTTTACAAGCTGAGCTATGCTAAAGACACGATCTTGTATCAGGAAAGCTTCTCAATGTGTCTTTTACTTTTCTGGTTATCGAAACAGAAATTTCTTAATTGATATATTTCATTCTACAACATAGGAAAGAGCTAAAGAATTCTAGAAAGTAGACAAAAGCAGATGATAACCACACTTCTAGCTAAAAACTATGCGCAACTGGCAAAAAGCAGTGATGTGGTTCTGTTGTTAAGAGCATGCTTATGTGGACTATGTCCTACTTGAGCTGTGGGTTCTAGATGGCTTGGGTGCTAGTGATATAGTACAGTATATGCTTTGGTCTAATTCTGACATTTATAAAACAAGTTTCCCAAACATTAGCCATAATTGGTTTAATTGTTCTAGGTTATGTAATATATTAGTTTTAGGCATAACATGTCCTAAAATTTATTCCTTTGTGTACCTGCAGAGCTAGACGTGTTCTTACATGTCAAAAACTGGCAACGCCATTTCATTTCACAATCTCAAATTTCCTTGAGAGTGAATGTGGCATCTTAAGTCTCAAATTAAATCTATAAGTATATGTTGCTGTGCAGTTATGTCTGTAAACTATTGCTTGGCATCTGGTGTTGAAGAATATATATATATTTTAATTTCATATATTTATTAATGTCAGATTTACTCAGTCAACTCTCTTTCAGGTTTAATGGTTTTGTAGTATTGTCTTCTGATCTGAATGTTTAAATGATGCATTGACTTGCATCAGATGTATTTCAATAGAATGAATACATTCTATTGTCAGATTGATACCCTATAGACATAAAGTTATTTAAAGTCTAGAAAATTAGAAGTACAATAATATCTTGTTATTTGTGTATTTTGCTGATCAGTAAGATTAATTTCTACATAGTCTTAATCTGTATCTAATCTTCTCACTTTTCTCTGCACCTTCCTGCACCCTTTTTACTTTCTGATGTGACCTAGGACAAAATGTCTCTTTCCTATTCTCCCTGTAATCAGAGCATTCTGTACAGGCCTTTATCACTTATAATGTTAATATTGCAATAATTTGCTTATACTTCTCTTCCTTAACTTAAGGCCAGAAGACATGTCATTTATCTTTGTTCCTCTAGCATTATGCTATGCCAGATACATAGTAGATATTCAATGAATGTTTACTGAACAAGATTTCCAAAGACTGTTACTTTCTTCATGATAAAGACATCAAATAAAACAAAGTAGGCTGTTTCAGGATATTCATGAGAGACTTTGGGAGGCCCAAGTTTATTTCAGCAGTTTAATGTTCTTTCATAATGTAGTAGGCAGCTTCTGAAAGTGCCTCCAGTAATCTCTGGCACCTGATCTTCATTTCTATGGACTAGATCTAGTAACTTGCTCCTAACTGAAAGACCTAGTAACTTGCTCCTAACAGAAAGAACATGGCAAAAATGATGGAATGACATTTCCAAGATTAGATAGGCAAAAAGTGACTTCTGGGATTTCCACAGTTGTCTGGTGGCCAAGACTCCAAGCTCCCAGTGCAGGGGCCCCGGGCTTGATCCCCGGTCAGGGAACTAAATCCCGCATGCCACAACTAAGAGCTTGCATGCCAAAACCAAATGATTCCATATGCTGCAAGGAAGATTGAAGTGCCTGTGAGCCACAACTTTGATCCAGCACAGCCAAATAAATAAATATAGCTTCTTGACTTGCAGGCTTTGTTGAAATAAGTACCATGTTGGAAATGTTCACATAACAAGAAGCTAAGGGTCACCTCTAGCCAAGAGACAACTAGGAACTCAAATCCTCAATGTGACAGTCTATAAGGAACAGCATCCTGACACCAACCACTTGGGTGAGCTTGAAAGTGGATTTTTACCCACTGAAGCTTTGAGATGATTACAGGCCCTGAGGGCATCTTTTATCCTGACTTGTGGGCATCTTGGGTATAGTCTGTGAAAAGCCCTGGAGAAGAGAACCCACCTAAGTAAGCAACACACTGATTTCTCATATATAGAAGCTTTGAGTTAAAAATGTGAGAACTCCCTGGTAGTCCAGTGGTTGGGACTTGGCGCTTTCACTGCCATATTGTTGTTTTTGTTCAGTTGCTAAGTCATGTCCAGCTCTTTGTGACCCCATGAACTGCAGTACGCCAGGCTTCCCTGTCCTTCTCTATCGTCCAGAGTTTGCTCAAACTCATATCCATTGAGTCGGTGATGCTATTCAGCAATTGCCTCCTCTGTCACCCCCTTTTCCTCTTTTCTTCACTGCTCTGGTCTGGGTTCAATCCCTGGTTGGGGAACTAATATCCCTCAAGCCAAGTGGCTTGACAGAAAAGATAGAAAAAACAAAACCAAACCAAAAAACTGTTGTTTCAAGCCACTGTTTTGAGATAATTGTTACAAAGCAATAGGTATGCATCCTACGGTGGTGCTAGCTGTAAGGAATCTGCCTGCCAATGCAGGAGCCGTGAGACGCAGGTAGGGAAGATCCCCTGGAGGAGGGCATGGCAACCCACTCCAGTATTCATGCCTGGAGAATCCCCATGGACAGAGAAGTCTGGCAGGCTACAGTCCACGGGGTTGCAAAAGAATCAGACACGACTGAAGCAACTGAGCACGTACACATGAAGATAGCATCAGTAGTTTACTTTTAAAAACAGAAATCAGAGACAGAAGAATTGAGATAAAACCTATTTACTTTACTTGTCAGAACAATCTAGGTATGCCTAGTATTTTGATAACTAGGTCAATATTCCAGCTGCAAGAGCTTGCCTTTCCCATTATGGTTTTCTGTTATCACACAGAACAATTTTACACATATGGGGAGAGGCTGCCCCATTTGAAAAGGAGGAGATAGCGATCAAGACAGGCCATCCTCGAATCAAATTAAACTGCTACTGCATTGAATGAGGGCTTGCTGGAAAGAGACCCTCATTTTCATTCTGACATCAATAAACATTTTTTCAAGTCAGGGGGTTAGTCAAGTGCTTCCAATTTTTATTTATTACTTTGAATTAGTTTTTATTCCAATACCAAAGAAAGGCAATGCCAAGGAATGTTCAAACTACAGTGCAACTGCACTCATTTCACATGTTAGCAAGATAATGTTCAAAATCCATCAAGTTAGGGTTCAACAGTACCTGAACTGAGAACTTCTAGATGTACTAGTTGGATTTAGAAAAGGCAGAGGAACCAGAGATCAAATTGCCAACATCTGTTGGATCATAGAAAAAGCAAGGGAATTCCAAAAATAAAAACCCCAGCTACTTCTGCCTCATTGACTCTGCTTAAGCCTTTGACTGTGTGGATCACAACAAACTGTGGAAAATTCCTATGGGATGGGAATATCAGACCACTATACAAGATCAAGAAGCAACAGTTAGAACCGGACATGGAACAAGGGACTGGTTCAAAATTGGGAAAGCAATATGTCAAGGCTGTATATTGTCACCCTGCTTATTTAACTTATATGCAGAGTACATCATGTGAAATGCTGGGCTGGATGACTCACAAGATGGAATCAAGATTGCTGGGAGAAATATCAACAACCTCAGATATGCAAATGATACCACTCTAATGACAGAAAACAAAGAGAAACAAAAGAATCTCTTGATGAAAGTGAAACAGGAGAGTGAAAAAGCTGGCTTAAAACTCAACATTAAAAAAACTAAGATCACGGCATCTAGTCTCATCACTTCATGGCAAATAGTTGGGGAAAATGTGGAAATAGTGACAGGTTTTGTCTTCTTGGGCTCCAAAATCACTGCAGATGGTGACTGCAGCCATGAAATTAAAAGACACTTGCTCCATGGAAGAAAAGCTATGAGAAACCTAGACAGTGTATTAGAAAGCAGAGACATCATCTTGCCGACAAAGGTCCGTATAGCCAAAGCTATGGTTTTTCCAGTAGTCATGTACAGATGTGAGAGCTGGACCATAAAGAAAGCTGAGTGCCAAAGAATTGATGCATTCGAATTGTGGTGCTGAAGAAGACTTTTGAGAGTCCCTTGGACAGCAAGGATATCAAACCAGTCAATCCTAAAGGAATCAATTCTGAATACCCACTGGAAGGACTGATACTGAAGCTGAAACTCCAATACGTTGGCCACCAGATGCAAAGAGTCAACTCACTGGAAAAGACCTTGATGCTGGGAAAGACTGAGGACAAGAGGAGCAGGGGTCGACAGAGGAGGAGATGGTTGGATGTCATCACCGACTCAGTGGACATGAGTTTGAGCAAATTCCGGGAGACAGTGAAGGACAGGGAAGCAGGTGTGGTGCAGTTCATGGGGTTTCAGAGTCAGACACGACTTAGCCACTGAGCAACAAAAACCTTGAATTGAGGCATTACAGGTTACTATTAAAACACAAAAACAAACACAATTACATGGTAAGAATAATGCATTGTACTTTCATTCACTAATGAGTGTACCCATTTATTTTACTGGGTCAGCCAATTAAGAAGTAATTAAGCTCTGAAAGCTGAAAGCCTGGAAAGTTGGGTTGTGGTTAAGTAAATCAGGAAAAATTCCCATAGACTAGGGATTAGGGGTGCTATAATGAATGTATGGAGAAGGCAATGGCACTCCACTCCAGTGCTCTCCCCTGGAAAATCCCATGGATGGAGGAGCCTGGTAGGCTGCAGTCAATGAGGTCGCAAAGTCGGACACGACTGAGGGACTTCTCTTTCACTTTTCACTTTTATCCATTGGAGAAGGAAATGGCAACCCACTCCAGCGTTCTTGCCTGGAGAATCTCAGGGATGGGGGAGCCTGGTGGGCTGCCGTCTATAGGGTCGCACAGAATTGGGAATGACTGAAGTGACTTAGCATGCATGCATAATAAATGTATAGCACAAGTAGGAAAGAACAAAATGAATATTCAAGGTACATTCATGAATAGCCTGCTCACTTTTTAAATTAACCGGGGCATTTATCAGGGTATCTGAAAGTCAGTGGATACTAAGTTGATTCTTACTGATTGTTTCTAGGGGACATGGTGTGTGCCAAAAATTGAGATAATAAAACTACAATACTTGGTTAAAAATAAAAGATGATGTACCTTAAGAAGTGCATAAAAAGGTGCCACAGAAATTCAGATATTGGAGAGAATGAGAAAAGGGTCTTGAGGCAGCAGAGCCTTTGCAAAGGCTGTAGTTAAGAGACTGCCCATCTCCCCTTTTCCCGTCTCAACTTAAAAGTCCCTTTTTCAGATAGATCTCTTCTATTACCCCGGCTAAAATCAGTCCCGCCTCAGGAGTCGCTCTTCCCTCGGCCACTAGTTTACACTCAGTTCACAGCTCTTCACACAACCTGCGATTGTTTTGCTTACTAATTTTATCCCTACCTTCCCAATTAGCCTTTAAACTTCGGGATGGCAGAAACAAGTCCGCCTTGTTCACTGGGGTGTGCCGGGCATAAAGCATGTGCTCAACAGACACTTGCTGGATGGCCCAGTGTAAAATGTGAAGTCAAAACAGGGTACTGGTGGAGGGATGGAAAAACGCTGCGTGTCCGGACATGGATTCCTAACGTAGCCCTTCCTCCGAAGAGCTCCGTCCGAGCCATATTTACACAACGTGCTCCGAGCCTCCAGGAGGGATCCTCGGGGGTGGACAGGCGCTGTGTCGCCAAAGAGGGCGGGCGCGGCTTTTCCTCGCTCCTCCAATATCCCGCCCCCAAGTCTGGACCGCACCCCCTCCCGATCCTCCATCGCTTCCGGGCCCCCACACCCTCGCCGGGCCCCGGGACCAGAGCCCGTCCCGGACCCCTCCTCCACTCGCAGGGCGTGGGGACCGTTAACTGCCCGCAGCGGCGCAGGGCGGTGCCGCCCCCGCCCGGCGCCCTCCGCCCTCCGCATCCCCCGCCCAGCTCCGCCGCCACGGTCACCCCATTCATCCAGCGGCAGTGCCGGCCAATCACCGCGCACGCATGGCGCCGCATCTGGCGATGGGGCGGGGCCGCGCCCGGCGCGCGCTCTCGGCCTCTCCGCGCCCGGGCTCGTGCTGGCCGGGGTCATTCCCGGGCAGTGACCAGCCTCCGCCCCTCGGTGACCCTGCGGGGACTTGGGTGGGGGTGAGGAGGCGGAGAGCTGCGCTGCTTGGAAGGTGGGAGTCTTAGTTCTGAGGGTAGTCAGGGCCTCGGAGGAAGAATGGAAAGTGGTCCTGATCTCGCAGCAGCCAGCCCCTCAAGAGAAACCCTAGATCCCTTCTTAGGAGTTGAACATGGGCATCCTGGATGAAAGCCAGGAATCCTAGCCTCTGGACCGCCAGGGCTGGAGGCTAGAAACAGTGGCTCTGGCTCTCTCCTGGCCTCCTCTCCCCCCCGCCCCCGACAAATCAAAAAATGTTTCAAAAAGGCAAACACTGTAGACACAGGTACAAAGTTTATTATTAGGGACACAGCGTAACATATGGGAGAGCACACAGACAAGCAATTTATTTAAAGTCAGAAGCAAGACAGAAATAGATAGTCTGAGAAAAAGGGTATGGGCATCCTCTCTGGTGAGGAGGTGCATAGTAAAGAGACGATTTTCTTTTCTTTCTTTTTTTTTTTAAGGATTTCATTTTCCCAGTGAAACATTTGAAAAAAAAATTTTTTTTTTTTGGCTGAGACACATGGTTTGCAAGATCTTAGTCCCTGTCCAGGGATGGCACGCATGCCCCCTGCAGTGGGAGCTCAGAGTCTTAACTAGTGGATCTTTAGGGTAGTCCCATAAAGAGGTTGGAGAAGGCAATGGCACCCCACTCCAGAACTCTTGCCTGGAAAATCCCATGGACAGAGGAGCCTGGTGCGCTGCAGTCCATGGGGTCGCTAAGAGTCAGACAGGACTGAGCAACTTCACTTTCACTTTCACGCATTGGAGAAGGAAATAGCAACCCACTCCAGTGTTCTTGCCTGGAGAATCCCAGGAATGGGGGAGCCTTGTGGGCTGCTGTCTATGAGGTCGCACAGAGCTGGACACGACTGAAGCAACTTAGCAGCAGCAGCAGCAGCATAAAGAGGTGGTTTAAATCCCTTATATATTATAATCCTTCTGGGTCTTTGTTTATCTTTGACCAATTATCTTATTACTTTTTCACACATGACCAGTCCTAGGACACTTGCCAACATGAGTGTGAATCTTTTTGCTAAGATGGATCCCACTACAAAAGCCTGTGAAGGTATGTCCACCATTATTATGGGGTAGTGTCCTCTCCCATTTTGATCTCCAAGGAGCTTTCCTGCGGATGCGTGCCTAAGGAAGTTTTCCTTGACCTCAGGAGTGGTGATCTTATCTCTTTACTTCAGCAGAGCTCGGCTTCTGCCACTCTCTTTGTTCTTGGAGTATCTGGGTGAGGACAAAGTTTGTTTTCCTCCACTTGACTAAACACCAGCTGTCCAACCTAGGGTCCCATTTGTTTCCTCCTTCAGTCCTGACTGCAGTGGTCCCATGCCCCTGGGACCCAGAGAGCCCTGAGGAACATCCAGACTAGCACAAAGGATGCTCCCCGTCCTGAGACGGGCCATTGGGTGGAATTGTGTGGGGCAGGAGAAAAAGGGAAGATGAATGAACAAGAAAATGTGTCTTTGGGCAGCTCAGCCCAAGTGTGATGCTAGGGAAGGGATGGAAGAGAAGCCTGAAGTTCTTAGGCATCTTTCACAGTCATCTTTTGTAACCCAGGAATTAGCCTGCATCGTAGACTTTGCTAATGCTTGTCCAGGCTGCTGAAAGTGGGGGTAAAACAAAAGGCTGCTTCTGTTCAGGTAAAGTTACATTTATTTTTGTATCTTCAAAAATTGGTGTTGACAATATCTCTCCTAGTATGTTCATAAATGGGCTTTTGTTTTTCTTCTGAACTATCTACCATAATGTCTTATTCACTATTAGGTGAAGAATTAAGAGGGAAGCTAGTGGCTTTTCTGTTGGTGGCAAAGGTCACTCCCTCCTTCCTCCCCCTCTCTCCTCCCTCTCACCCAAAACCTTAAGGCACAGAAAGCAGTTTGACCACAAATGCCACTAGATATTTTCACTTCTCACCTAATGCCCCTAACCAGTCTGTAGTGATAGATATTATCACCTACTTTAGACATCAAAACAGGCTCAGATATTAATCTGGCTAAAGTCAGTTTGTATGTCACAAAGTCTGGCCCTTTTCCACTCTTCTTCAGTCCCAGATGATGGAATCCATAATAAATGGAGGGTTGAAAGGAATCTAATGCTTTTGGTATCCTTAGCTAAGGTTGGCACATCTAGCCCAGTGCCAGCGCTTCTTAGAGTTGGGTTTTCATTGCTTGCAAAGTCTGTGAAGTACAGTTTCTGTGTCAGAACTTTGAAAGGTAGGAGAGTTCGTTGAAGCTCTGAAATACTAGGTCACATGTGGGCTGATGTCTCTTATGATCCTAGCCTGACTTGAAACAAAATCCCTTTCGTAATTACGTATTGGCAGCCTGGATACGGGAGGACTGCCCAGATCTTGCTCAGGAGCTTCAGTCTTTGTGGCAACTGGAGTACAGAAAAGTTGGATCAAAGAGTTAATTAGGTCACAGAATGCTTTTTGGAGAAAGTAGCAAGCTATGATTCGATTTTGACCTCAATCCAATTTAACAGATTGTTGGGGGGAGGGTGGGGAGCTGACTGCTTCACATTCCAGGCTATGGATACACAGAAAATGGGTGAGAAACTTTTCTTGCCAACTGAAAAAAATTGCAGTTAGAGTGAGGTGCATTAATGAGCTGAGCATATGAATAACAGTAAACACAGGCAGTACATACAATTACAATAGATATATAGGAGGCAAGACTCACAGTTCAGCTTTGACCAAGCAGTGTAGGTCAAAAGGTTGAAGAAGGAGAGAAGGTTCTTTAGGCTCCAAGCTAGAGAGTCAGGACTTTTCTTCATCAGTCAGGGAGGGCTTAAGAAAGAAATGCCAGGGACTTCCCAGGTGGTCCAGTGGTGCACCTTCCAATGCAGGGGAATCAGGGAGCTAGGATCTAAGGTTCTACATGTCTCACACCCCAAAGATCAAAGCATAAAACAGAAACAGTATTGTAACAAATTCAATAAAGACTTTAATAATGGTCCACATCCAAAAAAAATCTTAAAGAAATAGAAAGACATGCCAGTCCAACAATTTAGCTTATATGCAGCCCAATTCTTAAACATTTTTTTTTTTTAACAGCGTTCCTATTGCATTTGGTACAAAATCTCAACTCCTTACTTTGATATAAAGACCTGTACAAGCTGGGTCCTGCTTACCTCCCATCCGCCCCACTGTCTTCACTGGGTTGAGCTTACCTCCCCATTCAGGGCCACAGAGTCTATACTTGCACCGTTCTCATCTCTGTTTCTTGGAGCTGAAACTTTCTCTCCACCCCAGGCCTTTCACACATACTGACCCCCTGCCTGTCACCTTACTACCTTGCCCTCTTCTCTTCCCTGTTCCCAACTCATCCGTCCTTCCTTCTCAGCGTCACGTTTCTTCCTCTGAGAAGTTTCTCTTCTACATAAAGCCCACTATTATAACTCCTGTCAGATCTTTTTTGTTTGTTTGTTTTGTTTTCTCCAGGTACTTATCAAAACTTTGAAGATATTGTTTTTCATGGGACTTTCTTGACATCTGCTTGTCCTGTCGTCACACCTTCCTTTTTTCCCCCATAAAGCTTATAACTATAGCTTGTTTTTGATGTCTGCTGGCCTCACCTGTTTTTGGGCTCTGTACAGACATGGATTTCTTTCCCATTATATCCGGTGGTTAGCACAATGCTTGGCCCATTGTCAGTGCTCAATAAATATTTCTTGAGTTAATGATCAGGATCAGTTCTTAGGAAATAGTGGGGAGAAAGCTGAGTAAGTTTGGATGGAGCAGACTGAGTGGGGCCAAAGAGAGGCGTTTCTACTCAGTTGATTAGACCTGCAGCTGTTCAGTATGGGAGCCACTGGCCACATGTGGGTATTGAGCACTTGAAATGTGACTGAGGAACTGAATTTTAAATTCTACTTCATTTTAATTAATTTACATGTTCTTAAGTATATTTTGGGCTTCCCAGGTGGCGCTGGTGGTAAAGAACCTGCCTGCCAGTTCAGGAGATGTAAAGCGATGCATGTTTGATCCCTGGGTCCAGAAGATCCCCTGGAGGAGGGCATGGCTACCCACTGGAGAATCCCTTAGACAGAGGAGCCTGGCAGGCTACAGCCCATAGGGTTGCAAAGAGTCGGATACAACTGAAGCGACTTAACACACACACAAAGTATATTTAGAACAATGTGGGTATGTGAATCTTACTTTTTCAGCTATAAATTTTATGAAATCTAAACAGAGATCAATTTTTGCTGAAAATTTTGTCTTCTGAATTGAGAAGTATGGTAAATACCCTGGATTTTGAAAACCCCCCCCACACAAAAATACTGTAAAGTATCTCCTTTTTCCCTATTGATTACATTTTGAAATTGTAACATTTTGGATATAGTAGGTTAAGTAAAATATATTTTTAAAATTGGTTTTAAAATTGTTTTTTTAGGCATATTCTAACAAGAATTGAAAATGGGACCCAGAGAGATACTTGTATACCAATGTTCCCAGCAGCATTATTCATAATAACCAAAAGATGCTGACACCCAAATTTCTATCAACAAATGACTCAATAACCAAAATATGATGTATGTAATGAAATATTATTCAGCCTGAAAGAGGCATAACGTTCTGACACATGGTACTACAGAGATGAACCTTGAAAACATGCTAAGTGAAACAAGCCAGCCACAGAGGGAAAAATATTATATGACTTCACTCACATAAGTAGTCAAATTTATAGAGACAGAAAGTAGAATAGAGATTATAGGGGTCTAGGGAAGAGGGAGATGGGAGTTAGTATTTAATGAGTACATAATTTCTGTTTGGGATGATGAAAATGTTCTGGAAATGGATAGATGATGGTTGCACAACATTGTGTACTTCAATGCTACTGGACTGTACATTTAAAAGTGGTTAATGGGGAGGGAGGTGGGAGGGGGGTTCATGTTTGGGAACACATGTGAGAATTAAAGATTTTAAAATTAAAAAAAAAAGTGGTTAAAATGTGAATTTAACTTCATTTTTAATGAGTTTGAAAAATTGATTTTACTTTTTCCTTTGAAAAAATGTGGCTTCCAAAACAATTATCCACCAATTGCAATTAAATTTGAAAACACATGCACAGAATATGACTTCTAGAAAATTTAAAATTATGTAAGTGGCTTTCTCCTTATGTTCTATTAGATGGCACTAGGTGAAACAATTGGGAACCCTGGGGAGGATGAGTAAATTTATGCAATGAGGGTCTCACTAATGTCCATGACACCAGGAAGTCTGTTTTACAAAAAGGGCGGGAGGGTAGCAAATAGTGACGAACCGAAGAATTTAGAATTTGGTGGAATATGCTATGTATAAAAAGGCATATGAGGAAAAGCCTGGGTGGAAGGAGAGCGTGCACAGTAAGATTTAATCTAGGTGGGGCTGCCTTTGTGGCTGCAGTGAGAACCTTCTACAGATAGTATTTCCTTTACAGTAACAGGATAAATTGACAGTAAGCCCAGTGCAATGTTCCTTAATTGTTATGGGATCAAATGAGTTCCTAGCGTGAAAGAGCTTTCTAATCTGAGGCAAGAGGCTCAAGTGAGGTGAGAGATATAGGTGAGGCACAGTTAATGTTAATCACAAGCATGAGATTCTTTTTCACTGTGATCATAGCAATGCTTTCTATCTGTTCTGGCTTCTGAAGAGAAGTCTAAGCTTTGGGGCTATTTATACCAGTGCCACATGTTTGATCTTTTATACAAAACTGTGAGAAGGTTCACTTGTTATGACTTCTTGATACTTCAACTATAGAAACCCACTTTCCCAAACTTCTTTGGTGGTCCAGTGGTTCAGCCTACATGGTTCCACTGCAGGAGTCACAGATTCGATCCCTAGTTGGTGAATTAACATCAAGCTTTCTGAGTGGCATGGTCAAAATAAAAAGAGAAAAGAAACCCACTTTTCGAAACATTGCAGTGTTTTAAGTTTAAGAATGTTCTTGGAGAATGACTGTCTTCATGTGTCCAACATTGTCCTATTTGTGAGGTTTTCAACCACCCAGAAGCCAGGCAAGTACGGACCCAAACACAGAATGTGCACTAGGCCTGAGGACAAATGGTATGGGAGAAGATGGAGAGACATCAGTTAAGACAAATTCCACTGTTGGACATTGTCTGACACTCGAAAGCCACTGTGAGATCCAAGACCCAGAACTGATGCAGGGCTGATCTTGTGGGTTCTCAGGGATTTGAGCCTGACCCCAGCACGTGCTTTTGAACTGTGGTGTTGGAGAAGGCTCCCAAAAGTCCCTTGGGTCCCTTGGACTGCAAGGAGATCCAACCAGTCCATCCTAAAGGAAATCAGTCCTGTTATTCACTGGAAGGACTGATGCTGAAGGTAAAGCTCCAATACTTTGCCACCTGACTTGAAGAGCCAACTCATTGGAAAAGATCCTGATGCTGGGAAAGATTGAAGGCAGGAGGAGAAGGAGATGATAGAGGATGTGATGGTTGGATGGCATCACTGACTCAATGGACATGGGTTGAGCAAGCTTTGGGAGATGGTGAAGAACAGGGAGAACAGGGAAGCCTGGCGTTCTGTAGTCCATGGGGTCGGAGACAGTCAGACAGGACTGAGCGACTGAACAACAACAGCAACCAGCACATCCTTACAGCCCTCCACACAGTTTAGGAAACAGTCCAAGTCTTTGAGCTTGCCCCAGATTAAGGATGGCTATCACTGGGGCTGGACACCAAGTCCAGCCTGTGCAGAATGATGTAGGCATCTACAGAAGTAAAATTTCATCTGAGTTGGGCTGAAACTGACTCTAACCCTGGGAATATAGGGGGGAAAACCCAAGTTCACAGAAGAAAAATCTCTACATCTAGAATATGAATTCAATACTCTACCAAAAAAAAAAAAAAGCAGGGATATTCTCTGTGCAGATCAGATGCATAGTATATGCTAAACTGTACCAAATAAGTTTTTAGCTTCTCAACTTATATTTATTGCTGTTTTTATTTTTTAAAATATAAATTTATTTATTTTAATTGGAGGCTAATTACTTTACAATATTGTATTGGTTTTGCCATACATTAACATGAAGCCGCCACTATTGCTGTTTTTAGATTAGTGTAGCTTAGTTCTTTTTAAAGATCTCTTAAGGTCTAAGATTATATCCTTGTCTGACTATTTTAGTAATTATCAAAATTCAATACCTGGACCAACATCTATAGCGTTGTTTTGTTGCTGGTATGGAGGACGTGGGTAAGGAGTATATTTTTAATACTACCCAAATTCCCACATCCCAATCTCAATGAAAATTGTGTCTTTGACGGGACTTTACCCTTAACTTCTATTGTAATGGCCAGATCACGGCTAGGACTTTGCATTATGTTTTTAGATATCACAAGTCCTTGAGTTACTAATGTGAGTTATTCCTGTTTGTCAGTTCTGAAAAGAAAGCTATTTCTGTCCATTATTTAAGACATTCCATGGCTGGTGACTCAGATGGTAAAGAATCTGCCTGCAATGCAGGAGTCCGGGTTTCAATCCCTGGGTCGGGAAGATCCCCTGGAGAAGGGACTGGCTACCCACTCCAGTATTCTTGCCTGGACAGAAGATTCCGTAGACAGAGGAGCCTGGTGGGCTGCAGTCCATGGGATCACAAAGAGTCAAACACAACTGAGCGACTAACACTTTCACTTTCACGGCTATGTTTGCTCTTGACCATGTGAGAATTAGAGGTAGTTATCTGAAAATAGAGAGGCATCAACTTTGGCTGGAGTCTCTTAAGTAACAATTGGTTTAATTTAACTTGATAATGATTCTAGCGTCTATCACCTCCCACTGCAATGGAAAATGTGAGCATTACAGGGAAACAAAGAGGCATGGGGAAGAAGCATTCCTATTAAATGCTTCTATTGTCTGAGATTAACTTTACAGATATGGCGCCAAACAGGAGACTATGAAAAATCACTATTATATAAATTAGCAAGTTTCTTGACTCATTTCTTCTTATCTGTAATGCCAGAGAATGCATTTCAACAAGAGATGCTAAGGGACTATGGAATAATCTAAGCCTTTTATTCTAGTAATAACTACGTCATATAAATGTTACTTAGCTTTTTAAGTGGCTCTGGGAAAGCGCTAGTGATATTATATGTAATGTGATTACAGTATCTGCACACTAAATCGTCCTGGTGTGGACATTTCTGGGTTCTAAACTTGTGGTAGTAGTTACTGTAGTTATTGATTTTTATGAGCAAAATTAATGGTTATAGTTTTGTATTGTTTCTTGTGTCTTTTGTCTCTTGACAAGAAGCCATCTTCCTAAAATCTTGTGAATATTTACATAACAATGTTAATTAGAACTTTAATAGGAAGGGCAGAAACCATTGTTTGTGGCTGTTTCTATTTCCTAAAGTATTCATGAATTCCCAAATCCACATGTTTTAATGAATACAGATTTTAAAATCAGTGAAGCAGGGCATCCCTGGTGGCTTAGTGGTAAAGAATCCAATGGCCAAAGCAGGAGACACGGGTTTGATCCCTGATCTGGGAAGATCCCACAAGCCTCGAAGCAACTAAACCTGGGCACCACAATGAAGAGTAGCCCACACAGCAATGAAGGCCCAACACAGCCAAAAATTGATAAATGAATAAATAAATAAAATTATTAAAAACATCTAAAAAATCAGCTAAGCAACATTATAGCCCTCAATATAAAAGGAGGACAATGATTTGCTCTCAGTATTATAGGTTAACAAATCAAACTGTCCTTTTATATTGATCTTGCACCTTTTTTGTCACCCTGCTTATTCAACTTATATGCAGAGAACATCATGTGAAATGCTGGGCTGGATGAAGCACAAGCTGTAATCAAGACTGCTGGGAGAAATATCAATAACCTCAGATATGCAGATGACACCACCCTTATAGCAGAAAGCAAAGAAGAACTAAAGAGCCTCTTGATGAAAGTGAAAGAGGACAGTGAAAAAGTTGGCTTAAAATTCAACATTCAGAAAACTAAGATCATAGCCTCCAATCCAATCACTTTATGGCAAATAGATGGGGAAACAATGGAAACAGTGACAGACTTTATTTTCTTGGGGTCCAAAATTACTGAATTTGGTGACTGTAGTCATGAAAGTAAAAGGTGCTTTCTCCTTGGAAGAAAAGTCATGACCAACCTAGACAGCATATTAAAAAGCAGAGACATTACTTTGCCAACAAAAGTCCATCTAGACAAAGCTATGGTTTTTCCAGTAGTCATGTATGGATGTGAGAGTTGGATTATAAAGAAAGCTGAGCACTGAAGAATTGATGCTTTTGAACTGTGACACTGGAGAAGACTCTTGAGAGTCCCTTGGACTACAAGGAGATCCAACCAGTCCATCCTAAAGGAAATCAGTCCTGAATATTCATTGGAAGGACTGATGCTAAAGCTGAAACTCCAATACTTTGGCCACCTGATGTGAAGAACTGAGTCACTAGAAAAAGACCCTGATACTGGGAAAGATTGAAAGCGGGAGGAGAAGGGGATGACAGAGAATGAGATGGTTGGATGGCACCACTAACTCAATGGATATGACTTTGAGTAAGCTCTGGGAGTTGGTGATGGACAGGGAAGCCTGACATGCTGCAGTCCAGGGGGTTGCACAGAGTCAGACACAACTGAGCGACTGAACTGAATCTTTCTTTTCAGTTTGAACATGCATCTTTTACACAGTTGTGCAATTTTGGTTCCACCTTTTTGTTTTTTTGGCCTCACTACGTGGCATGTGGGATCCTAGTTCCCTGCCTAAGGAGTGAACTTGTGCCCCCTGCAGTAGAAGCTCTGAGGCCTAACCACTAGACTGCCAGGGATTTCCCTGGCTCTACTTTTTCTTAACCTTCTAGTTAACAGTAATGTTTTTCCATCACTACATTATCTTTTTATAAAATTTCTGTTAAATGACTGCACCACAGTCATTGCCTAAGCCATTGGTGCTCAGTGCAAATGTCCAGGCATTGAACCAAACCTATTGAATTCAAAATACAGCTGACCCTTGAACAGGGAGGGAGTCAGGCATACCAATGCCCCAAAGTCCAAAATCCAAACGTAACTTTACAGTGGGCCCTGTGTAACTTGGCTTCCTATGCATCCTTGGATTCAACCAACCTTGGATTCAATCAACCTCAGATCGGTAGTACTGTGGTATTGACTATTGAAAAAAATCTGCCTTTAAGTGGACCCATGCAGTTCAAACCTGTGTTGTTTGAGGGCCAGCTGCACTGGGAGTTGAGAACCCATTTTTGCTTTACCAAAGGCACTCACCGAGTTTGGGGATCAGGGAAGGAAATGGACACAAAGGCCTGCCCTTCCAGAGTCAAAATGCTTCCGCACCTTTTCTCTTTCTAGGAGTCTGACACCACTGTGGAGTATGCCCCAGGCCCGATGTTAAGTGTCTCTGCTTGTAGCTTCAGTCCTGTCCCTTTACTGTGAAAGAAATGTGTGACCTCTAATAGCTAGAGAAGTTTGATACTGCCCTTCTACCTCTTTCTGTTAAACTTGAATCGGCATAAATCTGAGCTTCAGAAGAAGTTGGAATTTAAGGAACTAATTAGGCAACAGAGAGTGAAAAAAAAGTGTGCTAAATTTTGACAGCAGGTCACGGAGTCATGTGGCCAGAATGAGGCTTGTGGAGCTGAAAGCTGCACATTTAGGCCTGGTTTGAGATCAGAGCAGAGGGTTTCGGGAGAGGCTGTTTAAGTTTTGGGTAACTGAGAGTGTTTTGAGGTTTCTGAGGAGGAAAAATAAGATTCTACCTGGATTACGAAGTTACTTTGGCAGTGGTGAGAAGGAATCACCAGACGGGAAGAAGATGAATTAGAGGGTGTTTACACAAAATTTGTAATGAAATTATGGACCCATAGCTAGTAAAAACAGAATGACGTGGCTGCAGAAGGAGAGAACTCATGAAAGTGATGAGCATCTGGGAAATGTTTGGTAGCATTCATTATGTAAAATTCAGGGCAGGGACTTCCTTGGTGGTTTAGTGGTGAAGACTCTGTGCAGGGGACACACGCTTGATTCCTGGTTGGGGAACTAAGATCCTGCATGCTGCTTGGCACAGCCACACACACACACACAAAATTCAGGGCAATAAGCAGGCTTTTGACAGATGTGAAGAACATAATGAATGCAGTTTTGGATATTTTGTACCAGTTATCTAGGACAGCACAACTCATATCATTTATGCCAAGTAATTATATTCAATTCAGCTCAACATGTATTTCCAGAGGTCCTACCACTTGTTACGTGTTAGAGATCATACAAAGATGAATAAGACAAATCTTGCCTTTAATAGCTTTCATGCTGATGAAGAAAATAAATATAAGCAATGAAAAAAGGTGAAATACATAAGAGAGGTACAGGAGCCATCCAGACCTGAAGAGGAAAAAGACTATAGTCCTTTGGGGGTGAGACCTAATGGTTAGGATAGGATAGGCTAGGAAAATATTTTTTTTAATTAAAAAATGTTTGTTTCTTAAATACCAAAGATATCTATTGAAATCATCAAATTCAGAGACATCTAGCAAGTGTTAACTCAATGTGCACCCAAGTATAATGAATATACTACCAAAATCTTGGTGAATTTATTCCCAGGGGATGACATGAGATGCGTAGGTGAAAATACATGCCTAAAAACAGTGAAGAGAAAGATTGGCAAAGATTATTTGGGATATTTGGACATACTGTAGACTATATTTGAAATTCCTAGGTGGTTCAATGGTGAAGAACCTGCCTGCCAATGCAGGAGGTGTGGGAGACTCAGATTTGATCCCTGGGTCAGGAAGATCCCCTGGGAGGAGGGCATGGCAACCCACTCTAGTATTCTTGTCTGGAGAATCCCAGGGACAGAGGAGCCTGGTGTGCTGCCGTCTATGCGGTCGCACAGAGTTGGACACGTCTGATGCAACTTAGCAGCAGCAGCATTTCTGCTTCTGAATGATCTGAAATAACCAAGTCAGTAGGCTTTATCTGGCACAGTCAGTTCCCAGGCAACTTGCCAGTTAAGGTCAGCTTCTGTCTCTCTTTTTTCCCCTTGACTTCATTGCTGGGCATGTGGGGTCTTAGTTCCCGGATCAGGGATGACACCCAAAACATGGAGTCTTAACCACTGAACCTCCAGGAAGTCCCAAGGGCAGCTTCTGTGAATGCTGCGGTGAATAATGGGAGCACTTGCACAAATGTCTTTTGCAACTCCTTGATTTTTTAGTACTGCCTTTTTTAGTTTATTGATAAAAACAAATATGCATTTTCTTCCAAACTGTCCGCGGTAAGTTCTCTGATAAGTGGAACATGAGAGCCAGGCTGTGCAGCAAACTGGTCAGTGTCCATCTCCTCCCATGTGCAAATCTTCCTTTTTTTCCTCCTGGAAAGAAGTTCATGCCTGGTGGACTCTGGTACAATTACAACTAGTGCGTGTTTGTAATTGTAAATGAAAAATTTTCATTTTTCCTTAGAATATCCAATCGTTGCCCCAGAAGAGGCAAATACTCCTCCAGCACCAAGTATCACACCAGCTCCTGCTCTTTCTGACCACAAACGTATGTTTTCAACCACACGCCTTCTTCACATTCTTTTTTGCAGTTTCCCCTTTTCTTTGCATAGTAACTAGCTGCTTCCTGTCTCCCAGCTGGGCAGTATTTTTTTTTTTTTTTTCATATCTCTAGTGTCATAAGTGGAGAAGGCAATGGCACCCTACTCCAGTACTCCTGCCTGGAAAATCCCATGGACAGAGGAGCCTGGTAGGCTGCAGTCCATGGGGTCGCTAAGAGTCAGACATGAGTGAGCGACTTCACTTTCACTTTTCACTTTAATGCATTGGAGAAGGAAACAGCAACCCACTCCAGTGTTCTTGCCTGGAGAATCCCAGGGACGGGGGAGCCTGGTGGGCTGCCGTCTATGGGGTCGCACAGAGTCGGACACGACTGAAGTGACTTAGCAGCAGCAGCAGTTTCATAAGAGTTAGGACTATGGCCCATGATTCTATTGGCTCTTTTTCTTTGTTGTTGATGATAAGCTTTGTCTTGTTTTCATTGTCTTTGCTTTATTTAATAATTGTGAGGTTGGCTTCTAACAGCACATCATCATTAATTGAGAAGTGAGACAGCTCAGGAGGTGTGACTCAGTGTCCCTTCAAGAGAGGTGATGCATCATCGTTTTCAACTGGAGCGTTCTCTGACTCAACAGGAACACCTGTATTCTCCTGCTTTTTGTCTCAGGACTAGGAGGGTGACTGGAACCGCCAGCCAAAGCAGACTTTCCAGCATCTCAGCCAAAGCCACTGCCCTGTCCCAGAGAGGATGCTCGAGATGACCTAGAGTCAGGATGGGATCTGCTCAACACGGAGTGTTGATGTTGTCTCTCTTATCTTTACATTTTTTTTATTACAGTCACATTGGCTCATAACATTGGTTTATAACTCGTTTCACGTGTACAACATTACATTCTACTTCTGTATGCCCTAGAACATGTTTTCCACCTCAGATTCGTTGACAGTTCCGTCTGATCGCCCACTGTTGGTAGCCCTCCCACTCGGCTCTCCCCGCCCCCCCCCCCCCCCCCCCCCGTGCCCCTTCCTATATTGTCACCACTACTCTATTCTGTGTATCTACCTGTTTGTTTTTGTTTGGTTTGTTCATTTATTTATCTAAAAATTGATTTTGATGTGGCCCATTTTTAAAGTCAGCTTCCCAGGTGGTGCAGTGATAAAGAAACAGCCTGCCAATTCAGGAGATGCAAGAGACTCGGGTTCCATCCCTGGGTTGGGAAGATGCCTTGGAGTAGGAAATGGCAACCTCCTGCAGTATTCTTGCCTGGAGAATTCCATGGACAGAGGAGCCTGGTGGGCTACAGTCCATGGGTTCAGGAAGAGTCAGATACATCTGAGCAACTGAACACACACACACATTTTGAAGTCTTTATTGAATTAATTACAATATTGTTTCCGTTTTATGCTTTGTTGTTTTGGCCACAAGGCATGTGGGATCTTAGCTTACCCACCAGGGACTGAAGCAGCACCCCTGGATCTGAAGGCGAAGTCTTAACCACTGGACTACCGAGGAACTTCCTTATTATTTTTTTTCATTTTTATGTTTATATTCCACATAAGGGTGAAATCATACAGTATTTGGCTTTATCTGTCTGACTTATTTCACTTAGCATGACATCATGTAGTTTCATCCATGTTGTGTGCAAATGGCAAGATTTCATTTTTTTCATGCCTGAGTAATATTCCATTGTACGTATGTACTACAGTTTCTTCTTCTCTTTTATAGTTGATTTACAATGTTGTGTTTATTTATTTTTTGGCTGCACCTGAGGCATGTGGGATCTTAGTTCCCCAAACAGGGATCGAACCTGCATCTCCTGCATTGGAAGGTGAAGTCTTAACCACTGGACCCTCAGGGAGGTCTTTATACCACAGCTTCTTTTTTGTGGCTATTGTTGTTGTTTTTGGACTTTTATTTATTTTTAACTAAAGGATCATTGCTTTACAATATTGTGTTGGTTTCTGCCATATATCAACATGAGTCAGCCATGGAATACATATGCCCCCTCCCTCTTGAACCCCCTTCTACCTTCCACCCCATCCCACCCCTCCAGGATGTCACAGAGCACCGCTTTACCACTCACTCAGTTTCTTTGTCCACTCATCTGTTGATGAACATTCCATATCTTCAGTTAAGTTCAGTTCAGTCCAGTCCCTCAGTCGTGTCCGACTCTTTGCTACCCCATGAATCACAGCACGCCAGGCCTCCCTGTCCATCACCAGCTCCTAGAGTTCACTCAGACTCATGCCCATCGAGTCAGTGATGCCATCCAGCCATCTCATCCTCTGTTGTCCCCTTCTCCTCCTGCCCCCAATCCCTCCCAGCATCAGAGTCTTTTCCAATGAGTCAACTCTTCTCATGAGGTGGCCAAAGTACTGGAGTTTAAGCTTTAACATCATTCCCTCCAAAGAAATCCCAGGGCTGATCTCCTTCAGAATGGACTGGTTGGATCTCCTTGCAGTCCAGGGGAATCTCAAGAGTCTTCTCCAACACCACACTTCAAAAGCATCAATTCTTTGGTGCTCAGCCTTCTTCACAGTCCAACTCTCACATCCATACATTCCATATCTTAGCTATTGCAATTAGTGCTGCTGTGAACATAGGGGTGATATATCTTTTCAAATTAGTGTTTGTGTATGCTTTGGATAAATACCCAGAAGTGGGGTTGCTAGATCATATGCTAGTTTTATCTTTAACTTTTTGAGGACACTCCCTACTGTCTTCCATAGTGGCTGCACCAATTTACACTCCCATCAACAGTGCATAAGAGTTTTCTTTTAAATACATGCTAGTTCCAACTGTTTGGCTTAAGAATCTAAGTTTAAAAAAATTTCTACTTTCTTTTTGTATGTTTCTGTTTATAAAAGTAATACAGATTCATTGTAGAAAACTAGAATTATAGAATGTTAAAGTTTGAAGAAAATAGCCCAACCTACCCATCCTATCACAATTCACTATTAATGTTTTATTTTATTGCCTTCCTGTCTTTTTTCTTTTGTTTATAAAGACATAATTTATACATTTACTTTAGTATGTATATATACATATACAAACATATATATACATATACATACACACATATATATATATTCATGCATGCTCAGTTGCTTCAGTCATGTCTAACTCTTTGCAAGTCCATGGACTGTAGCCTGCCAGGCTCCTCTGTCCATGGGATTTCCCAGACGAGAATACTGGAGTGCGTTGCCATGCCCTTCTCCAGGGGATCTTCCCAACCAAGGGATCAAACTCAGGTCTCCTGCATTGCAGGCAGATTCTTTACTGCTGAGCCTCATGGGAAGCCCATGTTTTATAAATATAAAACATACTAAATTTGCACTGTAATTTTGTAATTTTGCTTAGCAAATTTTGTGTATTTTTAATGTTTAAACAATAAATGCCTTGTACTTTGGAGTTGCCTGTGTTTCCCTCTGTTACACATTTACTTGATACAAGAACCCTAGCCTCTGGTCAGCATGGGACCTTTGGCCCCATTTCATTAAGCACAGCAGAGGCCTAGGAGGGAGAATTATGCCACTTTTCCAATTTTGTTTATCGTATCCTAGTGCATATACATTCATTTCAATAGTCTAGTGTGTAGTTTGATTATTCTAATGCAAGACTGGATAGAAATGAGCAATTCTAAGTTGTGCCAGAAGCTGTTTCATAAAAGACTTGGATCCACCTGGGGCCCTCCCATTAAATATACCCATGCAGTGGTCTATGCAGGCCTTAAAAGTTACTTTCACAGAATTTATCCTCATTTGATCAAATGCTCCGAATCTCCAGTTGCTGCAGTCATATTCATATAAACCCAGCTGTTTCTAGAGTTCAAGACTGGCTGCAGCTAGGAGTAAAGACTAGTGCATTCAGGGAGTAGGAAATTAAAACAGTGAATTACCCACCATCTCTTCCACCTTCTTTCTGTTTTGAAACATTGCTTGTGGCCACGTCAGTGGAACCTAGACCTACAACTTCAATTGTGTTTCTAGAAAACCATATATAAGTGGCCACTCTGATACGTTCTTATCAGAGTCAGCTGGGAAGAGAGAAAAATCATTTCTAAACTTTACTGACATCTGTGGAATTCACTAAGTAATGTGGGTCAATAATTAAAGACAAGTGTCTGAAAATTCAGAAAAGACTTTTTTTTGTCCTCTAAATAACAGCCTAATTAGCTGAAATTAACTCTGATGTCAACTACCACCATCGCCAAATCCATAGCTGCCCCTCAACCCCGTGTCAGTTCAATTGTCAGTTGTAGACATTAAATACTCTTACAGCTAATTTAGGCAGAAAAGCTTGGGTGTGTGTTTTAAACATTTCTTGTTTTAATCACTGTTTTGCTGTGTAGTGTTTTCTCAAAAGTGTTTCAATTTCTTCCAGAGAAATATGTTATTGTAAGCATAGCAAAGGGAAATATTCTCTAAAATTGGAAACTTCTGAATCTTAATGCCTTAGGGCTGAATCTGTGACCTGCTTCTTGAGATATGTTTAACCAAGGTGAGTCAGAAGATGAGGGCATCAGCACTTTGGGGGTAGGGGTAAATACAGCTTGTGGATTTCAGAGTTCTTTAACCTTACTTTAGATGGTTGTGAAGAAGAGTAGCAATAGCTGTCTATTAATCAATAATAGTAGCTAAATTAAGCAAATATGTCAACATGCAGGGTGCCTTGTTAACCACTGTAATGTTCTTTACCGTGTTTCATCTTCATCACAGTCCTGTAAGGTGGCTAGAGTGATAATCCCCATTTTGTAGAACAAGAAAGGTTAAGGGCTTTTCCAAGGTCATGGAGCCCATAATGGCAAAGCCAAGACTTGAGCCCAGGTCCTCTTGATTACAAACACAGGCTGTCAAGCTTTATGCCGTGTGCATTACTTCTCGGTGATTAGCTCTTGTTTAGTTGCTAAGTCGTGTCCAACTCTTTGCCACCCCATGGATGGTAGCCTGCCAGGCTCCTCTGTCCATGGGATTTCCCGGGCAAGAATTCTGGAGTAGGTTGCTATTTCCTTCTTCAGGGGATCTTCCCAAGCCAGGGGTGGAACCTGTGTCCCCTGCACTGGCAAGCAGATTCTTAACCACTGAGTCACCATGGAAATCCTCAGCATCTATTTGTAATAGAAGTTCTCATATTCTTGTTGTTCAGTCGCTCTGCTGTGTCTGACTGTAACCTCATGGACTGCAGCAAGCCAGGCTTTCCTGTCCCGCACCATCTCTTGAAGCTTGCCTAAGTTCATGTCCATTGAATCGGTGATGCCATCCAATCATTTTATCCTCTGCCACATTCTTCTCTTTCTGCATAATTTGGTGCATGTTTTGAAATACTGTGAGTGAAGTGAAAGTCGCTCAGTCGTGTCTGACTCTTTGTGACCCCATGGACCACACAGTCCATGGAATTCTCCAGGCCAGAATACTGGAGTGGGTAGCCATTCTCTTCTCCAGGGGATCTTCCCAACCCAGGGATCGAACCCAGGTCTTCTGCATTGCAGGTGGATTCTTTATCAGCTGAGCTACCAGGAAATACCCAGAGAATAAATAAATATTGAGTCAAGAGATATATGCATGTTTTTATTGTAACACTTATCTAACATGCATTATCTCTTGACCCAATATTTTCACTATTAATATCCTCTGGATATTTCATGTGCCAAATTACGTATATAATTACATATATGTCTGCAGAAGGAAAGGTGTCTGTGAATGTATGTTTGTAAAAGGGTTTTTTTTTCAGCCTTGATTCTTTTATTGCTCAAACAATTATAACCAACATTTATTATTTTTTAATGAAAAAGAGGTATTAAAGTTGGTGTTACACTCATGTGTTGTAAGCATGGATACACATACATGTACACATGCACACACACACACACACACAGGACCTTATCTATTTCTGAGAATTCTTCCTAAAACCACCTTACAGGGCAATTGTTTTATTTTATTTTTTTAAAGGCTTGTGTTTTGTTTTAAGATATATTTTAGCCCAGATCCTCTAGAAAGCAGTCAGAGGCAAAAAAAAGAAAAAAGAAAAAAAGTGCTGACTCTTTATTTGGAATTGCAGTTCCCAGGACTGGAGGGTGAGGAGTAAAGGGTAGGTAAGGCCAGGAAAATTGTGAAGCAACAGAGCTGTTCTCACTGGCTGATCTTTTGCAATAAAGTGCAAAGGGATTCAGCTGGTGGTTGGGCTGGCATTGAGGCTGGAGGAGGAGGAGGGAAGGGAAGGGAGAGGGAGGAAGGAGCTGGGCCTCTGAGTCATCTGCAGGAGAGACAAAGTTGGGGGAGTTTTCTTTCCAGTCGCTGGGGGCTTCCCAGATGGCACTAGTGGTAAATTTGCACGCCCATCTCTCGCTTCTTAGTAGTTATGATTCATCCCGTGCCCCTGAAGTGCAAGCACAGCGTCCTAACCACTGGACAGTCAGGGAATTCCCTCCACTGACCTTCTTGGCTGCTTTCCCTTTATTAGACACACAATCTTGTCTGCCCTGTCGTTGGCCATGCTCTGAGCTCTAACTATACATACTATAGAATCTTCCTCTTAAGACAGTGGTGAGGATGGTCTTGGGGACCCCCAGCAGAGTTTCCGGCACACATTAACAATCCCTTGGAGAGGCCTCTCTGATTGCTGTTCCTAAATATCACTGTCTTTCATCACCCTGTAGCTCCTTAACCAGCTTTATATCATCACTGTTATTGTTAAGAGTGGGATGGTGGCACTTTGGTTCTTAGCATCACTGCCACTTGATGGTACCATATACATCTTGTTTCCTGCCTCCTCACTTGACTGCAGGCTCCGCAGAAGGCAGGCCTTTGTGTGGCTTTGTTTTCTGTTGTATCCCTGGTGCCTAGATCAGTGTTGGGCACTTAGTAGGTCATTGGTAACCAGGAGCATGCAGGAGGAGGATCTTCATTGATTCTGTGCCCCTTTCCTGCTTAAAAAGGGTAATTACTATTCAATTTCTAAATATTAACACCACCTAAGCAGCCCTTGTATAATCAGTATAATGTATTTCTTGGGTTCCTATTGTTTGTTTTTAGAATGACCAAATGTTATATCAAGATACAGGACCCATTCAGTTCAGTTCAGTTCAGTTCAGTCACTCAGTCGTGTCTGACTCTTTGCAACCCCATGAATCACAGCACGCCAGGCCTCCCTGTCTATCACCAACTCCCGGAGTTCACTTAGACTCATGCCCATTGAGTCAGTGATGCCATCCAGCCATCTCATCCTCGGTCATCCCCTTCTCCTCCTGCCCCCAATCCCTCCCAGCATCAGAGTCTTTTCCAATGAGTCAACTCTTCGCATGAGGTGGCCAAAGTACTGGAGTTTCAGCTTTAGCATCATTCCTTCCAAAGAAATCCCAGGGTTGATCTCCTTCAGAATGGACTGGTTGGATCTCCTTGCAGTCCAAGGGACTCTGAAGAATCTTCTCCAACACCACACCTCAAAAGCATCAATTCTTCGGCACTCAGCCTTCTTCACAGTCCAACTCTCACGTCCATACATGACTACTGGAAAAACCATAGCCTTGACTAGACGGACCTTAGTCGGCAAAGTAATGTCTCTGCTTTTGAATATGCTATCTAGGTTGGTCATAACTTTTCTTCCAAGGAGTAAGTGGCTTTTCATTTCATGGCTGCAGTCACCATCTGCAGTGATTTTGGAGCCCCCCAAAATAAAGTCTGACACTGTTTCCACTGTTTCCCCGTCTATTTCCCATGAAGTGATGGGACCAGATGCCATGATCTTCGTTTTCTGAATGTTGAGCTTTAAGCCAACTTTTTCACTCTCTTCTTTTACTTTCATCAAGAGGCTTTTTAGATTCTCTTCACTTTCTGCCATAAGGGTGATGTCATCTGCATATCTGAGGTTATTGATATTTATCAATCCTTTACAGATAAAAGGATACCTTAGATTCATCACAAGAGCTGCAAAAGTTAAGGAGGAATAGAAGGATTTGATTCTTTAAGGTTACAATCTAAGATGGAAGGAGAAGATATAAGAAAAAGGGAAATAGTCTGAGGCAGTACATTTTTATGTGTCGAATTATATGTGTAACTTCATAATTAGGGTTTTATAATCTCATAAAGGGTTTCCCTGGTGGCTTAGATGGTAAAGAATCTGCCTGTAATGCAGGAAACCTGGGTTTGATCCCTGGGTCGGGAAGATCCTCTGGAGAAGGGAAAGGCTATCCACTCCAGTATTCTTACCTGGAGAATCCTATGGACAGATGATTATTTAAGCAAATGATATCTTTACAGTGTTCAATAAAGATCAAAGCAATGAGAATTATGGTAGGGGGATGGGCCTGGGGAGCAGACTGGAGGGAAGGATTTATTTTGTCTTGAAAAGTTGCCATGGTTTCTGGAGGAAGGGACAGTTAAGCCCAAGTTGAAAGTGTGCAAAGAGTGCTGGTCAGACATGGAGGTGTAAGGATTGAAGGCATAATGCAGAGGGAACCATACAAATAACGGTATGGAGAAATAAAGATGTTGAGCACAATTGAAACATGGCAATTCTCTGGAATCTCAAAGGCAGGACAGGGACTTGGGCCAGAGAGAGAAGGAGGGAGAAGAAGGTCTTGGGGCAGACTGTGCCCCTCTGTGCTGAGGGTTTGGACTACTTCATCAGTTAAAAAATGGGGAGACTCAGGAATCTTCACTGGGGATGTGCAAAGATCACACCTTGTCTTAGGTGATTCTGATAGAAGGTCAATGACGCATTGGATGGAGGAGGAGGGGAGAGCTAGAAACAATGAGGAAACTTTTGAGGTTGATGGCTATGGTGTGTGTTGCTGGAGATCTGAATTAGGAAATCTCTGGGAATGAAGTAAATTGATTGGAAGGACTCAGGGATTTTGGAAAGTGCTCACAGGAGTGTTTATAGATAACTACAGATTGTATTGTCAGGTCAGTGACAATGTCAAGACCACAATTTTCAGCTTGTGGTCTTAGCCAGGCAAACTAGGGGAGGAACAACAAAAAAACACATGCACAATGCCTCCCCCCAAAGATAACAAAAAACCCTGAAAAGTAAAAAAAAAATTAAAAAATTGCATCTCTACCTCCACCCTCATCCTCAAAGTGACTCAAGTCCTTTGTGTTCCAAGGGTCTCACACAGGAGCAGCATGTGGATGAGCCTGGTTATGCTAATTCAGTGTTTTTAAACTCCCCTCTTCCTGATGCAGAAAAGCCTTTTGGGGTTTGCACACAGTCACCTTGTCGCGCTGGACTGGGCCTTTCCTTGGCCAAGTTGGAGAAGAGGCCATTGCAACTAAGAATGGCAACTTAACCATCTGTGACTCAACCCAGAGTAGGTGATTCTCTGGGTTGCATGCATGCGTGTGTAGTCACTTCAGTTGCGTTTGACTCTTTGTGATCTTATGGACTGTAATCCACCAGGGTTCTCTGTCCATGTGATTCTCCAGGCAAGAATATTGGAGTGAGTTGCCTTGCCCTCCTCCAGGGGATCTTCCCAACCCGGGGATCAAACCCACTTCCCCTGCGCCTCCTGCATTGCAGGTGGATTCTTTACCTACTGAGCCACCAGGAAGCCTGATTCCCTGGGTTACTGACTCTCTAAGCATGTGGACTAGTCCCAGTGCTCCGTTTGTTTCTTTGTGATCCTCACCCCTCCACTCTCACTAAACTTGTCACTCAAACAATGTTGGTGCCCACCGCTGATTTCCAACCCTGACAAGACTGCTTCAGGCTGAACGTCAACTTCCACAAGACCCTGAACCTCAGTATATGCTCACTGTAACACATTAGCAAGCTAAGTGACACACCCACAGGTGCCATGACAGTTCCAAGACATGGACCATGGTTTCATCAGATTCTCAAAGGGATCTATTGTCCCAAATAGATTAAGTGGTAAGAATGTGGGATATGGAAGCAAAAGAAAATCACCCAAATCTTTTCTGGCTGTGTGATGGGGTTGAGGGAGACTTGGTGGCTGACTGCTGCCCAGCTCCTCAGCAGAGTGGACTGAGTTGGTCCAGCTGATCTGGTTTCCCCTCCTCTGAAGGATGGGAAAGGTATGACCTACACCAGGCTCAGTCTGACTCCTTGTGACCCCATGAACTCTAGCCCACCAGGCTCGTCTGTGGAATTCTCCAGGCCAAGGAATTGATGCTTTCAAATTGTGGTGCTGGAGAAGACTCTTGAGAATCCCTTGGCTTGTAAGGAGATCAAACCAGTCAATCCTAAAGGAAATCAGTCCTGAATATTCATTGGAAGGACTGATGCTGAAGCTGAAACTCCAATACTTTGGCGACCTGATGCAAAGAGCTGACTCATTGGAAAAGACCCTGGTGTTGGGAAAGACTGAAGGCGAGAGGAGAAGGGGATGACAGAGGATGAGATGGTTGGATGCATCACAGACTCAATGGACATGAGTTTGAGCAAACTTCGGGAGATAGTGAAGGACAGGGAAGCCTGGTGTGCTGTGGTCCATGGGTTCGAAAAGAGCTGGACATGACTTAGCAAGTGAACAGCAAAAACACCAGGCTGGCCCAGGGAGAAAATAACTTAGCCACTCCCTTGGTGTCCGTCACAGTGTTTCACAGTTTGAGTTGGAATGGTTGTGGTGCACACACTTTCTCCGTCTACACTCCTTCACCCCCTGTTGTTACAGATTTGCACCTGGACTTCACCAGCTTCTCCTGCGGAGACTCCTCTCTCAGATCTGACAGCTGCCTCCTCCTCACAGAGGTCTTGGCTTGAGTGTTGCTGCTTCCCTTGGTTCCTCTAGTTAGCACCATTCAAAGACATGTGATGGGAGCCACAAACCTAATTCTAAGATTTTCTATTGCCGTATAAACAACAAGTCAAAAGAAACAGGTGAAATTGATTTTAATAACCTATTTTATTTCATCCAGTATGTCTGAAATATCCATTCAACTTTATCTTGTAATCAAGATAAAAATTATGATTAGGATACCTTACATTCTCTTTCGGTACTAAGTCTTCAAAATCCAGTGTTTATCTTGACTTATGACTTATCTCAGTGTGTCTGAGCCATATTTCAAGTGCTCAACAGACACATACAAGCTAGTGACTACTGTATTGGAACACCCTAGGCAAAGCCTCCCCCACCTCCCAACTCAAAAGCCCTATTTAATAGCTTTCGTAGCACTTACCACAATCTAAAATGAGCCTGTTAATTGTTCTTTATCGCTTACTGTTTGTTTTCACTCCTAAAATGTAAGCTTCAGGAGGGTAGAGATTTTAAACAGTTCACTGCTGGGTGCCCGGTCATCAGTACTCTGTAAGTACTTTGTAAATGGTTGAATGAGTGAGTGTTTCCTTGCTACAGAGTTGAATAAATAATCAATATTTTAAAAACTGGATGAAACTGCCTGGTCTCTAGAGGCATTTGAATATGTGACCCCTGCTTTAGCCAATCACTTGACTTTTCTGAGGCTCTATAAAATGGGAATAATTTTATCAATTTCATAGGGTTACAAGTATTAAACAATAATGGGTGAGAAATTGTTTCATGAAATATAATGCTCTCTGTAAATGGCTGTTCTTATTATTATGTGACTTGCCCAAATGTAGATAGTAATTGGGCAAATGATAGACTTTTTTATTTATCCAATTATTATCTGTGATAGTAGACATCTATGATAGACCAGAGGACCAGATGGTTGGATGGCATCACCAACTCAATGGATGTGAATTTGAGCAAGCTCCAGGAGATGGAGAAGGACATGGAAGCCTGGTATGTTGCAGTCCATGGGGCCGCAAAGAGTCAGACACCCTGAGCGACTGAAGAACAGCAACAAATGAAAGTCTAGTAAATGTAGGTAGTAAGAGTGTGTAAGAGTGGGGTTTTGGAATCATGGCATCTTGGCTCTGCCACTCACCAGTCACGTGACCTGGACATGCTGCTCACACTTTCTGACCTACTGAAACAGAATCTCCAAGGCAGGGGCCTGGCAAGCTGGATTTTTAATAAATGTCCCAAGTGATTCTCATTATCAAGCAAGTTTGGGAAACACAGCATATGAAATTACTGCTCTGCCAGGGTTATCTGTGACTCCAGCTAAGACACGGTTACCCTGTTAACCTCTTGCATCTAAATTCGTGCCCAGCTTTGGACAGACTCGTGAGCAGCCTTGAGAAAGATGATAGCATCTTATGAGCTGGATTGGCAGTATCAACCTTGTGGTCCTGAGGTGACAGAAGCTGCTGCCAACCACTCCCCTCCTCTCACTCGAAGGCTGATGGCATCGATTACCTGGTCATGCTGTGCTTTTCAGATCAGAAACCAAAGTCATGACAGAAGGCTTTAGGGAGGAGCAGCAGGCTCTTTCTCCCTTAGAAAGGTCAGATATCTAAAAGAGGGATCCCTGGTGGGGGCTACCCAGAAGGCACTTGCCACTGTTGACAGGCCCCCAAGTACAATGTCAGGGACCAGTGTGAAAGCCTTGTGGGTTGTGCCAGTCCTTTTGGGTTGGAGTATAGAACAATCAGAAGCCTGCAAATGCAACATATAAAATCTTTACTCTCTAAGGTGAATTTTTAAAATGTTTATTGCCCTCTTCTAATTTCTTTTAGGCATTATTTAATATTTAGTAAATAGTTAGTACTTGAAAGTTCCTCCCACTGCCCACCTAAAATGTACCATCCTCAGCTTCACTGATAATAAGAGACTTCTAATGCCATCTTTTTATCTTTTCTTTTTCTTTCCTCTCTCCAGTTAACAAGTATCCAAAAGTCAACACACTCTGTTGGCAAGAATATGGGAAATAGATACTCTTTTGCATTGCTGATGAGAGTATAAATTGGTCTAAATTCTTCAGTGGGTTGTGGGGGAGGGTGTAATTCAGCTACTGCTGCTGCTGCTGCTAAGTCGCTTCAGTCATGTCCCAATAAACATAAAAATTATGATTGTCTATATCCTTGGATCCAGTCATTTCATTTCTATCATTTGTCTGTTAACACATGCAAAATATCACATATTCATATACAATGAAATGCTGTTCAGCTTTAAAAAAAAATGAAGTTCTGATATATGCTACAACATGGATGAACCCTGGCTCAATGGAGTAAGTGACATCAGCCATAAGTAGTTTATAAATGGGCTTCCCTGGGAGCTCAGCTGGTAAAGACTGCCTGCAATATGGGAGACCTGGGTTCCATCCCTGGGTTGGGAAGATCCCCTGGAGGAGGGCATGGAAACCCACTGTAGTATTCTTGCCTGGAGAATCCCATGGACAGAAGAGCCTGGCGGGCTACAGTCCTGCAAACAGTTGGACACACGAAGTGACTAAGCGCATGCACACACAGAGCTTATAAATAAATGGCTAAGTGAAATGACACGGTTCAAAAGGACAAACATTATATGCCCCCACTTATATAAGATACCTAGTGTAGTCAAGTATATGGAGACAGAAAGTGGAATAATGGTTACTAGGGCCTGTTGGGAAGAAGGAATGAAGAGTTATTGTTTAATGAGTATAGAGTTTCAGTTTGGGATAATGAAACAGTCTGGAGATGGGTGGTGGTAATGGTTGAGCAATAATGTCAGTGTACTCAATGTCACTGAATTGTACACTTAAAATGTAATTTTATGTCGGGTATATTCTACCACAATAAAAAATCCTATGTCCAAGGTTACTCATGATATTATCCACTATTTATGTTACGTCACATTACAGTACAAGATTGGAGACAACCTAATATCCACCAGCAGAGGACTGGTCACATGTAGCTCACTGGTCTATTCTTACAGTGAAATTCTATGCAGCTGTTAAAAAGGAAGTTCTTTGTACACTGACATATGTATTGAATATGGTATAATTTTCCGCTCCAATTTCATTATTCACCCTCTCTGCCTTGTTTTGGTCCCTGGAAGGCTGCCTTTTTTGGAATGGATCTACTGGGCTCCACTGCCCTTTCCCTCCATTGTCGAGGCCCAGGGGGATTACCAGCGGGAGTTGGTTCCTTGGCTCTCTCTCCCCTGGAGCTCTGGTTGCCAGTGGCAGTGTTCCTCTCCCAAAAACCAAAGCTCCTACTGGGTAGGGTTCTGGCAACATTGCCCCCACCCAGGTCCAGTTGTAGAGGAAGCTTCTCACTGTCGCCAGCATTGGCATTCTGCACCGTCCCTCGTTGGTGTGTGGTGATGATTTATGGAAGCTGGGACTCATCAATAACACGCAGTCACTGAGAATGATACGTTGTAACTTTTGTGGTATACAGTACAGAGAGCCCAAAGGCTTACAGAGAGAGAAATGCTTCCATGGATTGTTTATGTGCAATCCACAAAGCCACCTGGTAATGATGTGTGTGTCCTCAGTTGCTTCAGCTGTGTCTGACTCTTTGTGACCCTGCGGACTATAGCTTGCCAGGGCGTTCAGTCCTTGGGATTCTCCAGGCATGAACACTGGAGTGGGTTACCATGCCCTTCTCGGGGGATCTTCCCAACCCAGGGACTGAAGCAGTGTCTCCTGCATTACAGATGGATTCTTTACTGCTGAGCCAATGGGGAATCTCCCTGTTAATCATACACCCCAGGAAATTTACAGCTTCCTCTACAACTGGACCTGGGTGGGGGGCAATGTTGCCAGAGCACTATCCAGTAGGAGCTATGGTCTTTGGGTGAGGAACACAGCCACTGGCAACCAGAGCTCCAGGAGGCTTGTTTCCTAAGACATTAGGAAGTACACAAGTGAAAGGAGCACCAGCATCTTTGAAAAGTCCCGAGGCGGCTGTTCTCTGTGGACTGGAAATGAGGGTAGACGATGTTGCAGTGGGGATAATGGAATCTGGGAACATGGAGGACAAGGAGGCAACAACAGACCAGGAGAGTACATTACTACAACAAGCCAGGAGGGCTCTTTACAGGAGATAAGGACCTCTAGGGATCTGTGATGGTGGCCAACTGTGGTATCCTTAGGAGTGAAATAGGTGGACAGACTTCTAAGGTACCGCTTGACCTGATGTGCAGAAAAAAAAAAAAAAATCTTGAAAATGTAGGCAGACATCTGCCCTGGTCTCTTGTTCAGTTTCCAGATCTAAGACAATCCACAGGCTTTGGAGCTGCTTGATTGAGAAGGCCCTAAAACCTATTACAGAAGGAATCAGAAATGTGGTCACAAACCTTCCACGGAGAAACCTGCAGTCATTTATTGGGTGATGATGCAACAGAAAAAGTTTATGCCCTGACCTTCCTGGATTTACTAAATACTGGCTCTAACATGAGGCTAATTTCTGGAGACCGAAAATGTCATTGTGGTCCCCCTGTTGAGAAGAGACTTACAGAGTCTCGGTGATCAATGAAATCTTGTTCCAAACACATTGCAAAGTGGGTCCAGGATGCCACTGGACTCATCCTGTGCTTATTTCCTTTGTCCCAGGTAGTAGTGTGGTTAGAGATATACTTGGCAAAATTGAGGGACCCTCATATTGACTCCCTGACCCACAGAGTGAAGGCTGTTAGGTAGAAAGGGGTCAAATAAAAGCTCCTAGAACTTCCCCATCTTGACCTCCAACCCAAGACAGCAAATGAAAAGCAGTACCACATCCCTGGGGGGGGGATGAGTAACTCAGTCAAAAACTTGAAAAAACGCAGAATGGGTAATTCCTACCATCTCTCCATGTAACTCACCTGTTTGAGCAATTCAAAAGCCAGAGAGTCTGGGAGAATGTAGGTTGTTTATTCAGGAGTAGTGCCAATCTAAGTTGAGGTTCTGGATATGGCATCTTTCCTGGCACAGGTGAGCACCTTTTTACCCAGTACCATTATCCTGCTATAGATTTATCATAGATGTTTTGCACATTGCTGTCACCAAAGATAATCGAGTACAGTTTGTCTTCTTGGAGCAGAGAGGTTAGTGCCTTAACTGTTTTACCCAAGGGACTGTCTCCATTCTGTTTCTGTCATGACACAGTCCAGGCAGAACTTGATCATCTTATTGGTCAGCTATATTGATAAAGTTACATTAGTTGGAGAGGGTGAGCTGGGCAGTAGCCAGGACCCTAGATAAATAACATGCATGTCAGAGGATGGGAATTAAATGCAGCAAGGGGCTTCATGCTCCTGTGGACATCCAGAGGACCGGTGCATGTTCAGATAACCCCCTTAAAGAGAGAAAAAATGCTTCATTTTGAACTTCACGCCATGCTTTGAGGGCCTCTTGATTTTGGAGGCAACATCTATCACCTTTGGGTGTGATGCTCTGACCCACATGCTGGGTCAGTTTCGTGTGGTGCTCAATGAGAAGACTTGAGTAAGTTGAGGCTATGGTATACAATGCCCTTCCACTAGAGCCTTATAACCCAGCAGACCTGGTGGCTTTGGAAGTGTCCATGGCAGATGGGGACGCTGCAACGAGCCTCTGGTAGGACCAGGAGTAGTATCACAACTCAGGTCCCTAGAGTGACACGGTTGGGCTGTGGTCCCTTTGGACAACTGTTCCCTCTTTAAGAAGCAGATCCTGGATTATTCCTGGGTCTTAGTAAAGGTCAGATGACTATCTGATTGTGGTAGGTAACTCTGTGTCCCAGATTACCTACCATGGATTGCATGTTATCGGAGCCACAAAATCACAAAATTGGATGTGTACAGCAGCCTTCCAATGTTAAATGGGAATGGAATAGGGAAGACCAGGTGGAGGAGATCTGGAAGGCAGCTCAGACTCCCACAATGCCTAGGATAGTGCGTTGCTACCTACCACTCAGCTTATACCTTGGGCCACCTGGGGATTCCCTAGGAACAGTGAACAGAGGAGAAAAGACACAGGCTGACTTCACATCTGGGCCTGCATGGTGTGCTGACATCGGCAGATTCAGACACTGCTCTTTCAGCCTCGGTTAGAGGTAGCCCTGAAAGTGTGCTCAGGGCAAATTTTCCCAGTGGACAGGAACATCAGGTGGATGTTTGGTCATCCACTTGGTGCAGGAGGAGAAATGATCTGAGGTTTGTATCAATCCTAATTTACAGGCAATGGTTAATGTACGGGTCTGCTTGTCAGGGAAAGAACAAGACTGGAAGATTGGGGACAAAGAAATCCAGGGGAAGAGTTAATCCGGGGTGAGTGGACACAGGATTATTTTTGACCTGAGGCGAAAGCTCTACAAAGGTCATGCATTGCAGAGGAGTTTCTCAATAATCCAGGGGACGAGATGCCCATCCCTCCTCCCCAGTCACTCCTGCGCTTGCTCAAGGGGGCAGTGTACAACACCACCGTGGCAGCGGGGACTTTGCCCACCCAGGTGACATGGTCACTATGGCTTGAGTGCCCAGCCTATTGATAGTGGACATCAGGTGAGCTCCTCACATGGTCCATTCCCAAGGGGTCAGCTAGGTACCTGGTGCAGGCTTACATGAGCCTCCTTTCATCACAGAGAGGGCAGCAATCTGTTCCTAATGAACAGATACATATTCAGGCTACGGATTTACTTTCCCTTTTCACAATCCTTCCCCCAGCATTTGTTGGCTGAAAGGAAATTTTATCAGTTATCGCAGTACTGATTTAGCATGGACCCTGACTGGAGTCACATCTTAGGACAAAGATGTGCCACGCTGAGCTCACGCTCTCAGAATGCGCCGATCTTATGTGGTTTATCACTCAGAGAGGCTGCTGCTGCTGCTAAGTCGCTTCAGTCGTGTCCGACTCTGTGCAGTCCCATAGACGGCAGCCCACCAGGCTCCCCCGTCCCTGGGATTCTCCAGGCAAGAACACTGGAGTGGGTTGTCATTTCCTTCTCCAGTGCATGAAAGTGAAAAGTGAAAGTGAAGTCGCTCAGTCGTGTCTGACTCTTAGCGACCCCATGGGCTAGCTTGAAAGAATGGTAGGAGTTCTACTGAAAGTCGAGGTGCTGTATGTGGTACACGCCTTGACCCAGGGACCACTCCACCGTGGTGTCTGCCTTATAGTCAGAAACCAGGGCTCAAAGAACCAAAGGGTAGACATAGAAATGGCCTCTCTCACTATTCCTTAGAACTCACCTTCAAAATTTTCTCTATCTCTGTAACCTTAGATTCAGGATTTTGGAGGCCCAGGTATTCAAGGAAGAAATGCTTTTCCAGGTCACATAGTCAGGCAGTCTTGTTAAACTGAAAATTGAGACCTCTTCTCTCTGGCCCATTTTTGGCTCTTTTTTTTTTAAAATTTAATTTAAATAAATCATTCACTGAATGAACCAAAAAACTTTATTTTTTAAAAACAGAAAGCATCATGAAATGCTAGTTATATTGATTAATGTTTGAGTGCTAAATCTACCTTGGGTTCCTGAGATAAATCTTACTTGATCATGAAAGCTGTGTATATTTTTTTTCCAATTTTTCATGGAAACTAAACATTGTTTTCAGCTTCTAAAAAAATTATTGAAGCATATTTGAGTTGCAATGTGTTAATTTCTGCTGTACACTACAGTGACTCAGTTATACATATATATATATATATATACTTTCTCATATTCTTTTCCATTATGGTTTATCATAGGATATTGAACATAGTTCCCTGTGCTATACAGTAGGACTTTGTTGTTTATCCATCCTATATACACCAAGTTACATCTACTAATCCTAAACTCCCAATACTTTCCTCCCCTACCCCTTACCGCCTTGGTGACCACAAGTCAGTTCTTTTTCTTTATTTTCAATTGGAGGGTGATTGTTTTACAATATTGTGTTGGTTTCTGTCATACATCAACATGAATCAACCATAGATATACACATGTCTTCTCCCTCTTGACCCTCCCTCCCAGCTCCCACCCCATCCCAACCTTCTAAGTTGTCACAGAATACCAGGTTTGAGCTCCCTGAGTCATACAGCGAATCCCCCCTGGCTATCTATTTTACATATGGTAATGTACGTGTTTCCACGCTACTCTCTCCAACTGTCCCACCCTCTGCCTCCCCCATTGTGTCCACAAGTCTTCTCTACGTCTGCATCTCCATTGCTGCCCTGCAAATGGGTTCATCAGTACCATCTTTCTAGATTCCATATATAAGCATCAATATACGATATTTGTTTTTCTCTTTCTAACTTCACTCTGAATAATAGGCTGTAGGTTCATGCACCTCCTTAGGACTGACTCAAATGCCTGCAAGTCATTCTTTATGTCTGCGAGTCTGTTTCTGTTTCATAGATATGTTCATTTGTGTCATTATACATTGCTTTTAAAATTGGGTTTCTTATAAGATTTTACCTCAATGGCAAATCGCAAAAGCCACTGAGATTAGCATTCTTTCTTCTGTTATATAGAGTTTCACATTAAAATATAAATTCTGTAAAAGTAAAAGGAAAACCAGGTAACATCAAAGTACTAAAGTTCTGTGTAGTATCCATATTCATTGCAGAAATAATTACCGGAATTTTCAAAACATCAAATAAATAAGCCTACTCAATGGTTACAGCTATAATTTCCAATGAATATACATACAGATTTTTGTTCAAAGTCTATGCTTGATTTCTTTGATTTCTGTTTACTGTTATTCACATATATTCCCTATGCCTGTTTATCATCAAATGGGGCTACTTGAAAGTCAAATTGGGCTATGTCTTGATTTCAAGAAGACAGAGAAGAGGTGATTCTACCGTCTGGGGAGATGACTCTCAGTTAGTAATGAGAATGTCGGTTGCTGCTACCCAGTGGAGATGAGGAAGACTCTATTTGAAACCCAGGGTATTCACTTAAGCAATCAATCAAGATAAAACCCCCAAAGACCAAAATACTATAGGAATGAGGTTTGGCTATCTCCTATAGCAAAAATACCATGAACTAGATGGTTTATACCAGAGAAGGCAAATGACAACCCATTCCAGTACTCTTGCCTGGAAAATCCCATGGACAGAGGAGCCTGGTAGGCTGCAGTCCACGGGGTCGCTAGGAGTCGGACACAACTGAGCGACTTCACTTTCACTTTTCACTTTCATGTATTGGAGAAGGAAATGGCAACCCACTCCAGTGTTCTTGCCTGGAGAATCCCAGGGACGGGGGAGCCTGGTGGGCAGCCGTCTATGGGGTCGCACAGAGTCAGACACGACTGAAGCAACTTAGCAGCAGCAGCAGCAGCAATGGTTTACACAATGAATGCTTATTTTTCACAGTTCAGGGGACCAGGAAGGCCAAGATCATGGCCCCAGCATATTCAGAGGCTGGTGAGGGCCCACTTTCTGGTTCATACACAGTGTGTTTTTGCTTTGTCCTCATGTGGTTGAAGGGATGAAGATACCTCTGGTGCCTTTTTCATGAAGGTACTCATCAGTTTGTGACCTAATCACCTCCTAAAGGCTCCACCTCCCAAGACGGTCACCCTGGAGCTTAGAATTTCAACATATGAATTTTAATCAACTGATTAACTGATAAACAAAATGTGGTGTAGTCATGCAATGGAATGAAATGTTGATACATGCTACAACATGGATGAACCTTAAAAATGTTATTCTAAGTAAAATAAGGCAGACATAAAAGGCCACATATTGTGTGATTGCTTTTATATGAAATGTCCAGAATAGACAAATTAATAGAGGTGTGTTGTCTACATGAAAAGTAGGTAGTGATTGCGAATGGTTGGAGAAAAGGAGAAATTGGGGGAAACTGCTAGCAGGTATGAGATTTCTTTTTGAGATAACAGAAATGTTCTGGAATTAGATAGTGGTGATGGTTGTACAACACATGAATATACTAAAAACCGCTGAATTGCATACTCTGTGTGTGTGTGTGGCTGGGCTGTGCAGCATGCAGAATCTTAGTTCCTCTACTAGGGATGATACCCAGGCCCTGCTGCAGTGAAAGTCTTAACCACTGGACCACCAGGAAAGTTCCTCTCTGATGACTATTGTTGAACATCTTTCCATGTGCTTACTGACCACTTGCATATCTTCTTTGGAGAACTGTCTAGTCACACCCTTACCAATTTTTTTAAACGGAACTTTTGGTTTTTTGTTGTTGTTGTATCATTAGGGTTCTTTATGTATTTTAGATACTAGACCCTTATCTGAAATATGATCTGCAGATTTTGCTTCCCTTTCTATGAATTTGCTTTCCAATTTATTGATGGTATTGTTTGCCACACAGCAAAATTTAAATTTTGATAAAGTTCAGTTTATCTATTTTTTCTAACACTGGTGCTTTTAGTGTCATATATAAGAAGCTGTGGCCTACTCCAGAGTCACAGAGATTTACAGAAAGGATTCTAAGAGTTTTATAGATTCAACTGTTTTGTTTAGGTCTTTTTTCTATTTTGAGTTAGTTTTTGTATATGGTGTGATGAAGAAGTCTAAATTCATTCTTTCCATGTGGATAGTCACTTGTCTCAGGATCATATTTTGAAAAGACTATTCTTTTCTTATTCTGTGGTCTTGGTACTTTTGTTAAAAATTGATTGAATATAAATGTATGAGTTTATTTCTGGGCTTTTGATCTATTAATATTCCATTGATCTATATATGGTCTATATACCTGTCTTTATGCATGTAGCATTATATTTTGATAACTATTGCTTGGTAATGAGTTTCAAAATCAAGAGATGTGAGTCCTTCAACTTTAGTCTTCTTTTTCAGTGGTTTTCTTTCCTCTTTGGGATCCTTGGCATTTTCATATGAACTTCAGGATCAGCATGCCCTTTCCTGCAAAAAAAAAAAAAAAAAAAACAACGCAGTTGAAATTTTGATAGAGATTGCATTGAATTTGTTGATCACCCTGTGGATTATTTAAATTATTTAAATTGCTCATTTAGGAGAGCAATGTAGCGGCTAAAATTTAATGTATTGGAATATGACTGAATAATATTACCTTAAGAACGCATGGTAGCTGAGGGGACTTTGTATGTTCCCTGTGTTGGGGACACAGTTTTTCTCTTCTAAACAAAAGACACTGCTGAGGAGTAACATGGGTGAGTAGCACTGTATATTTCATTTTTCCCTCCTGATGCACTCTGACTTTCTCCATACTGCTCTGGGCTCCAGGGTGGTGAACTCTGTGAAATGCATCAACCAAGCTTCCTGGCCCTCAAGCTTTTGCTTGGATTAAGGAAATAGGAGGCACCAGCAGGAGATTGGCGAATAGGAAGAAAGCAATTAAGATATTCCTCAGGCTCCCTCCCTGCTGAGGTGAAGGTTGGAAGCAGCTATTATTTAATCAAACGCCATACTTCTGTTGGGTAGCCCTGTCCTGTAGCAATAAATCCTAGTTCTTATAACCAGTCCATTGACTTATCTTTTCAGGTATAAAATTATAGTGGCTTTCCACCATGGCTTCCTCTTCCCTTACTGATTTCTCCTAAGCCTGCCCAAATCTTTATAAATAGTGCTATTATTTTTCCCTTAACACCTGTTTGTAGTATGCCATCTGTCTTGTCTTCCCTGGCAGTACAAAATGGAAAGACCTACAAGATAAGTCCTTAAGTCAAAGAAGCAAAATATGGAACAACGTAATATTGAATTAGGTCTTCTATTATTTTGGTAACAGAAAGGGTAAGGGAGACTTTATCTTCATAGTTTTAAAAATATTGTATTAGTTAGGAATTAGATTGAGCTTCAAGTGATAATATTCAAAAGGAACAGTGGCTTTAAAAAGATAAAATTTGAGGGACTGGTGGTCCAGTGGTTAAGACTCTGCGCTTTCAATGCAGGGGGTGCAGTTTCGATCCTTGGTTGGGAAACTAAGATCCCACTTGCCTTGCAGTGTGACAAAAAAAAAAAAAGAAAGAAAAAAACATAAGAAACCATCTCTTCCTGTAAATATCTGGAGGAAAGTATTCCAGAATGGAGATAGGGCTCTGATACTTGATACACTCACAGGGCTAGTTTCCTTCTAGCTCACCTGCCCTCCATTCTTGGGGCATGGCCTTGTCCTTTGTCCAAGGGAGCATCCCCTTTCAGGCAGTGGGATGGAAGATGAGAAGAAGAAGAGAAAATGGGCAAAAAAGATTCCTGGAAGCTGCCACACCTGGTCACACCTAGCTATATTGAACCTTGTGCAGTGTAGTTTTTATTCCTGGCACCCATTTGCTCCGATAAAAATTCTACTGCTATCTGAGAAGAAGAGAATTGATATCGGGAGTAATTAACAGCTTTTTTTGTCACATATATACATTTAAAATAACTCAGTGAGGATGTTAAGAAACTAGTAGCAGTGGTTCCCTGGGGAGAGGGTTTGCAGGTGACCACCTGCAAAGAGCGATGAGGGGTAACAGTGGCAGAGAGAGATGTACACATGCTGTTACATAGTTTGATTTGTGAACCATGTATACATATTACCTATAACAAACTTTATAGATTGATTTAAAAGTTCCTCCCTAAAGATAAGTAAAGAGAGAGGACTTCCCTGGTGGTCCAGTGGTTAAGAATCTACCTGTCCATGTGGAGGACATGGGTTTGATCCCTGGTCTGGGAAGATTCCACGTGGCTGGGGAGGCTAAGCACATGGGCCACAACTGCTGAGCCTGCCCTCTAGAACCTGTGAGCCGCAACTGCTGAGCCCATGTGCCACAACTACCGAAGCCCGAGTGCTTTAGAGACTGTGCTCGACAAGAAGAGAAGGCACTGCGGTGAGAAGCCGCTGCACTGCAGCTGGAGAGTAGCTCCCGCTTGCTGAAACTAGAGAAAGCCCGTGTTCAGCAGCAAAGACCCAGCACAGCCAAAAGGAAATAAATAGATGAAATTTTAAAAAGAGAGAGAGAGAAAAAAAATGCTTCATTCAGTCTCAACTTTGGACAGGACAAAGGAGCTATAGAGTCCAGTGATTAGAAAGACCTCATTGAAAGAGGAGGGTGCGATCAAGGTGTATTAGTTTTCTCTTGCTGTGTAATAAATACCATGAATTTAGTAGCTCAAAATAGCGGAAATTCATTATCTTGCCATTTCTGTATGTCAGCAGTCTGAAAAGTTTTGACTGTTGAGGGTCTCATGAAGTTGAAATCAAGATGGCTGATGACTGGGGATTTCTCTGGTAGTCCAGTGGTTAAGAATCCACCATTCAATGCAGGGGACATGGGTTCGATCCCTGGTCAGAGAACTTAGGCTCCACATGCCTCAAGGCAGCTAAGCCTTGTGCTCTAGGGCTCCCATGCCACAGCTAGAGAGAAGCTCATGTGCCACAGCTAAGATTCAGTACACTCAAATAAATAAATATTAAAAAAAGAAAAAGAAAAAGTTTTGGAAATTTGTTGCATAGCAACATGTATATACTTAATATTACTGGACTGTTCAGTTTAAAATTGTTAAGATGGTAATTTTATGTAATATAATTTTTAAAAGTCTACTGTGCCATATAATATAACCTTATCCCAGGAGTAATATCTCATCATATTCACAGACTCTACCATGCTCCAAGGAGAGGGGATTACACTCTGTTCAGGGATCATTTTAGAATTCTGCCTACCACATGGTAGGAATAACACAAGTCACTTTCCCTGAGACCTTTCCTATCTGGATTTTCACTTCCCAGCTGTGAACTTTAGAGGTTCTGGACTTTATTTAAGAGAGACAGGATTTCCTTCTTTTATAATATTGGATGATGCCTGAGTACCACTGCTCTTGGTAGGAATTTATTTTCCAGGGTAGAATCACCGCTCATTTGTGGTATGTCCTTTGTGTTAAGACTGACCTGCTTGTGGCTACACTGGGTTTGTCCACCTTGGATAACTATCAAAATTTATCTGGGGAAATCTTTTTTTTAGTGGAGAAATATATTCTTAAGAGTTAATGGTTTGAACACACATAGGAAATAGGGAAATGTAAGGACTTAGAAGCATTGTTTCTAGCACTTTTAACCTTGTCCCAGATCTCAAGGATTGAACAATACCCATGGAAAAACCTGAGTCTGAATAATATAAAGGCTCAGTAAATACTTTTAAAGGTTAGAAGACTGAGAGGATTGTGAATATAGCATTGTATGCAGCAAAGATACACAAACACAGCTATAATGGCTGGTTTACCAAGGGAGCTTAATGTAATCAGAGTCTATAAAGCATAATTTAGCTACAAGAGAGGTGGACAATAAACCAAGCAGTTGACGCTTAATTCATAGCACTGGTATTCTAAAAGCAAAGCAAAAAGTTTTGTAAATCTATATATAGCTTCTTGACCTTTTGGCTAAGATCAAGTGTAGTATGGGGGCTTACCTCATGGCTTAGTGGTAAAGAATCTGCCTGCAGGTGCAGGAGATGCAAGGAATGAAGGCTTGATCTCTGGGTCTGAAAGATCCCCTGGAGAAGGAAATGGTAACCATTCCAGTATTCTTGTCTGAAAAATTCCATGGACAGAGGAGCCTGGTAGGCTACAGTCCATGGGGTTGCAAAGAGTCAGATATGATTGTGTATAATATATATGTATGTATATATATGCAGAAATAGATATATAATTTTTAAAATATGTGATATAAAAATAGGTAGCTTGCATGAAGAGAGAAGACCCCTGTAAACTTTTTTCCTCTTAAATTAGAATGTGAACTTTAAAGAGCACACCAGCTGCCCAGTTTTTCCCATCTCAGCTTCTCTTTCCCAGTGTCCTCATTTTTAGAAGTCAAGCGACTGACATTGTTCTTGTGGGAAGGGAGATTAGTGTAGTCAGTTTAATGATTTGGATCATTAACCTGTTAGATGACCCCAAATTTTACTCAGCTTAATGTTCCCAAAATATCACAAGGAGTCTGAAGGGCCATTTTTCTCAGCAAATGAAAGCCTGAAGAGACTGCATCTTGGCTGTTTGCCTCCCCAGAACACCAGAAAATACCTTAGTTAGAAAATAGAAGTAATACCTCTTCCCCAGACAAGATGCTTTTAATTTTTCAGGAACACTCGGTGATTTGTTGCCAAAAGTGTAACCCAGTTTCAAAGCTATTCTTGCCAAGGAACCCCTTTGATGTTTCTAAGTGGTCCGTGGATTGGTACGTTGGGTTGTCAATGATAGCTTGTCCCTTTTCAGACCAGTTTTTCACCCTGAGAAATGAAGATATGCTAATGAAGTGTCTTAGTTAATCATAATTGTGCTGGGGAGGGCCCTGCTGATGCGAGCTCTTTCCGGCAGAAGGTCTGTCTACATAAGGAGTCTGACCGTATAGTCTGTGGACAGGCACATTATAGGATAAATTCTCTTCCACCCTGAATCCATCTTGGATAATATTATTTCTCCTTTGGCTTTACCTGAAGGCTCTTTGAGCAGTCTCTATACTCTAGGGATATTGTCTAAACTGATAGGTACTTTAAACCATTTTATCCCTGCCTTTTCTGAGGCCATGCATCTTCTATACGAAAGTAATGAGGCATTCAGATCAGCTTAGAAAATTCTCTAATAACCATTCTCTCCCAAGTACCACTTACTATTTGATTTTTTTTTCTAATTTTTGTCCTATTGATTTTATATTTGGATTTTCCCCCTCTCTGCCAGGTCTTTTCTGATTTTCAGCTGATAAGTCCATCAGATTTTGGGATTTGGTTTCACCCTGATTTAGGGTTGGGGTGTGAACTTGCAGCCTAGAGTCCAGAGCCTGCAGGTATGGGCTGTTCTGGGACAGAGTCCTGAGACTTGGGGGCTTTCTTGGGGGGTGAAATGCTTTCTGGAGGCAATATTCAGTTCTGTCCCCAGTCCTATCTGTTTTGGAAGGCAGTTCTTTGTGGTATTTCCCATACTTCTTGGACCATCTGTTCAAGGATGTTTCAAGAGCAAATGACCTTGGAAGCTAGAGATAAGAAAGCTTAGAAATGTCTCCCTCCTCAGATGCATTCCAGGTTAGTAAAAAGTCTTCCTCTCCTTGGAGAGATTTGCTTACATTCCAGAGGAAAAATAAAACCTCTTTCTTCCTCTGGAGGGGACAATGAGCAGGTCGGCTGTAGCCTCAGATAGATCAGTTTTTCCTGCTGGAGATTTTTGTTTTTGTAAAGATAGTAAAGAATACCATCGAGTTATTAAAAAAGAAATAAAATAGTAAAAAAAAAAAATTAGTTTTTCCTAATTTGGGGATTTCTCTCTTGTGATGCACTTCAATGACTGCCTATAGTGACATCTGGTCCCCACTGTATCACCCTGCGGGGACTGGGGCTTTGGGAACTGATGCAAGATATTGCTTTGAATGTTCATTTTTTCATGTTCTTTCTTATTAATAAAGAGTTTTGTCTGTGTCCAAAGGGTGTATGTTCCTCTATATTTCTATGTATATAAAACCGTACATAGCAGCCTCACTGCTGCTGCTGCTGTCAGTCGTGTCTGACTCTGTGCGACCCCATAGACGTCAGCCCATCAGGCTCCCCCATCCCTGGGATTCTCCAGGCAAGAACACTGGAGTGGGTTGCCATTTCTTTCTCCAATGCATGAAAGTCAAAGGTGAAAGTGAAGTTGCTCAGTTGTGTTCAACTCTTAGTGACCCCATGGACTGCAGCCTACCAGGCTCCTCTGTCCACAGGATTTTCCAGGCAAGAATACTGGAGTGGGGTGCCGATGCCTTCTCTGAGCAGCCTTACTAGTAAGCTTGCAAATATGGTAAAGTCTCTAACCCTTCAGTTTCTGACTGAGTAGTCTCCCTCAGTATTCCAAATTCTAAAATAGAAGAATGCAGTGAATGGGATCACAAATTCTGAAAGAAAATAAAATTCAAGCCCCATTCCAGTTTCTTCTAATATGTATGTTGACAGGTTATCTGTAATCTAACCACACGTACTCTGGAAAATTCTCATGATTCTACTTTAGGAGATCCAAGATGTTTGTGCTTCTCATTTTCTGAGAAAATGAGAAAGCGCTTTCATGAGTAATAACATCCCAGAAATGAATATGGGGGATGAAGACAATAAGAAAACATTTATATTTAAAATATGAAGGAAGGCAGTTTACTTTGTCATAGAGATAGATTAAACCCAACACTGCATTTTTGGACTATTGCTCAGAGGATTTTATGAAATTGATTTCAATAAATCAGTCAGTGAAAAACAAAGCAAGACAGAAACAAACAATAAGCTAATGGGAAGGTATGTCCAATTAATAAAAATAGGAAGTATTTTGGTTTCTCTGGAATAAAAGAATATTGAAGTCTCTGGAGATGGTGAGATATTTTCTCTTTATAGAAATGTCTTGAACACCACCAGGTGAAGTATGAGAGTTGAATTAGGAGTAATAGAAATGAGCCTTCTAAGTTCTTAAAAATTCACATGTCTTTTGTCATTTATCTCCTTTGCAAAATAAGTTAGAGGTTCCACTTTGTCTTTAGGCTTTGCACTTAAGCTCAAAGTGAGCATCATGGTATTAAATAGCAATTGATGAAATATAATTTTTTAAATTTATTTTTTATTAGATTATAAATTTTGTATTGGAGATTGACAATATTTTGGTGGTTTCAGGTAGACAGCAAAGGGACTCAGCCATACATATGCATGTATCAATTCTCCCCCAAACTCCCTCTCATCCAGGCTTCCACATAGCATTGAGCAGAGTTCCCTGTGCTACACAGCACGTCCCTGTTGCTTATCCATTTTAAATATAACAGTGTGTACCTGTTCATCCCAAAGTCCCTATCCCTTCCCCCAGCCTTCCTCCTGGCAACGGTAAGTTCGTTCTCTAAGTCTGTGAGTCTGATTTGTAAATAAGTTCGTTTGTATCATGTCTTTATTCTGCATGTAAGGGATGGATGACTATAATTTTTAATGAAATTGCCTGCGTGTATTTGTTGTAACATCCGAGGAGAACAAAAGCATGTTTAGTAGGTAGTAGGATAGTAGCTCAGAGTCAAAAGAAAAGAATGTTTAAAATCAGTACATTCCACCATTGTGTTAGGATATTTTTGGTGTGGTCACAAGAAGTAAGCCTTTTGCAGGCAAAACAAAGACTGCACATAGAATTTAGAGGTGACCATGATTCATGCATTGGAGAAGGAAATGGCAACCCACTCCAGTGTTCTTGCCTGGAGTATCCCAGGGACGGGGGAGCCTGGTGGGCTGCCGTCTATGGGGTCACACAGAGTCGGACACGACTGAAGCGACTCAGCAGCAGCAGCAGCAGCAGCAGCATGACTTTAAAAACCACACAGAGCAAACAAGAGTCAGTGGCTTTGCAAGAGTTTCACATCTTGCATGACCAAGACTAGAAGGGACTAGAAGGGCACATTGTGCCCCCTACACTGTGCAGCACTCCTACACTTGACCTGTCTTCACTACCCATTGGGTGGAACTCTCAGGTGGGCCAGGTAGGACATTACCTGTGAAGAGTTTGAAGAAGAGTTTCAGAACTAATGTTTCTTGGGCTCTTTTCTGTAAACATTAGGATGGAATGTTGGCTAGGAGCGTGGGCTTTTGTGTCAGTCATACCTGGACTTGAATTGTTACTGAGTCCAAGCTGGTACTGCTCACCGCAGTCCAATAAATTGAGAGACAAGTTGTTGGGGCAAAGAATAGCAACTTTATCTGGAAAGCCAGCAGATGAAGTTGGTGGACTAGTGTCCCAAAGAAACATCTTACCAAGTCAGAATTCAGGCTTCTTTTATATTAAAAGGGGAGATGGTGTGGTTCGTTTTTGCAAACTTCTTGATGTCAGAATTCTTTGTTCTTGCAGCTGTTCATGCAGGTCAGGTCATGATGCTCTTCTAAACCTCCAACAAAGCAAATGTTCTCTGTTTTTCAACTTTTTATCTCTGTATGAATGGAAAAGTCATATTTTTTAAAGGCCAGAGCTTTAAGAATGGGCTGTCCTGTGTATGTCAGGCTATAGGCAACATTCTTAACTTGTAGCAGAAACAATAGAATACAAAAGTTAAAGTAAAAGAAACAGATCCAATATGGAGTCAAATTTGTTCATTCCTAAATTTGGCCTTGGAATGCGGAATGAAGCAGGGCAAAGGCTAATGGAGTTTTGCCAAGAGAACACACAGGTCATAGCAAACACCCTCTTCCAACAACACAAGAGAAGACTCTGCACATGGACATCACCAGATGGTCAACATCAAAATCAGATTGATTATATTCTTTGCAGCCAAAGATGGAGAAGCTCTATACAGTCAACAAAAACAAGACTGCGAGTTGACTGTGGCTCAGATGATGAATTCCTTATTGCCAGGTTCAGACTTAAATTGAAGAAAGTAGGGAAAACCACTAGACCATTCAGGTATGAGCTAAATCAAATTCCTAATGATTATGCAGTAGAAATGAGAAATAGATTTAAGAGACTAGATCTGATAGACAGAGTGCCTGATTAACTATGGATGGAGGTTTGTGACATTGTACAGGAGACAGGGATCAAGACCATCCCCGTGGAAAAGAAATGCAAAAAAGCAAAATGGCTGTCTGGGGAGGCCTTACAAATAGCTGTGAAAAGAAGAGAAGCAAAAAGCCAAGGAGAAAAGGAAAGATATAAGCATCTGAATGCAGAATTCCAAAGAATAGCAAGAAGAGATAAGAAAGCCTTCCTCAGTGATGAATGCAAAGAAGTAGAGGAAAACGACAGAATGGGAAAGACTAGAGATCTCTTCAAGAAAATTAGAGATACCAAGGGAACATTTCATGCAAAGATGGGCTCAATAAAGGACAGAAATGGGATGGACCTAACAGAAGCAGAAGATATTAAGAAGAGGTGGCAAGACTACATAGAAGAACTGTACGAAAATGATCTTCATGGCTGAGATAATCACGATGGTGTGATCACTCACCTAGAGCCAGACATCCTGGAATGTGAAATCAAGTGGACTGTAGAAAGCATCACTATGAACAAAGCTAGTGGAGGTGATGGCATTCCAGTGGAGCTATTTCAAATCCTGAAAGATGATGCTGTGAAAGTGCTGCACTCAATATGCCAGCAAATTTGGAAAACTCAGCAGTGGGCACAGGACTGGAAAAGGTCCGTTTTCATTCCAATCCCAAAGAAAGGCAATGCCAAAGAATGCTCAAACTACTGCACAATTTTACTCATCTCAAAATTCTCCAAGCCAGGCTTCAGCAATACATGAACCGTGAACTTCCAGATGTTCAAGCTGGTTTTAGAAAAGGCAGAAGAACCAAAAATCAAATTGCCAACATCTGCTGAATCATGGAAAAAGCAAGAGAGTTCCAGAAAAACATCTATTTCTGCTTTATTGACTATGCCAAAGCCTTTGACTGTGTGGATCACAAGAAACTGTGGAAAATTCTGAAAGAGATGGGAATACCAGACCACCTGACCTGCCTCTTGAGAAATCTATATGCAGGTCAGGAAGCAACAGTTAGAACTGGGCATGGAACAACAGACTGGTTCCAAATAGGAAAAGGAGTACGTCAAGACTGTATATTGTCACCCTGCTTATTTAACTTCTATGCAGAGTACATCATGAGAAACGCTGGGCTGGAAGAAGCACAAGGTGGAATCAAGATTGCCGGGAGAAATATCAACAACCTCAGATATGCAGATGACACCAACTTTACAGCAGAAAGTGAAGAGGAACTAAAGAGCCTCTTGATGAAAGTGAAAGAGGAGAGTGAAAAAGTTGGCTTAAAGCTCAACATTCAGAAAACGAAGATCATGGCAACTGGTCCCATCACTTCGTGGCAAATAGATGGGGAAACAGTGGAAATAGTGTCAGACTTTATTCTTTTGGGCTCCAAACTCACTTCAGATGGTGACTGCAGTGAAATTAAAAGATGCTTACTCCTTGGAAGAAAAGTTATGACCAACCTAGATAGCATATTGAAAAGCAGAGACATTACTTTGCCAACAAAGGTCCATCTAGTCAAGGCTATGGTTTTTCCTGTGGTCATGTATGGATGTGAGAGTTGGACTGTGAAGAAAGCTGAGCACCGAAGAATTGATGCTTTGGAACTGTGGTGCTGGAGAAGACTCTTGAGAGTCCCTTGGACTGCAAGAAGATCCAACCAGTCCATTCTGAAGGAAATCAGTCCTGGGTGTTCTTTGGAAGGACTGATGTTGAAGCTGAAACTCCAATACTTTGGCCACCTCATGCGAAGAGTTGACTCATTGGAAAATACTCTGATGCTGGGAGGGATTGGGGGCAGGAGGAGAACTGGGCGACAGAGGATGAGATGGCTGGATGGCATCACCGACTCGATGGACATGAGTTGAGTGAACTCCTGGAGTTGGTGGTGGACAGGGAGGTCTGGCGTGCTGTGATTCATGGGGTCGCAAAGAGTCGGACACGACTGAACGACTGAACTGAACTGAACTGATTACAAATCTTGGTTCTGCTTGTGACTTCAGGTAAGTTATTGAATTCTCTGAACTCCTCAGTGTTCTTGTCTGTGTGCTTAGTTGCTCAGTTATGTCCAACTCTCCTTGGCCCTGGGGACTGTGTAGCCTGCCATGCTCCTCTGTCCATGGAATTTTCCAAGCAAGACTACCAAAGCGAGTTGCCATTTCCTGCTCCAGCGGAGGTCTTCCCAACCCAGGAATCAAACCCACGTCTCTTCATTGGCAGGCAGATTCTTTACCATTAGTGTCACCTGGGAATCTCTTGTAAAGGGCACAAAATAAAAATATTATTTATAAAGAGTAAATGAGATGTATGCGTGTAATGCTTAACAGTGCTTGGCAAGTAATAGGCATGGAATAAGTGATTAACCTCACAATGATCAGATACATAGCACTGAACTAGGAACATTCTTCATATTTAAATCTGAGGTCCACCTTTGAGGTCCACCTCCATGTTATGTTCTCTTTTCTTAACTGTTCTGTGATTCTATCATGTCCCACTTTGTACTTCTCCACACCCCAGAGACCTACTTCCTGCTCAATCTTATCTTCTTGACTTCACACTGATTTTCTCCTTACTCTGAACAGCAAAAGTGAAAGTGTTGGTCACTCAGTCGTGTTCAACTCTTTGAGACCCCGTGGACTACTGTAGCCCGCCAGGCTCGTCTGTCCATGGGGCTCTCCAGGCAAGAATACTGGAGTAGGTTGCCATGCCCTTCTCCAGGGGATCTTTCTGACCCAGGGATCAAACCCATGCCTCTTACCTCTGCCGCATTGCCGGCAGGTTCTTTACTGTCTGAGCCGCCAGGGAAGCCCATGAACAGCAAAAGTGAAGTCAACTCTTCTTTCCTTCCATCTCAAGTCCTTCCCCTGCCCCATGGAGACTCCTCAGATTTCTTTAGTTCTCAAGGATACCTTCCTTTTTTGAAATACTGAGCTATCTCTTGCATCCAGAAGCCATTTAATTGATTGCTCTGTACCTTCATAGATGCTGTTCAGTCTCGCCAAATATGCTATATGCTTCTGTAAGATTCTACTCACTTTTTGACTGTCATAGCAGAGTGCTGAAACTACCAGAGGAACTTGCTGAATAATTAATAGGCAAGTTGATGTACTGTGCCCACCAATGACACAAGCCTAGTTCAAGAGCAATTCAGGATTTTAGAGACTCGTTATTTCCAAATCAAATCAGTATGTGTGATTTGTCAAGTACAGGTTGACCTAAGGGAAAGTGGAGCAGATTTGAAATTTCGACTGTTCCTGAAAATTCAGGAGGTTTCTTCATGATTCAGGTAGAGAATAAACATCAATGGAGGCAATTACTTTTCTCAGTGAATCTTTTTGGCATGCAAACTTCATTGTTTCCCTTCTCTGGTTGTTTCTTCTTTTTTTCCCTCCTTTCCTCTTCCTCCTCCTTCCTCTCCCTTCTGTCTACTGTAGAAGAACTGGGACTATAACACTGACTGGGAAAAATGAATAGACAAGGAGAATCTTAAGGTAACTTTAAATTAAAAATTTTTATTTTAGTATAGTTAATTCACAGTGTTGTGTTACTTTCAGGTGTACAGTAAAGAGACTTAAACTTTAAATTTTATAAGAATGATTTGTGTGGTAAGTGTGACTCCTATATACTCTAAAGTATATATGAATATGCTTTCTGCAATAGAAGTGTTCTCCAAAAAATTGAGTGTAAGTTGATTTCAGGAAAGGCTTATCGTATTTTGAATCCATAGAAGATCTTTATAGACATTCTGCAGTGATTGCTTTTGTCAAGACATGGGTATTTAGTTGTGTATTGCTGTATAAAAAATTATCCCAACATTTGACAGCTTAAAACAACAATATTTATTATCCCTCAGTCTCTGGATCAGGAATCTGGTGCTGCTTATCTGGTTCCTGTGATTTACGCTTTCTATTATCAAGGTGTCAGCAGAGCTGCAGTCATCTCCAGGTCAATTGTAAATGGACTCATTTCCAAGTTCATGCATTTGGTTGTTGGCCAGAGGCTTCCTATAGTTCCTTACTTGTCGGTCACTCCATCGGCCAGCTCACAACATGGACACTCGCTTCACCAGAGCAAGCAGGTGAGCAGAGCCAGAGAGAGAAAGAAAACCAGCAAGGAAGAGTCACAGCTGTTTATAACTTAATCTGGGAAGTGACACCCCATCACCTTCATTGCATCCTTGTCAGTAGACGTGACACCCTAGATCCAGCCCGCACTTCCGGGTTAGGGTGTATATGCAGACACGGTGACCACGGGGTGTGGATCCTAAGCAGCTGTCCCAGAAGACAGGGGACAAAGGCAAACAATTGCTTTTGTTAATCTGGACTTCTGCGTTTCAAATTTATGTGAGACATCTCAGTGCAAAATGGAGTTGAGGACTTCCTAATTCATGTTTCATCTGCTTGCATCCCTTAAGAAAATCCTTGTGGAGACAATTTAGTCATTTATTGTTAATGTTCTCTTTCTCCAGACTTATTCACAAAATTATAGGTTCAATCAGAAAGAAGCAAAGACCAAAAAGGGGAGAAGCTGGAACTAACATTTTTTTTACTACAAGATACAGAAAAGTTGAGAAAAAGTATAATAAACTGCCAAGTACTCATTACTCAGAAGAAACAGCTCTGGCGTTTAATGAGTACCAGTACAAGTCATTGTACAAAATGTTTCCAGAACATCATTTTCATTTCACTCAACAAGCTAGTAAAATTAATGCCATTTTTCTTAAGGATAAGATAAGTATTTGTATGCAGAACACTGATACTCAGGATGGGGTAAAAAAAAATTGTTCAACGTTATATAACTGGCAGAACTAGGATTTATCATATTTTACTTATTTACTTTCTCCAATTTTCTTTTTGTTTCAGTACCACTCCTTTTCCTCTTCCTTCTTTATTTTTATTTTTTATTATTTATTTGTTTTTGGCCATGCTGGGTTTTTGTTGTGGCTTGCAGGCTTTCTCTAGTTGGTGAGTGGGGGCTGTTCTTCATTTCAGCGCATGGACTTCTCACTGTGGTTGACTTCTCCTGTTGCGTGCACAGGCTCTAGGTGCGTGGGCATCAACACTCGGGCTCAGTGGTTGAGGTGCAGGGGCTTAGTTGCTCTGCAGCTTGTTGAATCTTCCTGGACCAGGAATTGAACCCATGTACCCTGTGTTGGCAGGTGGATTCTTATCCACTCTACCACCAGGAAGCCCTCAAATGCTTTATCATAGGTTAAATAATTTGATTCTCTGAATAAGAGTGCATTCACACTTATAACATCACTTGTTTAGAAAATATTAAAATGGAGTGCAACATTTGAGACGGTAAAGGATCCATCTGCGATGTGGGAGATCTGGGTTCAATCCCTGGGTTGAGAATATCCCCTGGAGGAGGGCCTGGCAACCGACTCCAGTCATCTTGCCTGGAGAATCCCGATGGGCAGAGGAGCCTGGGAGGCTGCAGTCCATGGGGTCACAAAGAGTCGGACACGACTGAGCAATGAAGCACAGCACACATTTCACGACAACTGGTTTCAATCAGTTAAAGCTGGGTAAATGACCCAGAACTCTGTGTGAATGTGCAGCAGACTCTCATCGAATCTAACTGAAGATCCTTCTTTTGTTTTTTTTTTTGTCAATTTTTGGTTGTGCTGGATCGTCCTCGAGGCGTGGGGTTCTCTAGTTGCGGTGCATGGGCTTAGTTGCCCCCTGGCATGTGAGACCTTAATTCCCTCACCAGGGATTGAACCAGTGCCCCTTCATTGGAAGGTGGATTCTTAACCCCTGGACCATCAGGGAAGTCTCCGAAGATTCTTTCTTGATTGATGAGAACTGGGAGTTGCACAGACCTATGAACACATTCTTTTCTATCCAGTGTGTGAGCTTTTACTCTTAAACAGTATAAGCACCAAGAGCCACACCTGCCTCTTTATTTACTTTTATACCTACTCCCCTCCCTGCCTCAGTGAACATCTTCACTGGTGCATGTTCCCTTGCCTAGCAAATGAATAAACTTAGAGCTTGCTTTATGGACCATTGTAGTGGTTTTTGGCTTTCTCTTAAAAGCAGCAACAAACCGATAAGGTGGTTCTAAAATTTCTGCTATTTTACTCTTGAGGAAAGGCCCAGAGAAACTAAATGATTTATCCACGATAAGTGTTAGAGCCGGGCCTTGAACCTTGGTAGTCTAACTCCATGCTCTTAACAATAACTCTCTGTTGAAATGCTAGGAGGGGAGATGATGAACAGATATGCTCAGTGGGTGACAAATTTCATGGTGGGAAGGGGAGATGACCTCTAGTTTCCTATTGAAGCAGAAGGTAATGGTGAATATACAGAATCCAACCCTTCCAGCTGCTTGATTCTCTCCAGCAATATTCACGTGCCTCCGTGTGGACAAAGGAAAGGTCCACCCACTTTGGGGAGGAACCCCTGGGAAGCCTGTGATTGGTTCGAAGAAACAGAGAATTGGACAGAGAAGGAGCCTCTAGAGGAGAAGTAAAGAAGAGGGTAACTGGGCACTGATGACCAAGGACCCGCCTCACAGTGTTCCCTGGAGCTGCCCCTGCTCTTAGAATGGATGGGGGCCTGACTGTTCTGGGTTTGGGGCAGGGAGAGAAGTCTGCCCGTACTTAGCTCCAGTTAACAGGGGCTGGCAGGTCATTATCCTGATGTTCTCCCAAGAGACAGTTTCCTGACTGCCAGATGACAGTGGTACTTGACTGCCTCAAGTCACAGTCACCCTTTAACTTGCACTTGGGTGGCTCTGGTTATCGGTCTATTCACTGCTGAGCTCCATCAACCCCCACATCTTGGCTGGATTTCCAGTGTCTGCTCCCGGGAACTGCTAATGCTGTGAGCTGTGAGAGCAGCAGGTAGAAAACAATCTCATGAAAGATATGAGAAGACAGGTGAACTGGATAGAAGCTTCAAAAAAAAGAGAAGGTGCAGGATTTCCCTAGCAGACCAGTGGTTGGGAACCTGCATTTCCATTGCAGGGTGTGGGGGTTCAATCCCTGGTTGGGGAAAAGAAGATCCCACATGCTGTGGGGTATGGCCAAAAAATAATAAAAAGATTAAAAAAAAAGACGATGCATTGAGAACATAGCAGAAGCCTCAATCTTTCAATAAACGTTCAACAAAAGCTGATTGCAGAGTAGATACTGGGTTAGAAGACTGGACGGTTCCTAAATCAGTCCTGTAAATGGAGGCAGTGTGCTTTCCTCTTTCAGTTCATCTTTGGAACTACTGATTACCAGTCCTGGCGTGAAGTGCTTATTAAATGGTTGTTGAGTGAATTAACAAAAGGAGGGAATGTCTTAGTGTCTTTGCTTATGCTACTCTTTTTATGTGTAATACTTTCTCTTCTCTAGTGTAGCTATGTAAATGCTATTGTTTGAAGGTTTCCTCTCCTCCATGAAGCCTTCTCTGGTTAATTCATGCTCACAGTCACCTCTTCCGTCCTAATGTCTGTAGTACAAATGCTGTCTATATTTAGCTTCCATGTCTCTCTCTTTCATTCTGGCTCCTTCTCATACTGTATAGGTACACACATAAACTTCAACAAGTGTGTACATTTCCTAAAGGCAGAGATTACCTCTTTTACTTTTTTCCTAAGTGGTGCTAGTGGCAAAGAATCTGTCTGCCAATGTAGGAGACATAAGAGATGAGGGTTTGATCCTTGAGTCAGGAAGATCCCCTGGAGGAGGAAATGACACTCCACTCCAGTATGCTTGCCTGGAGAATCCCATGGACAGTGGAGCCTTGTGGGCTACAGTCCATGAGGCCTCAGAGAGTTGGACGCGACTGAGTGACTGAGCACATCTCCTTTACTTTTTTCCTAATGCCCGTAGTTACCGATATGGTGCTAGGTATAAAGTATTGCTCTTGGAATACTTATTGATTTAACTTTTTGTTGTCCCCAGAGCAACACCGTCAGAAAAAAAGCCAAGGGCTTTTTATTAACCCAGACTGGATAAAGAAAGAACTGTAATGACTTTTCTGCCTAATCCTCCAGCCCTGAAAAAATATATGTATGCATCTTTGATCCATAAGGGATGAAATTATGCAGTGAAAATTGAAATGTAAATGAAAACATCTTTATCTGACAGTATCCTGAAACTGCTGAGGTTTGTATATATGATCTTTCCGTGAATGTTAAGGATAAATACTCATAATCAGTCCACATTCAAGTCCAATGTTACTGTAGTCCAGTGTTACTGACCCGTGACTGAGCAACTCACTGATTCTTCTTTGATCATACTGTATTGATTTTGTCAAGTTGGAGTTTAAAGATCAATTTTTTTTTCTCTTTCTCTAGTGAATATCATAATGATTTTCCTTTATACTAACCTAAAACTTCTGAGATTTTTTAAAGACTAGCAGCAGAGTTGTGAATGTTCAAATAGACAAACTTCCAAAGTACATGTTTACTATTGACTTAACTTCCAAGACAAGCAGAAGCTAAATTTCATCAGCTCAATTTATACAAACATGAAAGTAGATTCCATATTTGAATTCAAGAGAAGAACAGATAGAAAAATTCCAGAAGCATTACTGGGTGGATGGAGGAGACTTTCACAGATAGTCCAGACATTTTCTCTTCCAAGTCAGACATCTGTTATTTGTATTTTTACTACTGGTCCAGTCTCAGTCTAAAGGTTTACACCAGAATTTTGTGGCTCTTCAAGGTTTCAGTCTCATTGCTAAACTGCATTTAAGGTCTTGTGGGAAATCATGAAGTTGAAACAGTGCTTGTTCGACCATAAAATAATTTGATACATTCAAGGAAATTCAGTTTTGAATTAAAGGACCTTTGATTTTTTTATTCTGCTCCCAGATTCTACATCAGTTTCTTTTTAATGACCTAAAGGCACTTACAAACCATTTTCACCTATTGAAGTCTTACCGCATTCAAACAGGACATTTTCAGTGATTTTTCTAGCTGAAAGTGATCATCCACTCCTCTGAACATTCCATAGAGCTTTGCTTGTAACTCTTTCACTTGTAACCCTTTTTGCTGGTGTTTTAGTTACAGGTGTATGTAGTGTCTTCCTCAATGAACTAAATTTCTTAAAGGCAAGGAGAGTGTCTTGGTCATGTGTATACTAACCACAATAGAGTCTTGTACCTTTCAATTTTTTTTTTAAGGCTCACTAAATGCTTATTGAATGTAAATAAGCTCCTCTGGTGTATTAATGTTAAGATAAAGACTCATTCTTTCATTCACGGAAGAGGTTGTTGTTTAGTCACTAAGTCATATCTGACTCTTTTGTGGCCCCATGGACTGTAGCCCACTAGTCTCCTCTGTCCATGGGATTTCTTAGGTAAGAATACCGGAGTGGGTTGCCATCCCTTCTCCAGGGGATCCTCCCAACCTGGGAATTGAACCTGCATCTCCTGCACTGGCAGATGGTTTCTTTACCACTGAGTCACCCAGGAAGCCCCACAGAAGAGGTTACATCTGGGGAAAATGAAAAGTATATAAGGCAGGGAATTTGTGTGTGTAAGAAAACTGGTTGGGAGCAGAGTGGAGATATTTGAGTGGGTGAAAGTAGGGCATCCTAATTGTCTTCCCCTTCCAGGTTGTGGCCACTGTCTGCCTATCCTGAACAATGCTTTCACACCTTAGATCATGTTACTCTTTAAAAACCTCCAATGGTTTCCCATCATTGTACTTGGGTGAACTCCAGAGTCCTTACCCTGCCTTACAACCCCCTACTGAACTTTCCATCTGTGTCACCTACTGTCTCCTGCCCACTTGCTCTGTCCACATTAGACATCTTTTTGTTCCTCAAACATGCCAGTCTCACTTTCATTCCAACTTTTCTACGTCTTCCCTCTTCCTACAATACTTTCTCTCGAGTTTCTCTTGGCTGGTTTCTTCTTGTAATAGGAAGTACAGAGGCTCAGAGGTGGTTGCTTGCTTCATCTGCTTAGGAAAGAGCAGAGTTGACCACTGTGGCTGGAGCAGGGTAAGCAATGGAAAGAAGAGAGAAATAAAGACTGAGCCAAGGTCAGTGGCAACGTTGATTGGGACTTGACTGCATTTTTAAGAACTTTGGATTTTATTTTGGATCAGAAGACAAGCCATAAGGGCTTTTGAGTAGAGGAATGACACAATCTGACATGCCTTTAAAATTAATTACTCTGACTGCTGTGGGGAAATGCAATACAGAGATTTAGAGTAGACATTGGAAGATCAAGTAATTAGTCCAAATGAGAGATGATGGCATCTTAGATGAAAGTGCGAGTTTCTAAATGTTAATTACATCAGAGACTACCCATACAAAACCACTCTCTGCCTTTTCCAGCGTGATGAAATTGAGGTCCGGCACAGGGCTGCCTTGCCTCTCTCTCTGTTTCCAGGATCCCTTGTCGGTAAGCGTGGCCACATGGCTCAGTTCTCCCCAGTAGAATCGGAGAAGACACGTATCTATCTAGACTGAGGCTTTCCAACAGTAGGCATTCTTTTCCTAGGCTCTTATCTCCAAGTCAGTTTTGAGCACGCAAATGAGGGCAATGCATAGGAGATGGTAAATAAAAACATTGGAGGGAGCTGGTTTGGGAAAGCCCACATGGAGCAAAGTTGCCACCCACCTGCTGTGCTGACCCCAGACTGTAATATGAGAAATAAACTCCTGAATAAATTTTGGTTCTCTGTATCAGCAGCCTAGCTTTTGCCTGCTCATTTGTTTATCAAGTCACTTGCCTGTTTTGAATCTCACTTTCCTCATTTGTAAAGTGGAAATAATACTGATATATTCCTTGTAGGCTGTGGCGACAAATGCATGAGATAATCCAAGTAAAGTACTGAGTGCATTGCCCTTCTCGTGTAACCACATAACAACTGTTTTCTACTTGAATTAATAATGAAGAGAATTGCATCTTTGGTTTGGACAATAGTGGATATCAGGTTAGTAAAGCAGATAGGGTTGGTGAACTGTTGGACAGACCAATTGAGACAGACTTGCCAGGATTGGACCCTGGTACTCATATCTTTTTAAAGTTCCTCAGATAGCTTTGGTGAGTGCCTTGGTTTGGGTATGTATACTTTATATTTGCTGTATATGTCACATGGGACCTATTAATTAAATGCCTTATTGCCTCCCTATGGGAGGAAGATCTGTCGAGTATTCCTGACAATTCCATAAACGCGAGAAAAGAAGAACAATAAACCGAATTAGTCATAAAGCAAATTTTCTGTGGATACTGATGCTAAAAAATAGTACAGGAACAAATAAATAAACAAACAAACAGCCTCATATGAGAGACTTCCATTTTGGGCAATACAGTCATCTACATTCTCCAAAGCTCTCCTCTAGAAAACAACTAGATCCTGAAAAAGTGGGTAAACTATTGCACTTTTGGGTTCAGGAAAATAACGGAAATTTCCAGGCACATTAACCTAATCCAGCTAAACAAATCAGTGAGCTGAAAACATGAGAGGAGTTGTGAGCAGACACATGAAGTGAAGCTGCCTTAAGTGCTGCTGCTGCTAAGTGGCTTCAGTCGTGTCTGACTCTGTGCGACCCCATAGACGGCAGCCCACCAGGCTCCCCCGTCCCCGGGATTCTCCAGGCAAGAACACTGGAGTGGCATGCCATTTCCTTCTCCAATGCGTGAAAGTGAAAAGTGAAAGTGAAGTTGCTCAGTCATGTCTGACTCTTAGCAACCTCATGGACTGCAGCCTACTAGGCTCCTCCGTCCATGGGATTTTCCAGGCAAGAGTACTGGAGTGGGGTGCCATTGCCTTCTCCGCTTAAGTGCTAGCATCAGTGCTGAAAACAGGAGATCAGCTCCTGGATCTGCATATAGTTGGGAGATAAACCTGAGGCTTCTGGATTAAACTGCAGATTCTTAGGGTTCCATATTGGTCCCAGGTCAACAGTGTCCTCAGGCTACTAGCAGAAGAAAATACATATTATCTCTGTAAGAGAGCATGCCTCATTTAAGAGCCTAAGATTTCAAGTCATCAGTTTGGTTCAGTTGCTCAGTCGTGTCCAACTCTTTGCAACCCCATGGACTGCAGCAGCACACCAGGCTTCCCTGTCCACCACCAATTCCCGGACCCTGATGAAATTCATGTCCATTGTGTTGGTGTTGTCATCCAACCATCTCATCCTCTGTCATCCCCTTCCCCTCCTGCCTTCAATCTTCTCCAGCATCAGGGTCTTTCCCAATGAGTCAGTTCTTTGCATCAGATGGCCAAAGTATTGGAACTTCAGCTTCAGCATCAGTCCTTCCAATGAATATTCAGCACTGATTCCCTTTAGGATGGACTGGTTGGATCTCCTTGCAGTTCAAGGGACTCTCAAATCTCCAATACCATGGTTGAAAAGTGTTAATTCTTTGGTGCTCAGCTTTCTTTAGGGTCCAAATCTCACATCCATTCATGACTACTGAAAAAACCATAGCTTTGACTAGACGGACTTTTGTTGGCAAAATAATGTCTCTACTTTTTAATATTGTCAGGTTGGTCATAGCTTTACTTCCAAGGAACAAACATCTTTTAACTTCATGGCAGCAGTCACCATCTGCAATGATTTTGGAGCCCAGGAAAATAAAGCCTGTCACTGTTTCCATTGTTTCCCCATCTATTTGCCGTGAAGTGATGGGGCCAGATGCCATGATCTTTGTTTTTTGAATGTTGAGTTTTAAGCCAGCTTTTCACTGTCCTCTTTCACTTTCATCAAGAGACTTTTCAGTTTCTCTTCGCTTTCTGCCATAAGGTGGTGGCATCTGCATATCTGAGGTTATTGATATTTCTCCCCACAATCTTGATTCCAGCTTGTGCTTCATCCAGCCTGGCGTTTTGCATGATGTACTCTGCATATAAGTTAAATAAGCAGGGTGACAATGTACAGTCTTGATGTACTCCTTTCCCAATTTGGAACCAGTCCATTGTTCCATGTCCAGTTCTAACTGTGGCTTCTTAACCTGCATACAGGTTTCTCAGGAGGCAGGTAAGGTGGTCTGGTATTCCCATCTCTTTAAGAATTTTCCACAGTTTGTTGTGATCCACACAGCCAAAGTCTTTGGCATAGTCAATAAAGCAGAAGTAGATGTTTTTCTGGAATTCTCTTGCTTTTTCTGTTATCCAGTGGTTGTTGGCAATTTGATCTCTGGTTCCTCTGCCTTTTCTAAATCCAGCTTGAACATCTGGAAGTTCTTTGTTCATGTACTGTTGAAGCCTAGTCTGGAGAATTTTGAGCATTACTTTTCTAGTGTGTGAAATGAGTGCAATTTTGTGGTAGCTTGAACATTCTTTGGCATACCTTTCTTTGGGACTGAAATAAAAACCGACCTTTTCCAATCCTGTGGCCCTTCTGAGTTTTCCAAATTTGCTGGCACTTTCACAGCATCATCTTTTAGGATTTGAAATAGCTCAACTGGAATTCCATCACCTGCTTTGTTCATAGCTTTGTTCATAGTGATGCTTCCTAAAGCCCACTTGACTTCAGACTGGCTCTGGCTCTAGGTGAGTGATCATGCCATCGTGGTTATCTGGGTCATGAAGATCTTTTTTGTATAGTTCTTCTGTGTATTCTTGCCATCTCTTCTTAATATCTTCTGCTTTTGTTAGATCCATACCGTTTCTGTCCTTTGTTGTGCCCATCTTTGCCTGAAATGTTCCCTTGGTATCTCTAATTTTCTTGAAGCGATCTCTAGTTTTCCCCATTCTATTGTGTTCCTTTATTTCTTTGCATTGATCACTGAGGAAGGCTTTCTTACCTCTCCTCGCTATTCTTTTGAACTCTGCATCCAGATGGATATATCTTTCTTTATCTCCTTTGCCTTTCATTTCTCTTCTTTTCTCAGGTATTTGTAAGGCCTCCTCAGACAATCATTTTGCTTTTTTTGCATTTCCTTTTTTGGGGGATGGTTCTGATCACCACCCCCTGTACAAGGTCACAAACCTCCACCCACAGTTCATCCACTCTATCTATCAGATCTAATCCCTTGACTCTGTTTGTCACTGTATAATCATAAGGGATTTGATTTAGGTCATACTTGAATGGGCTAGTCGTTTCCCCTACTTTCTTCAGTTTAAGTCTGAATTTTGCAATAATGAGTTCATGATCTGATTTCAAGTGATAAAAATCAATTTAAAAAATGAGCTACTATGAGAAGACCAACAAGCAGGTTAGGAAACATGCCTTCTTGAGTGGAGAAAGAAACTTGGAGGTCATCAAATACTGGAATTATTATATTCAAAACAAAACAACTCCATATAAAGTTTTAAAAGAAACTTTATTGATATACTATTCATAACTGTATTGTTTACCCACTTAATGCATTTGAAGTGTATAATTCAATGATTTTTAGTATATTCACAGGTACATGCAACAATCACCAAAGTCAATCTTAGAACATTTTTACCATCTCAAAAAGAAACTACATATCCTTTAATTATCATCCCCACCTCCTACTTCCTTCTTCCCTCCAGCCCTAGGCCACCACTAGTCTATTTTCTATCTCTGTAGATTTCTTATTCTGGACTTTTGTATGAATGAAGTCATGAATATGTGATCTTTTGTGATTGGCTTTTTTCACTCAGCATAACGTAGTTAAAGTTCATCTATGTTGCCTCATATATTAGTACTTCATTCCTCTTTATGGTCGATAATACCCTAAGCATTTCATTGTATGACTTTATCATAATCTGTTTATCTATTTGTCCATTGATACATTTGAGTCATTTCAACCATTTGATTATTACAAACAATGCTGCTATAAACATTCATTTACAAGTTTCTGTGTAGACGTATCATAGGTTTTCATTTTTTCCTGGGCATTTACCTAGGTATGGAATTGCTGGGTCATGTGTTAATTCTCTGGGCTTCCCAGGTGGCTCAGTGGTAAAGAATCTGTGTGCCAGTGCAAAAGATGTGGGTGTGATCCCTGGGTTGAAAAGATAACTTGGTGAAGGAAATGACAACCCACTCCAGTATTTTTTCTGGAAAATCCCATAGACAGAGGAGTCTGGCCGGCTATAGTCCATGGGATCACAAAAAGAGTTGGGCATGATTTAGTGACTAAATAACAACCACAACAAAATGGTAACTCTGTAGCTGTTTATATATTGTAGGTACAAGTCCGTTCACAAATATATGAATGCAAATACTTTCTCCCATTCTATGGGCTATATTCCACTTTTTTTTTTTTGTTGTTCTTTCTTTCCACTTTCTTGATCCTTTGAAGCACAAAATTTTAAATTTTGATGACATCTGACTTTATTTCTTTGGTTGCTTGTGCTTTTGGTGTCAAGTGTAAGAATCCTTTGTCAAATCTAAAGATATAAAGTTTACCCTCATGTCTCCTTCTAAGAGTTTTAAAGTTTTTGCTTTTAATTTGGGTCTTTGATCCATTTTGAGCTGATTTTTATATATGGTATGAGGTGAAGATTCAATCTCATTATTTTACGGGAGGCTATTCAGTTGTGCTGTTGCCACTTGTTGAAAAAATAATTCTTCCATTGACTGGGCTTGACATCTTTGTCAAAAATCAGTGGCAATTTATGTGAAGGTTTATTTCTGGACTCAATGCTATTCCATTGATTAATATGTCTGTTATTGTGCTGGTGCCACACAACTTGATTATTGCTGTTTTGTAGTAAATTTTGAAGTCAGGCAGTGTTGGGAAGTCCCTGGCAGTCCAATGGTTAGGATTCTGTGCTTTTACTGCAAAGCCCTGGCTTTGATCCCTGGCCTGGAGACTGAGATCTTGTAAGCCACGGGGTGTAGCCCCTGCCACCCCCCGCACCCCTCCTCCCCCCCTGCCACAAAAATCAGAAAGTATGAGTCCTACTATTGAATTCCTCTTTTCCAGCATGGTTTTGGTTATTCTGGGTCCCTTGCAAATCTATATGAATTTTAGAGTCAGTTTGTCAATCTCTGCAAACAAGTCAGCTGGGATTCTGATAGAGATTGTCTTGAATCTGTAGATCAGTTTGGGGAGTAAGTTTATCTTAACATGTTCAGGCTGCATATCGATGAATGTGGAAGATTTTGTTTATTTAGATCTTATAGCATTTATTTCAATAATGTTTTGTTTTTACTATTTATAAATTATATTCCTCTTTTTAAATTTATTTTTCTCATCTTGATGCTGAGAATGGAATTGCTTTCTTAATTTTATTTTTGGATTGTTCATTATAACTGTATAGAAATGTAATTGATATATACTGGTCTTGTATCTTGAAACCTTGCTGAACTCATTTATCAATTCTAGCAGTGTTTTAGAGGGTTCTTTAGGGATTTAGGGTTCTTGTCATCTGCAAATAGGGATAATTTTACTTCTTTCTTTTCAATTTAGATACCTTTTAGTTTCTTTTTGTTGACTAATTTTCTGGCTAGAATGTGTGGTATAGTGGTGAATGGGAATGGTGAGAGTGCACACGCTTATCTCACTGATCTTAGAGGGAGAGTACTGTATTTAGCATTGTTGTTCAGTTGCTAAGTCGTGTCTGACTCTGCGACCCCAAGGACTGTAGCATGCCAGACTCTTCTGTCCTCCACTCTCTCTCTTGGAGTTTGCTCAAATATATGTCCATTGAGTTGGTGATGCTATCTAACCATCTCATCCTCTGCCACCTCCTTCTCCTTTTGCCTTTAATCTTTCCCTGCATCAGGGTCTTTTCCAATGAGTTGACTCTTTACATCAGGTGGCCAAAGTGTTGTATTTAGTATTTCACCATTAAGTGTGAAGTCACTGTGTTCTTTCTGTAGATGCCTTTATCAGTTTGAAAAAATTTCTTTTTACTATATTACTAGTTTGTTGAGTTTTTATCATGGAAGGATGATGGAGTTTGTCAAAGGCTTTTTCTACATTTATTTATATGGTCATGCGATTGAAAATATTCTATTGATAGGATGCACTTCCCTTGTGGCTCAGCTGGCAAAGAATCCATCTGCAATGTGGGAGAGCTGGCTTCGATCCCTGGGATGGGAAGATCCCCTGGAGAAGGGAAAGGCTACCCATTCCAGTGTTCTTGCCTGGAGAACTCCATGGGCTACAGTCCATGGGATCGCAAAGAGTTGGACATGACTGAGCAACTTTCACTTCACACTAATTTGTTTTCAGATATTAAACCAACCTTTCATCCCTGGGTAAATGGCACTTGGTCATGGATATACTCAGTATCTGTTCCAGTACTCCATATGGATACCAAAATCCACGAATGCTCATATCCCTTGTATAAGATTGTGTAGTATAGTTGGGGTTCTGTATCTGTGGTTTCCCCAGGTGTGGATATGGAGGGTCAACTGTAATTCTTATATATTGTGAATTTGGTTGGACAGTAGTTTGTTTTTTTTTTTTTCTGAGAATTTTTTAGGTCCTTGTTCATAAGAGATACTGACCTATAAGTTTCCTTTCTTATGGCTCTTTGTCTTGTTTATCAAAGTAATACTTCTGTTTTAGGACTATTACTAGAGGCTTTAAGTAGTCGATTTTTAACAGTAATTTTCACCAGGGAGTAAATCAGCAAGGCTCTTCACAGTGTCATGCCAGAAGGTATTTAAGTTTTAAGAAAAAATAAGATGCAATACAAAAGTTAAAAAGTAGCAAGAGACATAAAAAGTGACCAGCAAATTTGCAAAGAAACCAAATGGAGCATTTAGAAAACCCTTACTGTGTTTTTAAAAAACAACAGATGAGTTAAATAACAGATTAAATATAACTGAAGGAAGTACTTGTGAACTGAAAGCAGAGACAAAGAAATGTGAAACATGAAGGAGAGGGTAAACTTTTGGAGGACAGATGGAGATGCTCAATACATATTCAATTGGTCTTCACTATTTGAAGGGATAATGGCTAAGAAAGATTGTCCAGAAATGGTGTAAGACTTGAATACAAGGCCATAAAAAGCCTGCACCTAGTTGATTGTAATGAATCTTCAGAAGATCAAATTGAAAAGGAAGGTTAAAAAAAAAAAGAAAAGGAAGGTTTAAAAAATGGTCAGAGAAAAAAGACAGATCACCTACAAGAACAATAATTACACTAACATAAGACTTCTCAGCAACAGAAGCCAGAAGACAATGAAATAATATTATCAATATAAGAAGAATATGAGAAGAATTAATAATTGTCTAATAAAATGCTCTTTCAGGAATGAGGACAAAATTTAAACTATCAGATGAGCAGTTTGTCACCAGCAGACTTTTAACTAAAGAAACTCTATGTACATAGTTCACAATGAAGAAAAGTAATTCCAAAAAGCCTCAGGTACAAAAATGGTGAGCAAAGAAAATAGTAAACATCTAAGTCTTATCATATTGTCTTTATATAATAATTATAATAATAATTCTATTTTGTGGGATTAGATAAAAGACATAACTGATCTTTTGTATCAATAGTATGCACATTGTGAGTGGGGAAGTGATAGGAGTTAAAGTGTTCTAAGATTAGGATGAAAATATATTCTGCTTTCCCCAGGAGAGTCCATATGAATGCCTGTTGTCTCAGAGTAATTATTAATATCACTACTCTCCTCACTGTGAAAAACATCTTGACCTGAATAATACATTTCTTTTTGCTCACTCTGGGAATATAGGACTTAGTGACAACTGTTCACAGTTAGAAGGAGAATGAGGGGGCACCAGTAATTTCAGGGGGATAGTCTTAAAATAATGATCTTCTCTTTACCCAGTATTGCGTATTGTTATCCACACATTCCTTTCAATTACATATCTCACCAGGTGCAGGACATGTGGGCTAGAAGATGATGTCTTTCAACTTAATCTTTGCTTTTCATGATTTTATTATCCTCTCTGTCCTACCAAAAAGTGATGTTTCAGAGTTGATTCTGACTCGTTGTGTAACTAGTCTTTCTCATACTATTTCTGTACATATATTTACAAAATATGAGTTTAAAATCCGGAACCATTGACTAATCTATTTCCTAATTTATTTGGATCCAGAATTTGGCAGCATCTTTATTTCTAGTGTTGTTATCTGGTTTTGCGTTTTTCCATTTAGCTTGCTCACTTTCCCTCAATATAAAAGCATAAAAACTCTCCTTTAGTATAAGTTGCTTATTTAAATCAGCTAATATACCTCAAATGGAAAAAAAAAAACCTTCATGTGTAAATAATAAAATAGCATTTCTAAGTTTAGCTTAAAGTTTATTATTGAATTATGCAGAGAATTGATTGAACTAAGCCCAAAAGCCATCCTTTTTTTTTTTTTTGACAAATCTGTATGAACAGTTATAAATAGTGCAGTGAACTCTGTCTGTAAGGCTACCAGCCAAAAATCTTTGTGTCATAAAGAGACTGTTGTTCTGTGTGAATAGGCAATTATTAAATGGAATTTCTGAAACTGGAAGCTGAGTAAAGAAGTTTGTCAGTAGACAGCCTAATAAAAAAGAAATCGATCTGATAAAAGTTCCATTCAAAAATGGATTAGGTAATATATACACTATGTATATATCTATTTACACATGTAAAAATTACTTCTATATATAAGTGACATTGATAAGGTATTTATATTTAAAATGTATTCACTAGAGCAACACTTATGATGTGTATAAAATGACCCCAATTTTGTTTAAAATGCATAGAAAAATTAAAAGAAAATTAAGTATTAACATCTATTCTCTTTGGAAAATAAGATTGAAAGTAATACTTTTGATTTTTATTCTTTTTTATATTATTTAATTTACCAGCAATGAATGTGTATTAGTATTCTCAGTGAGAAAAAGTATTTGACACTTAATAGTATATATAGGAGATTATGGGAATATGTGTCATCTCCCCATGTGAGGGTATTCACACCATACACTCCAAACTCTTCCAGGAACTTTAGCGTGTTTGTGCATGTTCAGTCACTCAGTTTTGTCCGACTATTTGCAACCCCCTGGACTGTAGCCTACCAGGCTCCTCTGTCCATGGGATATTCCCAAAAAGAATATGGAGTGAGTTGCCATTTTTATTTCCAGGGCATCTGCCCAGCCCAGGGATCGAACCCTCATCTCTTGTGTCTCCTGCATTGGCAGGCAGATTCTTAACTACTGAGCCACCTGGGAAGCCCAGCTTGTAGTGACTATAAGTTAAATGATTCCAAGATGGTCAGAGGTGCCAGAGAGTCTCCTTCTAATACTTGATCAGTTCCAGAAAACGCTGGGAATGAAATCCAGTCTGAGGCTAAGAAAGAGCATAATTATGTTTAAAAGATTAAAAAAATAGTTGAGATAACCAAAATGCCAAGCAAGTAAACAGTTAACTTCTGACATTCAGAATAGGGTTTTACTACAAGAAATAAAGGTATCAGGAGAAGGAATTGGAGGCAGATAGAGCATTTTCACCTTGGAGAGGTCTCAGAAGGAGAATCAGGGAAATCTCATCCTGTTCAGTCCTGAGGGATTTGGGGAAGAGGAACTGACAACGTGGTAGGCAGAGCAGATAATTAGACACATATCCTAAGAGAGGAGGTCATGTCAGATCAACTGAGGGAAACCCCACGGGAAGAACGGCTGGCTTCACCTTCCATGTGGGTCTTAGAGGAGGCAGTTGTGCAAAGGTCTCGTGTTAACTTAGTCTGGTAAGTTTAGGAGAGGGAAAGAGGAGAGTGGAAGGTATTGCATTTCTGAATTCCTGTGATTCTTCAAGTGGATATACTGAGTTAAGAACAATGGAGCCCAGTATAAAGACAGTGAGTTGGCCTTACATCAAATCCCGAGCCAGCAGGCAGGATAAAATACGAGACAGATGCTCAGGGGGTCTGCAACTCAGCAGGGACTGGAGGAGGGCAAGGCAGTGGTGGTGGTGGGTGAGGAGGGATCACTGCCATTGCTCTCACCTAGCTGGGAACAAATCAACCTTGGAGTCACCAGTGGCAGGAGATGCTTACAGAACGTGTGTGGCTTGGACGGGATCAACTGTAACCCTACGGGCACCAAACCAGCCATAGTGCAGATGGCCCTAAGGAGGCTCTGAAGCACTGTTCCCTGGGGACCCTGCACTGTCTTCTGAGCTCACATTAGCCCATCTCCTCTGATGTATCAAATCCCATCTTGGCAGAAGTAGCAGTACAGATGAAAATAGTGATGGTGGGGTGCAAACAATGAGACTAACTAAACAGTTATCTCCCCAAAATGAACATTAGCTGAAAGCACTGTTTAAATGGTTTAATCAGACTAAGAGGTACATTGGCTCAGCATTTTGTTAATTTTGCCTTCTCTTTAGCAGGTGGGCTCTTTTGGGGTGATGGATTGTTGTTGTTGTTCAATCGTTCAGTCGCATCCATGGGCTGCAGCAGCCAGGCTTCCCTGTCCTTCACCATCTCCCATGGTGGATAACGGACAAAATGAACGACATTCTCTGAGTGCACCAAAGGTTGCAATCCTTTTATATCAGCAATAGAGTAGAAAGAAAGCTTTTTTAAAAAATATATGACTGTGAATTCTTGCCCTTAATAAGAAAAAGATATGAGTAGAGAAACAGGCAGAGGATTAGAAAAGTCAATTCATAGAAGAAAATAAAATGATCCATACATATACGAAAAGATGCTCAAGATCTTTTAAGGAACTACAGAGTAAAACAACAATGAGATTTTTCTTTTTACTGAGTATATTGGCATAGAAAAAAAGGTGGATAATAATCTTAGCATATTTTATGTTTTAACATAAGTGTTTGCTAAGGTTTTTGATACTTTGGTTGACCAGATGGCTCCTGATTGAAAATCCATGTACATTCTCCTAATTAAGGTCAGCAGTGAAATTGAACAGAAAGTCCTCTGGAAGAGATCTCAGGAGGCCCAGAAGCTAGTGGCAGCTCTGAAACAGATTTCTTCAGTGGCCCTAAGCGTAGACTTTCAGTGCCGTATTCGCCTTCTACGATTTAAGGAGGACGAAACCTGCCTTCTCCGTGTATCACTGAAATGTGATCAAGATTAATGGCCTAACACAGAGACTGTTTCTAACACCTTGGATGACCAGGCACATTATTCAACATCTGAATCTATAAATCTGGCAAAACTAGTCTAATTACTTAATTTGGAGAAAATGCTCACTTAGAACCTTACAATTTTACAATGTGCGTGGTGTTTAAAGCTGATCAAACAGTATTTTTCAAAACGTCCCTCAGATTGAGAGTGCTAACTCAGACTGGTTATTAACTGGTTGACTCTCAGAGGGTGTAGATTTAGAAGCCACACACAATATCAACTAAACACACAGAGCTATTGTGCTTGTTTCACATGTGAAGTACCCTTTACCCCACCCTGGGCTACACTATGGTTATGGCATTTGTGTAAACTGGCATTGAAACAGTACAAAAACGCTTTGTTGCATTTTATAAAAAATGTTTTCTTAAATGATGTAACGTTATTTTTCTGAAGTAAACTAAAACCCAGTTTCTCATAGTTTATGCCGCCTTCTTTAGTAGCATTTGAGGGAGGATCTTCTGTACATTTGTAATAAGTGAAAAATAATACAGATTGTAAGTCCTGTTTTACTTTTTTCCTTTAAAAAATTTAAACCATGTAAAACTTTGGTCCAAATTATGCTAAATTAAACTAAATTACACTGTATTAATCAATATAAATGTATTCCTGTAAATGTATTTAAGTTAAAATACACTATATTTAAATGAAAAACTCCCAGCTCACCTAGAATCCACCCTGGGGATGGGAGCTTTGCCCTACCCCTCCTCAACAATATGCTAAACTTACAAATGTCTTTTCTGTAATGAGTGATGCTCTATGTCATGTGTTATACTTTTATCAGCTTATTCTACACTCAAGGTCCTACTCTCAGTTTATGGATGACAGAGCTGAGCCTGGGAGGGGTTCAGTAACTTACCCAAGGTCCCATAGATGCTACAGCCCACAAGCTTAAGAACCAAAAAGCACTCTGCCACTTTCTTCTTAAAACAAAGCAGCAACGTTTTTATTTATTTTAAATACTGAGGTTTTTTTCCCCCCTGATACTGTTGAATGCTTTCCATGGAGACTTTAGGTAACTAAAATGCAACTCTTAATAGTGTTATTGCTTGGCTTGAAACCCTTGAGTAGCTTCTCCTTACCTAGGGCAATGATTCTCAAAGTGTGGTCCCTGGGAGCATCACCTGGGAGCAGACTAGCAGTATCACCTGGGAATTGCCAGAAATGCAAATTCTCAGACCCCATCTCAGACATACTGAGTCAGAAACAGGGCAAGCCTCAGAAATCTGGGTACAGACAAGCCCTCTGGGTGTTTCTGATTCTGCACGCTCAAGTCAGATCTCTGCATGACATTCGAGATGGCTGTATGGGATGGATTACCTACTCTAGCCTTATCTTGCTGTTCACGGGTTCACTCCTCAAAGTGCATTTGTATCCGCTAAGCATACTACAACTACTTCCCATCCAAGGACAGTGTCCCCTGGTGGTTGAGAGCAAGGATTCTGGAGCCAGACTGGCTGGCCTTCAATGTCATACTAGCAGTGTGATCTCCATCAAGTGACTAAATTGTCTGAATCTTAGTTTTCCCACATATAAAGTGGGGATGAAGATATGGATTATATCTATTATCTACAAAATAGATAATAGTATCTACTTAATTTGTTGTTATGAGGATTAAATGAATCACTACCTGTGGACACCTAGAATAACGTCTGGAACACAGTGTTACTCTACAAACACCTTATTGTACAGATGGTCCCCAACTCAGGATGGGATTGATTTATGATGGCTCAGCTTATGATTGTTTTGACACTATGATGATATGAGAGTGATATGCTTTCAGTAGAAACCATGTTTTAGCATTTTGAATTTTGATCTCTGGGGCTAGTGATATGGGGTAAGATGCTCTCTGGTGATGCTGGGGAGCGAGCCCCAGCTCCCCATAAGCCACACAATCACGAGGGTGAACAACTGATACACCCAGGTCCATTGGTGCCCAGATAACCACTCTGTTTTTTCACTTTCAGGAGAATGTTCAGTTAAATTATATGAGATAGTCAAACACTATGATGAAATAGGCTTTGTGTTAGGTGATTTTACTCAATGTAGGCTCCTGGAAGCATTCTGAGCACGTTGAAGGCAGCCTGGGCTAAGCTATGATGTTGGGAAGTTAGGTGTATTAAATGCATTTTTGACTTTTGCTATTTTGAAATTGATAATGGATTTTATTGGGACATTATAAGCTAAAAAAGACCTGCATTTTCTTGTTGTGTTAATTTCTTGTGACTTTCATAACAAAGTACCACAAACGTGGTGCCTTATACACGATAGGCGTTGATCTTTCAAAGTTCTCGGGGCTGGAATTCAACATCAGTTTCTCAGGGCTGAAGTTAGGGTTGTCGGTAGATCAGCACTCCCTCTAGAGGCTTTAGGGGAGGCTACATCCCTGTCCCTTCAACTCTTGGTAGCAGCCCGATTCCTCCACTTGCGGACCGGTCGTGCTAATCTCTGCCTGAATTTTCACTTTGCTTTTTTCTCCTCTGTGTGTGTAGTCCCTCTCTACTTCTCTCCTAAGGACACTTGTGACTGAATTTAGAGCCCACTCAAATAATTCGGGATAACCTCCCCAAGGCAAGATTCTTTCTTAATCACATCTGCAGAGTCCCCGTTTCCTTACATTTGCAGGTTCCAGGAATCAGGGCTTGACATCTTTGGGTGGCCATCATTCAGCTTACAACACGTGTGCTGTCCTGTTTTCCCCTGGTACTCTTTCCTCTGTTTCTGCCTTCTCTTTGACTCAGAGTTCGCCTCCTTCAGGAAGCCTTCCCTCACTTCCACTGTGCCAGGTTTAGTTTGGCTCCTCCGTGCTCCCATAACATCCCAAACACATCTTCTCACTATCATTTATTTAACAAATAAACTTTATTATTATTTTTAATAGTTTTTTCTCCCAGTTTAAAAACTGTTAGTTTTATCCATCTGTTTGGCTGCACTGGGTCTTAGTTGCTGCATGCAGGATCTTAGCTGTGGCATGTGGGATCTAGTTCCCTGACCAGGGGTCAAACCGGAGCCCCCTGCATTGGGGGCATGGGGTCTTAACTGCTGGGACCATCTTCCAGTTTTATTGAGATATAATTGACACAGCACCACATACATTTAAGATGTACAGCATAATGACCTAACTTACTTTATGAAATGATTACCATAGGTTTAGTGAACATCCATCATCTCATATAGACACAAAATTAAACAAATAGAAAACAAATGCTTTTCTTTTGATGAGAACTTTTAGAATTTACTCTCTTAACCCCTGTTATATACAACATGTGCCTGTGTGCTAAGTCGCTTCAGTCGTGTCTGACTCTTTGTGACCCTTTGGACTGTAGCCTGCCAGGCTCCTCTGTCCATGGGGATTCTCCAGGCAAGAAAACTGGAGTGGGAGTGCCCTCTTTCAAGGGGATCTTCCCGACCCAGAGATCAAGCCCGTATCTCCTGTGGCTCCTGCATTACAGGTGAATTCTTTATTGCTGAGCTACCAGGGGAGCCCCACATACAACCTACAACAGGGTAAGTTGTATTTATCATATTGTACATTATATTCCTAGTCCTTACTTTTCTTAAAACTGGAAATTTGTACCTTTTGACTACCTTCATTTTTAGAGCAGTTTTATTTTTACACAAAGTATGGAAAGTACAAAGAGTTTCTATATACACCCTCTTCCTGACCCCTCTTTACAAGTTCCTCTATTATTAACGTCTTGCACTAGTATGGTGCATTTGTTATAATCAATGAATCAGTATTGATTCTTTATTAGTGGAAGTCCGTAATTTACATTAGGGGGTCACTCTTCCTGTTTTATTGTTCTAAGGGTTTTGATACATAATATTTTGTATCCACCTAACAGACAGAAAGGAGAAGGCAATGGCAGCCCACTCCAGTACTCTTGCCTGGCAAATCCCATGGGCAGAGGAGCCTGGTGGGCTACAGTCCGTGGGGTTGCGAAGAGTCAGACACGACTGAGTGACTTCACTTTCACTTTTCGCTTTCCTGCATTGGAGAAGGACATGGCAACCCACTCCAGTGTTATTGCCTGGAGAGTCCCAGGGACGGGGGAGACTGGTGGGCTGCTGTCTATGGGGTCGTACAGAGTCGGACACGACTGAAGTGACTTAGCAGCAGCAGCAACAACAGACAGAATAGTTTCGTTGTCCTAGAGGTCTCTGGTGCTTCACCTATCCATCCTGTTCCCCATTCCCCTGGATTCTCGGCAACCACTGACCTTTTTATGGTCTCTATACTTTTGCCTTTTCCAGAATGCTATGTAGTGGGAACCACACAGTACGTGGCCTTTTCAGATTGACTTCTTTCACCTAGCCATATGCACTTACGTTTCCTCCAAGTTTTTTGTAGATTGCAAGTTTATTTCTTTCCATTGCTGAACAATATTCCCTTGTTTGGATGTCCCACGCTTTATCCATTCACCTATTGAAAGACAACTTGGTTGCTTTCAAGTTTTGATAATTTTGAATAAAGCTTCTATATAACATGCCTATGCAGATTTTTCTGTGGATGTAAATTTTCATCTCCTTTGTGTAAATATCAAGGAGTGCAATTGCTGAAATGTGTGGGAAGAGTACGTTTAGTGATGTGAGAAACTGCCAAAATAATCTTCCCAAGTGGCTGTTCCATTTTGCATTCCCACCAGCTGTGAGTGAGTGTTCCTGTTGCTCTGCTTCCTTGCCGGCATTTGGTGTTGTCAGTGTTTTTGGATTCTTACAATTTCAATATGTGATATATGATTGTTCTAATTTGCATTTCCCTGATGACATGTGGTGCAGAGTGGATTTCATATGCTTATTTGCCATGCATATATCTCCTTTGATGAGGAGTCTGTTCAGAACTTTTGTCTATTTTTAAATTGGGTAGTTTGTTTTCTTATTGTTGAATTTAATGTTTCTTTGTGTATTTTAGATACCTGTCTTTTATCAGATATGTGTTTTGCAATATATCAGAGAAGTCTCCCAGTCCATGGTTTGGTTTTTCATTCTCTTATCAGTCTTTTTCAGAGCAGTTATTTTAATTTTAATGAAGTCCAACTTAATTTTTTTCCCATGGATTGTGCTTTTGGTATCTAAAAACCATTGCTAAACCTAAGGTCCCTTAGTTCTATCCAGATTTAATACATCAATATTTATTTAGAAAAAATGAATGTATTTAGACTTACCATGTATCTTCTAGCAATTTTATCCTTTTGCATTTTATATTTAGATCTACCTTCCCTTTGAGTTATATCAGTGTTTTTTGATTGTTCCTGCCTCTTGCTTTTTGTTACCTGTCTGTGAGTTTTCCTTGAGATTATGGACATCTTATGTATTCTAGTACTGTTACTAATAAGTAGGCCTCAAAAAATAATTGAGGGTGTTGACAAAAATAATCAACAAACAATCTATAATAGGAATAGAAATGAGTTTTATTTGAACTAAACTGAGGACTATAGCCCAGAAGTCAGCCTCTCAGATAACTCTGAGGCATTGCTCTGCAGAAGCAGGGTTTTCAGCACAGTTTTATGTCTTGTTACAACAAAGAACAGCAAATAAGTCAGGGGATAGTTTCCCTTAGGATTTCAGGAAACCAGATCAGCATAGACACAGCAAGTCAGCATGGCCCTGGCACCTGGGAAGGGAGTCTTATGATCAGAGTAGGCCCAGCACTGTCCACAAAGGGAGACTTTTAATCTTTATTGTTAGCGTGGACATTCTTTACTTCTGGTCCATGTGCCCTTTTCTTTAAAAATTAAATCAGACGTACAGTGTACGAGGGCTTTCTTGGTGGCTCAGTGGTGAAGGATCCACCTGCAAGGCAGGAGATGCCAGTTTAAGTTCTGGATCAAGAAGATCCCCTGGAGGAGGAAATTGCAACCCACTCCAGTATTCTTGCCTGGAAAATCCCATGGACAGAGGAGCCTGCTGGGCTACAGTCCATGGGGTCATGAAAGAGTTGGACATGACTCAGTGACTAAAACAACAACAACAACAAAATGTACAATCGACAGGTCACAACCAGGCAGTTCTAATTAGCATCAAATTCAAGTTAACTCATGTATGTGCCCAAATGACTTCCCCACACCTTATAGCTGAACATTTTTTCATTGCTATCAAAGGGAGTACCTTTTATCTTGCTGAACAAGAAGTATAGTTGGTTTATAGTATTGTGTTAGCTTTAGGTATACAGCAAAGTATATATACTGTATATATTCTTTTCCCATATAGGTTATTACAAAATATTGAATATAGTTCCTTGTGCTATGACTAGGTGCTTATTGTTTATCTATTTTATATATAGTAATGTGTATATGTTACTCTTATATTCCTAATTTATCCCCACCCCTGGCTGCTACCCTTTTCCTTTGGAAACCATAAGTTTGTTTTCTATGTTTGAGTCTATTTCTATGTTGTCAATCAGTTCATTTGTATCATTTTTTAGATTGCACATATAAATGGTATCATATGATGTTTGTCTTTCCCTGTCCGACTTACTTCACTTAGGAGATAATCTGTAGGCCCATCCATGTTGCTGCGAATGGCATGTTTCCTTTGCAGCTCAACCCTTCTTAAAGCAGCATGGCTGCTTGGGGCTTGGCCTGCAGAAAAGACTCAGGACCCTTGGGCCGGCCCTTGCTGCATAAACATGAAGCAGCTGCTTCCTCAGGTCTCCAAGGACTCGCACGGTGATGCAGGAAGGTCTCCGAGTGTCAACAATGCTGTCTTGTTAAAAGATAAAGAATAGATGAGGCTTTTGTTTTCCTCGGAACTGGACTGACTTACTTCCAGCAGCATCCTACCAAAGAATGTCCTGTGGGAAGGGGTCAAGGTGGGATTGGAGAGTCAAAGTTCAAGGGTTATGTGCCCATTCTGCCACCAATTCATCGTGACTCACTGTTTCCTGGGTTACATATTATTTTTCTACTTATACGCCTATGGATTTATAAATAAAAGCAAGCCCCTTAATCAGGGAAAGAATATAGAATATGTGTTTCTATTCTAAATGAGAGAAATATCTGTATTAACTTCAATTTCATTTTTCATGGAGAGATATACACAGAAATAAAATGTGAGATTCTATCGGTACAGTGATCAAACACACCATTTTTCTGTGACAGTGTCAAACAAATGTGATTTAATTTAAAGTTTCAAAAACTTTTTATACAAACACATTCACAAATTAGGAAAATTCTTTTTTGGTCTCTCTTGAAACGTGTCCCTGGGACACTCCTCTCTTGGAGCCTGAGGTTCACCAAGCAAACATTACTTTGGTTCCAGATTCTCCTTTAAAGTTTTAGAGCGTCGCCCTTAAGCTTAACTTGGCCACTGCAATTTACTTACAGTGCAGCGATTTTCTTTATTCCCCCTGTGCGCTTTGGGTTTCCCAGTGGCTCAGCAGTAAAGAATCTGCCTGCAGTGCAGGAGACGGAGGAGACGTGGGTTCAATCCCTGCGTAGGGAGAATCCCCTGGAGTAGGAAATGGCAGTCCATTCCAGTATTCTTGCCTGGATAATCCCGTGGACAGAGGAGCCTGGTGGGGTACATCCATGGGGTCACAAAATAGTCGGACATGACTGAGCAACTAAACAACAGCAGCGTGTTCTTTGCAATGAAAACGTGTTCTTATCCTTTTGAGTATTTTGGGGGAATATATTTTTAAAGGATCGGTGGTTTACTTGTGTTTGGTGGACTATTTGACCATCTAGTAAAAGTCAGATTTTACTTCTGGGCCTTCCAGCAGGGAGGGATTGTCAGTAGGGAATGTCCAATGGTCAGTTTTGCATGGAACAGTGATTGGGAACCACAGAAATGAAACAGATCACCTCTGACCTCCAGTTCCCCACCTTTCAAATATAAAGATGAAAACAGCTCTCAGTCCTTCCAGGTGCTCAGAATTAAAAAACCAGTTCTCTTTTTGATAAATCATAAGTCTCAGTTTCTTAATCCAGCATCTTTCTTCATATTAGTGAAACTTTGAGGCTGTTCAAACCTTGTTGGCAGAGAAATGAATATCAGCTCTAGTAACAGTCATTAGGGGTGCTTACAAGAAGGAAATTCATTATAGTTTTCCTCCCCCATCTTTTTTTAAGCACGCTAGGAAGTTCAGACAAAAATTGTGAATTGTTAATTAACCTTCTTGCAGTTTCGAATAAGTCCAAGCAGAGACACCTTTCTAGGTAAGATTGGCAGCTATAATCATGTGCTTCATTGACTCAAGTAGTGCATTTGCTGAGTTTTTTAAGGTATATTTTGTTGTTCAGTTCAGTCGCTCAGTCGTGTCTGACTCTTTGGGACCCTATGGACTGCAGCATGCCAGGCTTCTCTCTCTTTCACTATCTCATGAAGTTTGCTCAGACTCATGTCCATTGAGTCAACGATGCCATCTGATCATCTAATCCTCTGTTGCCCCCTTCTCTTCCTGCCCTCAATCTTTCCCAGCATTAGGATCTTTTCTAATGAGTTGGCTCTTCACATCAGGTGGCCAAACTATTGGAGCTTCAGCTTCAGTATCAGTCCTTCTAATGAATATTCAGAGTTGATTTCCTTCAGGATTGACTGGTTGGATCTCCTTGCAGTCCAAGGGACTCTCTCAAGGGTTTTCTCCAGCACCACAGTTGAAGAGCATCAATTCTTTGGCACTCTGCCTTCTTTATGGTCCAACTCTCACATCCATACATGACTACCAGAAAAACCACAGCTTTGACTATAGGGACCTTACATATGGACACTAAAATGGATGAGTCTTAAAAAATGCTAATAATTTGGAGTATGATGGGATCTTATTAATCTTTGGTTATAGAAAGAAGTACAGTTATGAGCATAGAGGTCAATAGATGTTCAAGAAACAGTTCAAATTTTTTTTCCATCATCCGCTATGTAACACATAGAGAAAATGCATATTTTTTTTATTTCAGTGGAAGATATTATGACATAGGACAAAATGCCAGTAAACATAGAATTTTCATTTTCATAGATTTCTTAATTATAAAGCTTTACATACACACACACATAAACACACAGAGTCCTTCCTGTTCATAGTCTGTCATTCACTCAGGAAGGTCGGTTCTGATCCAAAGTGGATGCAGCCTTAGATTCTGAGGTGGGGTGGGTAGGTCATTGCCATGAACTTTCCATTCTTAAGGCTGTCTAGTATAAGCCTGAGCACCTTGATTAGACCTCTCTGCCTACGCAGATCTCCCTAACCAGGTAGTGTTCAATGACGCAGGGACATATTTGATCTTGGGTTAAGGGCTCGATGCCACTGGAAGCTTGACCCTACAGTCCAGGTTACCATACATGAAACTAATAGTCAGAGGCTGAACACGGAGACCCCAGCATCAGCAACTGCTGCTACTTCACTCCCCAGACCACTGGCCAAACGTGCAAGGCTTGAGGGCCAACATCAACCCTGGCTCCGATAGAACAGTGACTTAAAGAAGGAGGCTCAGAGTCTGTGATAAGGTGGGGCTAACAGAAGTGGTGCCCATTGCTTGGCTTTTTGGAGTGTCACAGGTCTGAGCTGGGAAAACTTCACTGCTCTCCTTAAATAGGGAAATCCCTGCAAAGTAGACAGAGTGGCACGAAGGGAGGGGATTAAGAGAGAACACGACCATTCAATGGTTCCATTCACTCTCACTTTTTGAGAAAGATGTAGAAAATTACCTAAAGGAAGTGTTTAGGTGACTGTGATTCCAACTTTTATGTGTAGCCATGCCTTCTATTGGAGAAGGCAATGGCAACCCACTCCAGTACTCTTGCCTGGAAAGTCCCATGGACAGAGTAGCCTGGTAGGCTGCAGTCCATGGGGTCATGAAGAGTCGGACACTTACTGAGCGACTTCACTTTCACTTTTCACTTTCATGCATTGGAGAAGGAAATGGCAACCCACTCCAGTATTCTTGCCTGAAGAATCCCAGGGATGGTGGAGCCTGGTGGGCTGCCATCTGTGGGGTCGCACAGAGTCGGACACGACTGAAGTGACTTAGCAGCAGCATGCCTTCTATTACCAAGAATAATAGAGTCAACTGACTTCTAGGGAAATGAGGAGAAGTCAGTGATTTAATGATTGATGGCAATTTGGAATGAAAAGCAAGATTATTACTGTGAGAAAAGCTCCTCGAAATGTTGCAGAAACCAGTACTCGAGAAACCAAGCACTACACTTGGAGAGTTGGAGAACTCCGGTTTATTAGGCCAGTGGACCCAGGGGAGTTAACAGTCCAAGCTCTGAGCCCTAAACAAAGGGGTTACAGAGTTTTTATAGACAGACTATAGACAGACTAGCTGTTAGTAGTCTAGCTTAAACTAAGGGGCTTTGCATGTGCAGGAACAGCAGTCAAGATGGGGAGCAGGATGCCTGACCTTTACACGGACAGGCATGATTAAGCAGGTGTGCAGGGGCCGGGCAACTGCAAAGAGCAGGACAAGGACAGTGTGATAAGCTCCAGTTCCTAGTATTGTAAGTCCCCACTTTCTGAGACTATGTGACCTACATGATCCAGACTTTGCAAGGAGCAAGCTCAGTTACAGAGGCAGAAGGAGCAGGAGGTTATGTCATTATCTAAAATTTTAACTTTTCCTCTTCAGGTATCCTGGTTGACGAGTGAGGAAAGGTGTTGGCTTTCTGTAGACTTCAACCAAACATCCCAGATTCTTTAGGCAAATGCTTTTTATCTAAGGAAAATGACATTAAAACCTAGGCTATGCTTGTTCCTTAAGGCAAGCTGGCAAATAGAACATAGACTTTCAAACATTTTGACTATGAATCACAGTGAGAAGTGTGTTTTATATCATAGTCAGTATATTTGCACTCTGAATCTCAGTCTCTCTCTCTCTGTCTCACACACACACACACACACACACACATTGGAAATGTTTTAAATGCAATACTCTTTGGGAATAAAAGGGTGAGATATTTTCTCTTCTTCTCTGCCCTAGTGCATTAAAATTACAATTATTTGCAATCCACTGAATTACTTTACTACTGGGTCATAATTTGCCGTTTAGAATCTGGTAATGTATCAGCCCTGGGATTTCTTTGGAAGGAATGATGCTAAAGCTGAAGCTCCAGTACTTTGGCCACCTCATGCGAAGAGTTGACTCATTGGAAAAGACTCTGATGCTGGGAGGGATTGGGGGCAGGAGGAGAAGGGGATGACAAAGGATGAGATGGCTGGATGGCATCACTGACTCAATGGATGTGAATCTGAGTGAACTCCAGGAGTTGGTGATGGACAGGGAGGCCTGGTGTGCTGTGATTCATGGGGTCGCAAGGAGTCGGACACGACTGAGCGACTGAACTGAACTGAATGTAACAGAGGATGGACAGAACTAACACCGTGTTGAACTGCCTCCCTCCTTCTTTGTCTATATATTCTATTACCAGGGCCTTCCTATTGCTTCCTCCTCCCAGGCCCTGGAAACCACCAATCTGCTTTCTGTTTACCCACTCTGGATATTTCATATAAATGGAATCAAACAATATGTGGCACTTTGTGTCTGACTTCTTTCCTGTGGCATAATGTTTTCAAGATTCACCTATGGGGTCACATTTATCAGTTCCTCATCCCCTTTTATGGCTGAATAATACTCCACTGCACGGACAGACCATGGAGAAGGCAGTGGCACCCCACTCCAGTGCTCTTGCCTGGAAAAATCGCATGGACGGAGGAGCCTGGAAGGCTGCATTCCATGGGGTCGCTGAGGGTCGGACATGACTGAGCAACTTCACTTTTCACTTTCATGCATTGGAGAAGGAAATGGCAACCCTCTCCAGTGTTCTTGCCTGGAGAATCCCAGGGACGGGGGAGCCTGGTGGGCTGCCGTCTATGGGGTCGCACAGAGTCGGACACGACTGAAGTGACTTTGCAGCAGCAGCATGGATAGACCACATTTGTGTGTCCATTCATTCACTGATGGACATTGGGTTACTTCTATTTGTTGTCTGTTGTGTATAGTGCTGCACAGAACATGTACATGGAAAATAACGCTCTTCCTTGAGCCTCCTCAAAAGATGGGGATTGGAGAAACTTCACCTGACTTTACTCCAGTGCTTCTACTTAACCTCTTCAGTTTCGGTCTTATCCCAGATGAAAGCCTGTTTCATCACTGGACGGGAACAGGCAGCGCTCACGTGGCCTTTGGACGCAGCATAGTGTGTTGGTGTGTGTCTGCTTAGTGTACCCTGCCCAGTAAGTTCAGCACTGACCCTGCAGACGACCAGGAAATGCTGGAGAAATGATTCCCACATGTGGTCAGTTATACGGAACTCTTAACTTGGTCCATGATGATAAATGATTTTTCCAAAGCCTGGAAGATGTCAGTCCTTTGTGGTGACAGGCTAGGTTCCCCGCCCTTCAATCCTTCTCTTCTACACTGGATTACTTCTACCCACCATAGTTCTCTGCCTCAGAGCCTACTCTATAAAACTGGGAGTCTGCTTTTCTGTTAGTAAGTCCTTCAAGGCACTAGGGGCTTTGATGGGCTCTGTCTTGAGACCTAAATCAACATTTCCTCGGCGCCTCTATCACTGTTGCCGACCCGGGTTCTTGGACACTTTAATCAAAAGACATTGATAAGAGGCCAGATGAGGAATTCAGGCAAGGCTTTGCTGGGACCTGCAGACCTAGAACAACTAACACGTGCCTTTGCTCTTTCCCCACAAGGGGGCGAGCTGGTTCCTTAAATGGGGTGAAGAGCAGGGGCGGATCAGCAAGTCGGGCTGGAGTGGTGGCTTAGGCGGCCTGCTCACCCCTGGGTGGTGCTTTGTGCAGGGGTCACACGCAGGACCCTGCTTTTGCTCAGTTCAGTCGTTCAGTCGTGTCTGACTCTTTGCGACCTCATGGACTGCTACATATGCCAGGCCTCCCAGAGGAGTAACTCCCGGAGTTTACTCAAACTCCTGTCCATTGAATCGGTGATGCCATCCAACCATCTCATCCTCTGTCGACCCCTTCTCCTCCCGCCTTCAATCTTTCTCAGCATTAGGGTCTTTTCTAATGAGTCAGTTCTTTGCATCAGGTGGCCAAAGTGTTGGAGTTTCAGCTTCAGCATCAGTCATGTCAATGAATATTCAGGACTGATTTCCTTTAGGATGGACTGGTTGGATTTCCTTGCAGTCCAAGGCACTCTCAAGAGTCTTCTCCAACACCACAAGTCAAAAACATCAATTCATCGTTGCTCGGCTTTCTTTATAGTCCAACTCACACATTCATACATGATTACTGGAAAAGCCATAGCTTTGACTAGATGGACCTTTGTCTGCAAAGTAATGTCTCTGCTTTTTAATATGCTATCTAGGTTGGTTATAACTTTTCTTCCAAGGAGTGACCATTTTATTTTCATGGCTGAAGTCACCATCTTCAGTGATTTTGGAGCCCCCCCCCCGCAAAAAAAAAAAAAACCTCTGTCACTGTTACCATTGCTTCCCCATCTATTTGCCATGAAGTGATGGGACCAGATGCCATGATCTTAGTTTTCTGAATGTTGAGCTTTAAGCCAACATTTTCACTGTCCTCTTTCACTTTCATCAAGAGGCTCTTTAATCCTTCTTTACTTTCTTCCATAAGGGTAGTGTCATCTGCATATCTGAGGTGATTGATATTTCTCCCAGCAATCTTGATTCCAGCTTGTGCTTCATTCAGGCCAGTGTTTCTCATGATGTACTCTGCATAGAAGTTAAATAAGCAGGGTGACCATTTACAGCCTTGACGTACTCCTTTCCCAATTTGGAACCAGTCTGTTGTTCCATGTCCAGTTCTAACTGTTGCTTCCTGACCTGCATACAGATTTCTCAGGAGGGCAGGTCAGGTGGTCTGGTATTCCCATCTCTTTAAGAATTTTCCACAGTTTGTGGTGATTCACACAGTCAGAGGCTTTGACATAGTCAATAAAGCAGAAATAGATGTTTTTCTGGAACTCTTTTGCTGTTTTGATGATCCAGTGGATGTTGGCAATTTGATATCTGGTTCCTCTGCCTTTTCTAAATCCAGCTTGAACATCTGGAAATTCACAGTTCATGTACTATTGAAGGATGGCTTGAAAAATTTTGAGCATTACCTTGCTAGTGTGTGAGATGAGTGCAATTGTGTGGTAGTTTGAGCATTCTTTGGGATTGCCTTTCTTTGGGATTGGAATGAAAACTGACCTTTTCCAGTCCTGTGGCCATTGGTGAGTTTTCTAAATGTGCTGGCATATTGAGTGCAGCACTTTCACAGCATCATCTTTTAGGATTTGAAATAGCTCAACTGGAATTCCATCACCTCCACTAGCTTTGTTCATAGTGATGCTTCTTAAGGCCCACTTGACTTCGCATTCCAGGATGTCGGGCTCTAGGTGAGTGATCATACATTGTAATTATCTGGGTTGTGAAGATCTTCTTTGTACAGTTCTTCTGTGTATTCTTGCCACCTCTTCTGAATATCTTCTGCTTTTGTTAGGTCCATATTATTTCTGTCATTTATTGTGCCCGTCTTTGCACCTTGGTATCTCTAATTCTCTTGAAGAGATCACTAGTATTTCCCAGTCTATTGTTTTCCTCTATTTCTTTGCATTGATCACTGAGGAAGGCTTTCTTATCTCTCCATGCTATTCTTTGGAACTCTGCATTCAAATGGGTGTATTTTTCCTTTTCTTCTTTGCCTTTAGCTTCTTTTCTTCTCACAACTATTTGTAAGGCCTTCTCAGACAACCATTTTGCTTTTTTGTATTTCTTTTTCTTGGGGATGGTCTTGATCCCTCCCTCCTGTATAATGTCACGAACCTCCGCCCATAGTTCTTCAGGCACTCTGTCTATCAGATCTTTGCTCTCTGCTTTTGCTTTTGCTCTCTGCACTCCAGAAGTGGCAGCTGAGCTTTGGTCTTTTTGTATTTTGTTCATAATTTATCCCCACTATGCACATAGTTATCACTAGTCCCTTAACAGTTTCTTTGCATTCTGTTGCTGGAGATGTTTATCCAGGTGCAAGTACTGCAGCAAAAGGTCCCAGATCCCAGGTTCCCCTGTCTCATCACCACACTCCTTATTGTCACAATATTTACTTCTCTGAGCTACAGTTAAATTATTTCCATAACCACTATGCCCACTCATGAAAAATGGGGATCCTGACTTCTACCACTCAATGATTACGTAAGATAAGCAATGTTCCTCCCAGTACATGGAAGGCTCACATTAAATGAGAGTGGTTGTCTTACTACAATCCTCCTCTCCTTACCTCTTGCTGAATCACTCTGAAGTTGGTCCCTGTAATTTTCCTTTCCTGCCAACTGCTCCCTGCCTGCATGCTTGATTTCTGCTTCAATCCTTTCCCCACTCCTGGGCCTGCCTCCAGTCATACATTGCATTCCAGGACTCATGTATCCTTTCCATGTGCGGGCCTCTCTTACAGGGCAAGTCCATGATCTTTGACCTCTCAGTCTAGGGTGATTCACTTGGTCAACATGACTACAGAAGAAATGAAGGGCCGCTTAGGTACATACAGGCAGCTTTCTTATTTGAAAGGTGAAACAGTTGTGTTAAGGATGGAAATGGGCTCTGTAAGCAATATAAGATGCTGCTCTTGGTCACTCTTCTGAATCACTGTAATCAAAGCTGGCACACAACCAGATCAAGCTCTCGTTGTTTCTCCATTATGAGAGAAGGAGCTGAAGGTGGGAGGTGGAGGTTGGGTGGGGTGGGGAAATGACTTTTCGAATGTGGCAGTGAAGTCTCCCAGGCCAAAGGTTTGGGGCAATAATATGCATCATTTTATATTCCTTTTAGTTTATAAGAAACATTGCATTTCATTCTCACAGAAGCCAAGGGTAGCACAGCCCTCACGTGCAACCTGTGAGGATGCAAAGAAAGAAAGTGTAAACAAGAATGGTGTCTTGCACATATGAGTGAAGTGAGAGTCACTCAGTCATGTCCGACTCTGCAACCCCATGGACTACACAGTCCATGAAGTTCTCCAGGCCAGAATACTGGAGTGGGTAGCCTTTGCGTTCTCCAGGGGATAGTCCCAACCCAGGGATCAAACCCAGTTCTCTCGCATTGGAGGCGGATTCTTTACCAGCTGAGTCACTAGGGAAGCCCCTTGTACATATGAGGGCATCCCTAAATGTCCCTTTCATTTCCTCCCTGGCTGCCTATTCCTCTTTCTTAGTTTCTGGTGTCAGTTAGGCGATGTTTCTGGAGAGACCTGCAGACAAAGGATCCAGGCTGCCACCAGCATCTGGCCTCCTGGATGCCACCCACTGCCTAATGCACCCTAGCTTCCAATTCACCTGAGAGAGGTGGCTGAGCAGGGGCACAGAGGCTAGTATTGATCAGGTCATACGGAAGACAAGAAGGTATCAGTGTCTTTCTTAAGACCTACCCTAATGTGGCTTCAACCTAAGTTTTAAAATTTACTTCTCACCATTTCCACCACATGCCTTCACTCTACTTGACAATTTTCTGACTCAGGAACGCATAACCACTCCCCGCCGCCCTGTCTTTCTTGATTTCCTCTACACAGAGCTCTTTCCCCACTTCTCCTTTGAAAGCCCACAGTCTTTAAAAGGCATCATTCCTAAGTCTGGTGCCTGTAAGCAAGCCTTGTTACTACTGTTCCTCACCCCTTAGCCCCATGGTGCTCAATCCACCAGATGATGCCATCTATTTCCCTTGAACTCTCAGATTCTATCTTTGCATCTCTCATGCAACATATATTTTGCATTTCTACCCTGCCTTCACACAGAAAGGAATCAAGGCACGTGCTTCAGTTATTTCTATTTCTCTGTGAAGTGTCTAGGGTGTAAACTCCTTGAGGTCAGCAGTTATATTCTCATCTTTGCATGTCCCTCCACTACCGAGGTGATTTTTCCCAGAAGGGGCTAAAAATTTATTGAACTGATTTCAACTTATTTCCCCCTGTTTTAGTGGAAGCTGAAGGAGGGAAGGGGATCCTCAGAGTTGTCAGATAAACCACAGGATGGTCTGTGAAATCTGAATTCCAGATAAACAGAGAGTAATTTTCAGTATATCTCAAATATTGCACAGGATATACTTAAACTAAAATTCTATGTGTTATGTAAATTTCCAACTTAACTGGCTAGCCCATATTTTTATTTGCTATGCCTGGCAACTCTGGGAAACATGCTGCAATAAGTAACAGTGGGGGAACACACCATATTCATCTGAAGTATGTTAGAGGCAGAGACTCAAAGTTAATGCAGTTAACACAGTTTTTTTTGATGCGCTCCTTAGAAAACTGTGGCAACTTTTGTGTCTCACCTCTTCTGTCTGTTGCCAGCATTCACCTCTTCCACAGTAGCTTCTCTCACCTGAGAGACACACAGGCTGCTGTGGCCCTAATGAAACTCCCGTGGTGTCAGAGGTGGGCCCAAAGCCTATTACACCTTGCTGTTCCCTCACACCTTCTTGAGCCAGATCATTAGTTCAAACAAAAGAGAAGGATCAAGGAGATCAAGGAGATGATTTTTCTTAGACAAAAGCACTAGGTTAACCCAAGTGACGTATCAAGCGAAGAATGACCTCTTTCTGCTATATTTGAGTAAACATTTGTGCCTTTATGTAACTTTGCCATCTGTGTGCACAGTCAAACAAACGAAGTAGCAGCCTCTCAAAGGTCGCCTTCTTACCTCTCACTCTCCTTCCACCCACTGCCACATAGCAGCTCATCTGATGTCTCCTTGTCTGTCGATGGCCTATCCTGGACCCTGCTCTCCAGGCCCTTCACTCTGTTCCTTTTCTAATTATCATTTCTTCTACCTGATATTGGATGTAATTCTATCAATTCTTCCTCCATAACATCTCTTGGCTCTCTCCCTTCCTTTTGATTCCCATTCCTCTGTCACAATTGAAGTTTATTTTTTAAAATTAACTTTTTCATTGAAGTATAGTTGATTTGCAATGTCATACTAGTTCTAGGTATACAGCAAAGTGTTCAAAATGGTGAAGACTTTCAAGCCAGGGCAGCAGACCATTGAAACAAGTGTGGGGCCTTTCTGAGTACAGGGCTCTGTGAGGCCACTGATCCTGCACCCTTGAGGCTGGCCTTGACTTTGAGTGTGGCGTTTGGGTAGAGGGACAGCTCACACTGGCCTCCTGCTCATTTAGAGTGGAGGAATACAACCCACTGTCAGAGTAGTGGGCCCCAGATAGAATGGTGCAGGAAATTCTCTTAAAATCATTTCATGCTCTTTAAAGAGAGGATGGAATCAATCTTCCACACTGTTGTTCTGAAACAACAAGGCTCACACACGTGTGCATGCATACATGTGCACACACACACACAAACACACATGACATTTGAGTCAAATCCACACCAGCCTTACCTAGAGTCCTCTCTGTATTCACAGGGATGCCCAGAGGCCACAGAACATTAAGTTAGAAATCAGCTGGAAACAACCTTTATTCAGCCTGTTTCCCAGGGCTCACTGCAGGCTGGGTGCTGTCCTAGAAGCTTACAAGACACTGCTGAACACAGAAGCCCCTGCAGCCTCAGGACTCACTGGCAGAGGCAGAGAGTAACCATAACATGTAAATCATAACATACAATCAGATCATGACATGTGCAATGAGGAAAAAGCGAGGAGAGGTGTGGAGCGTGACTGTGTGACCTCTGTTTAGACAGGGGTCAGCGAAGGCATCCTGAGAGGGTTCCATTTGTAGGAAGAGGACTGGACTAAGGAGTGAGTTGCCGGAGGAGTGTGGAAGAGAGTGGAGAGCGTCCGAGGCAGGGGGAATGGCAAGCACCAAGGCCCTGGGGCAGGGTATGCCTCACAGCTTAAGGGATGGGAAGGAGCCCAGTGTGATTAAGCGCAGTGAGCTAGAGGATGAGATCTGAGAGGTAGTGAGGGAGGTCCTGTGCCCCTTGCAGGCTGAAGGTGGGTTTGGGGGTTTAAGAGACACCGACCTCAGTTTTGAAAGATGATAACAGTCACCCAACAGATAGGAGGATGAAAAATTCCAAGTAGTGAAACTGCTTAAGCAGTGGTGTCGAGATGGGGCTGGCGGGTGTCTTGGGAGAGTAGCTGAGAGTTGATATTGGTGGAGCTGAGGGCGAGGAGAGGTGAGCCTGTGAGGGAGGTGGGGGCCAGGCCAGCCCCCTACGGAGCTGCCGCAGAGTGGGCCTGGTGTGACGGGAGGCCCTGAGGGGAGGGGTCCGCTGAGATCTGTGCTGTCCCCAGCAGAGAAGAGCTCATCCAGTCCTCGGGGGATTTCTTTTGCAGCCATTCTGTCCTCTTTGCTGAGCTCCGAAGCTCTGCTACTTCTCCCTGAGATGGGAGGAATTTCACAACCAGGCATGGCTGTGTGCTTGGAGCTGGGAGGCTGAAGGGTAAAGCACAAAGCTTGTGGAGGAATGAGCAGTTTGGGGCAGGAGGGGTGGACCTGCTGGGAGCCAGGCTGGATCCTGAGGGACACAGTCTTCTCTCGGTGAGGGAGGGCCTGTTCCACCGGCCTGCTGCAGCCTCTTCTCACGCCGCCCTCACATCAGCTCCTGGGAAGCAGTGCTGGCTGGTTTTTGCTCTGGTCTCAGTGACAGTGTCAGCGGCTTGGGCTTCACGGTCACTGCCATCAGGGTACTGGGAGGCTTCTGCATCAAGTAGTCATTCCCAAAGGCCAGGCGAGGGGCCTAAGGTTGGGCGGAACGGGCAAAGAGCCACTCACTTCTGAGAGTGGAGATTGGAAACTGTGCTTTTGCTCGCTTTGCCTACAAAGAAAGACATGATTTTAGAGGAATGCTTAATCTGATGCAAGAAAGCCTCTGCAGTGACTGGTAGTGGAGAGCTGTGATGGAATAGAGCTTGCCTCCTTCTGTGGGAATTATGTGTTCCCTCATGTCTGTGACCAAAATTTTTGGAGTGCCTCCTATATGACAGGCATTGTTCAAGCTGCCCCAGTTATAAAAGTAAACATATATCCTGTTGTTAAAGTAAACATATATCCTGTTGTTTCATATTTTAATATTATTTAGGGATAAGAACAGAATCAAAGAAGATTGGGAAAAGTCTTTCTCCTCTCCTAGTATATCTTAATAATGAGTCATCAGAGAACATTCTAGAACACTGAGAGGGGCTGGTGGCCTGGCTAGATCGTTCGAGAAGGTTAGCACATGTCAACCATTTCTGACTGGCCAATCAACTGGGGGGCTCAGACTAGGAGACAGTAGGTAAGTAATGTTGATTAGTCTTTAATTTGTGTCTGATTCTTTGCAACCCCATGGACTGTAGCCTGCCAGGCTCCTCTGTCCATGGGATTCTCCAGGCAAGAACACTCGATTGGGTTGCCATTCCCTTCTCCAGGGGATCTTCCTGATCCAGGGATCAAAGCTGATCTCAAGCAGATTCTTTACTGAGACACCAGGGAAGCCCCCAGAAAAATAATAGGTATTCTAAAAGGTAGGTAAACTTTGAAAATACAGAGATATGCTTCATCCAGTAATCACCAAGTTTCAACTCTTTCTTATTACTTTCCTAAGGCTGCTGTTAACAGTACAACTAACAAGGTGGTTTAAAACGACAAAAATTTTTTCTCTCGTAGTTCTAGAGGTTAGAAATCTGAAACCAAGGTGTCTGCAAGGTTATGATCCCTCTGAATGCTCTAGGGAAATATTCATCCTTGTCTCTTCCAGTTTATGGTGGTTTCTGGTTGTCTTTAATTTTTAACATTTTAGTTATAATGTATCTTGGTATGGAGCCTTTGGATTGTTACTTGAACTCTCAGCTTCCTGGATCTGGATGTCTATTTCTTTCCCCAGGTTAAGGAAGGTTTTAGCCATTGTTTATTCAAATAAAATTTCTGCCCCATTTTTTCTTTTCCTCTAGGACTTTTAGTGAAGTTGCTCAGTACTGTGCGACTCTTTGCGATACCATGGACTGTAGTCTACCAGGCTCCTCTGTCCATGGAATTTTCTAGGCAAGAGTACCAGAGTGGGTTGCCATTTCCTTCTCCAGGGGATCTTCCTGACCCTGGGGATTGAGCCCAGGTCTCCTGCATTGCAGGCAGACACTTTACCCTCTGAGCCACCAGGGAAACCAAGCAAACCAAACTAACCAAGTTAGTTTGCTTGAGGTTGTCCTGTAAGTCCCTTAAGCTTTACTTTTATTCCCATCCCCCACTTCCCTGCCTTTTTTGCCTTTTTTTTTTTTTTTTCTCTGCTCTGATTAAACAAGTTATTGCTCTGGTTTTTCTCCAAGTTCGCTGATCCTTCTTCTGCCTCATTTATTCATGTGTTTGAACCTCTCTCATGTATTTTTCAGTTTAGTTATTGTATTTCAACTCTGTGTGTTCTGTTTTAATTTTCTTATATTTTCCCTCTCTGTTGAAGTTCTCACTATATTCATTTAGTTTTATGATCTCATCAGCTACCCACATGAAGTACACACTTCCTTCATCCTAAGCTCCCTGTAGGGTGATTCAGGTGACTACCTGGAATCAGAATGTTTGTCCATTTTGCCTTCTCGCAGGCCAGGCCAGCAGTGACTGTCCTGAGTAACTCAGCAGAGATGAGGATGGTGCAGAGAACTCTAGAAAACATAGAGAACGCAGTCTGGCTTAGGGGGAAGCAGCAGGCAGAAGCCCAAACCACAGCCTTGCAGATGAGGTTATAGCCAATCAGAAAAAAGATTTTAAGCTGACACCCTTGTTGCTAGTAGAAATATTGCGTGAAGAGGCCTGTGAGATCCAGCAATTCCCAGATGTGTTGCAGCCTCCACTGTACAGCCCCAGAATAGAGCGGAGGCCACTTCCCCCTTATGAGACGGGGGAGGGGATGGGCCAGAAGCCTCTGTTTATTCTGAGAGACCTTGAAGTGGAGCCTGAGGGGACTGAGGCACCTTCAGAATCCCTCTCTGAATTTCTTTGTTGCCCCCTTCAACCCTATTACCGGTCTCAGTTTTATGCTTCTATCCCACCCTGTAAACCCTCCTAGCCTGGAGCTACCCTGGAGCTACCCTGGTCCTGAGTGCACCACTGCGGTTGTGGAAGCCCAGTGACAGGTTCTAAGTCTCAGGTGCTCTGAGATTATGCACATAATTCAGAATATTGAAATAACTCATTGTCTTCATGTGCCACTAAAGCAAACTTCTTGATGTTGCTTCTTCCCTATTTCTTTTTACCTGGTAAACTTATTTATTTTTTAAAAATCCTGTTCATGTTTGGGAACACATGTAAGAACTAAAGATTTTAAAATTAAAAAAAAAAAAAAAAATCCTGTTCACACTGTTTTCGGAGAAGGCAATGGCAACCCACTCCAGTACTCTTGCCTGGAAAATCCCATGGATGGAGGAGCCTGGTAGGCTGCAGTCCATGGGGTTGCTGAGTTGGGCACGACTGAGTGACTTCACTTTCACTTATCACTTTCATGCATTGGAGAAGGCAATGGCAACCCACTCCAGTGTTCTTGCCTGGAGAATCCCAGGGACGGGGGAGCCTGGTGGGCTGCTGTCTATGGGGTTGCACAGAGTCGGACACTACTGAAGTGACTTAGCAGCAGCAGCACACTGTTTTGAAAGGAGACCCTAAAATTCAGGAGAGAGAAAGAAAAGAGACACTTACTGTCTTATTAATTTTTCCAGGTACTATTCTAATTGCTCTATAATCTTTTAATACTGCCCCTAATTAGGGGTAAGATGCATCTGATATATGAAAAAAATATTAAAAAAAACACAATTGATATTTCTGCTACTGGAGATTTGATGCTTAGGCCTGGCACAATTCAGTCTGTATCTACAAGCATCCATTCCCTCATTAACACTATTGAAGCTCCAGGAAATGCTTCTCCACAACTTTTGCTGTCTTCTGTGTCTGAATGGTGCTAATGTTTTTGGATTGTGTCTCTGCTGACATCAGATGGTTCAGAGAGGATCTGAATAGCTGAAGAGATTTTTAAGAGAAAAGTCAACTTAATTTTCTAAACATTTTCATTCAAAGAAAAGGATGCAATGTATTCTTGTATAGTAAAAAAATCACTTGCCAACAGGACTGGTTGACAAATTTTGTTTGTTTTCTTGTTCCACATATCGACCTCATGGTAGATGAGGAACATTTTACAATATTAAACAAGTCATATCACATGCTAGCAATGTGATGTTCAAAATCCTTCAAGCTAGGCTTCAGCAGTATATGAACTTCCAGATGTACAAGTAGGATTTGGAAGAAGCGAAGAACCAGAGATCAAACTGCCAAACCCGTTGGATTATGGAAAAAGCAAGGGAATTCCAGAAAAACATCTACTTCTTCACTAATTGTGTTAAAGCCTTTGTATGGATCACAACAAACTGGAAAATTCTTAAAGAGATGGTAATAACAGACTACCTTACCTGCTTCCTAAGAAACTTTTATCCAGGTCAAGAAGCAACAGTTAGAACCAGACATGCAGCAACACACTGGTTCAAAATTGGGAAAGGCTTATCTCAAGGCTGTATATTGTCACCTTCCTTATTTAATTTATATGTAGAGTATATCATGTGAAATGCTGAGTTTTATTGCTCTAAGTACAGAGGGATGAATCACAAGCTGGAATCAAGGTTACTGGGAGAAATGGCAACAACCTCAGCAAGATGATTCCATTCTAATGGCAGAAACTAAGAGGAACTGAAGAGCTTCTTGGTAAGCGTGAAAGAAGAGAGTGAAAAAGCTGGCTTAAAACTCAACATTCAAAAACTAAGATCATGGCATCTGCTCCCATAACTTCATGGCAAATAGATAGGGAAAAAGTAGAAACAGTGACAGATTTTATTTCCCTGGGCTCCAAAATCACTGTGGATAGTGACTGCAGCCATGAAATTAAAAGATGCTTGCTCCTTGGAAGAAAAGCTGTGATAAACCTATACAGCATATTAAAAAGCAGAGACATCACTTTGCTGACAAAGGTCCAGATAGTCAAAGAGATGGTTTTTCTAGTAGTCATGTACAGATGTGAGGGTTGGACCATAAAGTAAGCAGAGCACTGTAGGATTGATGATTTCAAATTGTGTTGCTGGAGAAGACTTGTGAGAGTCCCTTGGACTGCAAAGAAATCCAACCAGTCCATCCTAAAGAAAATCAGTCCTTAATATTCATTGGAAGGACAGATGCTGAAGCTGAAGCTTCAATACTTTGACTACCTGATGCGAAGAGCTGACTCTTTGGAAAAGGCCCTGATGCTGGGTAAGATTATAGGCAGGGATGAGAAGGAGGTGACACAGGATGAGATGGCTGGATGGCATCACTGACTCTGTGGACATAAGCTTGAGCAAATTTGGGAGACAGTGAAGGAAAAGGAAGCCTGGCAAGCTGCAGTCCATGTGGCCGCAAAGAGTTGGACACATTTTAGCGACTGAACAACAACAACATTATTCTTAAGTTTGTATATACAAAGGCCTAGACATAAAATGAAGCAGGATTCACATTTTACATAGATAAGTCTGAGGCAAAAAGGTTCAATATTTTGCTGATTGTCATAAAGCCTATCAGTGGTAGAATTGCAGCCCAAAACCATTTCCTTCAAGAGCTGTGTTCTTCCCATGGCATCTTAAGGCCTCTCAGAGTGTCTAAGCTAATAAGGTGAGCATCTCTGTGACAATAATTTTATCTCCTTGAAATATGATCCCCACTTATTTCCCCCTACCCCCAAACCCCAAAACAATAGGTTTTAAATAAATATCATATCATGTCTACTTCTGAATCACTTTTTCTTTTCGTTCTTTAAACTCCTGAGACATTTAATCTTCAGATCTTTTATAACTGAGAGAAAATCTTCACCTGAAATGTTTATTCAGTGTAATTTGATGAAGACAGTGCCAGGCATTAGATTGAGAACCTTAGAAAATAATGTCTGCCCAGGGACAGATGAGGTATTTCAGCTCCAGTGCTGATTGGTTCCTTTCCAAGGGACTCTCCAATCCTGCCATACATGGCAGCACCCATAGACTTTTATTCTGTGAGGTGAGTTCACCAGATCCACTGGGTTTGAGCTGTGTTGACTACCATTACTTCTTCCTTTGTTCTCTATTATGTCCGGGATGGTGGCTCTGCGGATCTCCAGAGGCCTTTGGACGGCAGCTGTGATGGTGACCCTGGCGGTGCTGAGCACCCCAGGGGCTGAGGGCAGAGACTCGCCACGTAAGTGCAGGGCAGCTGCTCCCTGGAGCCACCAGTCTGGGGAGCAGGCTCTGAGGGACCCTTGTGCTGGGGTATGATCTCCCGATACTGTCTTTCATCACACATTTCCTCCCGTTGGGAATGAGGGCTATGTTACATTCTCATTTCCACCCTCTAAGGACAAGGTGAAGACAATCCCCTTCTTAGAGGTCTGAGCCTGGGTGTAACAGGGAGGAGGAGACAGAGTGTGTATCCACTATAAGTGCCAGGACAAAGTGAGCATGGGCATCTCTCCCCTGCCTTTGTTTAGAAGATACCAATTTCTCCAAAGAAGACACAGCAGAATTTGTCATTTCAGGGTCCCCCAAGATCTTGTCTGGACTAAATACTGTGGGATCCTGGGTTGGCGGGAAATGTAGGGCAGTAGTCCGTGTAGGTTCAGAATTTGAGGAAAAGACTCTACAGTCCTGACTCTGAGTGGAGGGTTTATGAAAGCAACTCCTGGTATTGGAGGAGCTCCCTGGGTGATCACAGACAGAACCTTAGCCTCAGGTTTCACTGATTTATGGTCAAGCTTCCCTGGTGTCTCAGATGGTAAAGCATCTGCCTGCAACGCAGGAGACCCAGGTTTGATTCCTGGGTCGGGAAGATCCCCTGGAGAAGGAAATGGCAACCCACTCCGGTACTCTTGCCTGGAAAATTACATGGATGGAGGGGCCTGGTAGGCTACAGTCCATGGGGTTGCAGAGTCAGACACGACTGAGCGACTTCACTTAGTAACTTGAGTGGGATTCAGAGACTTACAAGTGGGGATGGACCGGATTTAGGAGCACAGAGAAGGTAAGAACGGAGTGATATAAATATTGAGAAACCATTCACCTCAGACACAGTATTAATATCTTAATATAAATTCTCTCTCAATCTTCCTAAAAGCCCTACATGTCGGTATAATGACTTTTTCCACAATTATACTTATGATACAGATACACTATTAAGGAACCTGCCCAAGCTGGTAACTATCTCAGTTTAATTGGAATCCAATTTATCTCATTTTAAAGTCTGTGCTCTTTCCATGAATAAGTTGTTCCTTTCTATGACTGGGAAGTTGTTGGTTCTCTCCAACCACACAGGTGTCGGTGGGGGTGGCAGAAACTAGGAGTAAACCCAGGTGTAGGGAAGACACTTTGCCGGGGACAATGAATTTGTATGCCCGTCAGGCTGATTCCCTGGTGGCTCAGACGGTAAAGTGTTTCCCCCGCAATGCGGAAGACCCATCCCTGAGTCAGGAAGATCCCTGGAGAAGAAAATGGCAACCCACTCCAGTACTCTTGCCTGGAAAATCCATGGGTGGAGGAGCCTGGTGGGCTGTAGCCCATGGGGTCGCAAAAAGTCAGACACGACTGAGCGATTTGATCTCTCTTTCAGGCTGAGGACAAACTTCTATTCTCCGCCTCTTTTCTCATTCCCTGAACTCTTGCGTTTACGTCATTACTTTGCCTCTGAGGTTCTCAGGAGTTCAAGGGAAACAGATTTCCTGTGAGAACATCCTGATCCCTCTAAGTACAGAGGGATGGATGATCAAGCCGACAGACACGGCCCCGTTTACTGAGTTCTCAGCCTCCTCAGTTTCCTGAGGTCCCAAGGCCTCCTCACGTCCTGGGAGCCCTCAGAGGGGGCGGGAGGCCCGGGGAGGAGCCGCGGGAGGACCCGGGTCGCGGCGGGAGGCGCAGGGCCGGGCTGGAGCGGAACAGGGGCTGAGCGGCGGCGGGTGGCCGGTTTCGGGACCCCGCTGGCGGCGGCCGGCACCTCCGCATCTGGCCGAGCGGCCCCGCGTGGGGCTGTGGGGCCGAGCCTGACCGAGCGGCTGTCTCCCCGCAGAGGATTTCGTGTTCCAGTTTAAGGGCCTGTGTTACTTCACCAACGGGACGGAGCGTGTGCGGGGTGTGACCAGATACATCTACAACCGGGAGGAGTACGTGCGCTTCGACAGCGACTGGGGCGAGTACCGGGCGGTGACGCCGCTGGGGCGGCCGGACGCCGAGTACTGGAACAGCCAGAAGGACATCCTGGAGCGGGTGCGGGCCGAGGCGGACACGGTGTGCAGAAACAACTACCAGGTGGATGCCCCCTTCACCTGGCAGCGGCGAGGTGAGTGCCGGCCGCCCTCCGCCCGAGACTCAGCGCGGGAGGGGCCGGGTCTCCGGGGCGGGGTCCCCAGGCCCGCGGAGGGGTCAGCGAGGCCGGGGCGTCGGCGCGGAGGGCGGGGGCCGCGGGGCCGCGGGGCCGCGGGGAATGGACCCTCGCAGCCCCGGACCTCTCCCCGCAGGGGCGGCGCGGCCTGCCCAGTGTGGGCCCCCTCTGAAGGCCGCGCGCTGGGCAGCTCTCTCCACTAATTCAGCTCGTTCCCCCCTCGCTCGCGCCTTCGGTGTGTTTGCTTCCCGAAGTCTGACCGCCCCGCCTGGTCACGGCAGCTCCACTGCTTAGTTCTGCGCGCGTGGTGATAAATTACCGTCATGAAACAATACCTTTTCACTTTTTGGTTTCACATCATTATTCACCTTAATCTTGGTTTCTTAAATGGATGTCACTGTATCACTTGTTCTGGACCTCTTTCGAGTAAGGGACGGTGTTGATTATTACCGTCTGCCTGTTGACACATTGGCAGGTAGTGTGAGTTCCCTACACCTTTGTTAAATTAATGTATGAATGTACTCGGTTTTCCATCCACTTAGGGTCGAGAGTAAACAAGTAAATGGAGTCTTAAAAACTGATTTTATTAATTATTCTTTACTATTTTACTTAACTCTTCAAAGTTAACTCTTATTGACTTGGATCTTAACTTAAAATTTCTGAAAGCAAAGTCTGAGGAAAAAAGTGTTTACTAAAAATAGAAACAACGCTTGAATGGTGTTGTAAGGCTGAGTTACAATTTCTTAGAAAAGCTCAACAAATGGCATAATATAAAGAGTTGGCGTTTTGGGGTAAATAAGTCTATGCCATTTAATTGAATAAAAATTTCTTCAGGTTTATTTTGGCCTAAACCCTATCCTCTCCCTCCAGGCCCCCAATGTCACCACCCACCTCAGGGATACACCTTCTGAAAGTTAACTATACCCATTTAGTGGGAACCTATTTTCAGACAATTATATTACCAAATACTGTCTGTATTATGCCACTTAATTTCACAACAAGTGAAACTTGGGTGTTAACAGTTAGCATCAACACTTTATATATGCTAATATTGGGCTGCCCTCTATGGGGTCACACAGAGTTGGACACGACTGAAGTGACTTAGTAGTAGTAGTAGTAATGTTGGTATATATAAACAGTTTAAGTAGTTACACACAGTTATTCACTGTCCTGCAGTGTCCCCCAATACACAGCAGTCATCATGTTCTTTGCTAATATATATAGAGTCTAATGGAAGCAAATCCTCCTTAAGGTCAGTTATGACCAGAGACAGCAGTGTGAGTCTGTTCCTGCCTATTTTCAAATTGGTGGGAAAAAATGATACATTGACAAAATTGAAAACTCACTAATTAATCCCTAATCTGACCTCAGTGTTATCTATACACGTTCACATAACTTTTAGCTTACTTTACACTGTTTTACCTTCTTCATCCTAATGATACCAAGTATTAATATATACTTATATTTTTTGCTATTTCAGTTCTTTTTCCATATACATTACTCTAACATTTCTCTCTTGAACTTGTGACCTTTATTTTTACTCCCAATCTGTTTGAGATGAACAGATTTTGTAAGTCTGCATACCTGACCAAGATTTCAATCAGACTCCAGCAAGGAGGACCTAAACAAGAGTTAAAGTCCCAGTTGAAAGCATGATTCTTTGCAGATGATGGCTCATGAGTACCATGTAACTGGGGTGACAAGATTGCCTCCTGACCTCAGCAAGTCCCAGTTATACTTTATAGTTCACAGTGCTTTCTCTTTAACCCTGGCCAACTTCTGCAAGAATCGCAGAATGTTGTCTATAGAGAACATACATGATAATCATGTCTGATTTCTGAACAAGAAAGTTATTCTTAAAAGCAAGGGGATGGAATAGTGTAGGCAGCTAGTAGTTAAACTCACTTGAATGTTAAAAGGAAATTAGGGAGAAAAAGAAAATGAGAGTATGTAATGTGTTATCAAATAAATAAGTAAAACATGTATGAAATATTTACTATAGTTTCACACTAAGAGAATGAGGGAGATGCAGTGAAACAACTGGAGAGGTAGAGGATAAGATGTGCAGAACAGATAAGGAAGTGGGTTGTATTTGACCATGAGTAACATCTGAGAGGATAAAGGAATTGAGGTATGGGCAAACATGATGTTTTGTCAGTGTTGCTTCTTTTTAGGTTCCCTTTTTTTTTCTTTCAAAGATTACAAAATGTTACAAAGTTTGTAAAATGTTACAAGCCAGGCTTCAACAGTTCATGAACAGTGAACTTCCAGATGTTCAAGCTGGATTTAGAAAAGGCAAAGGAACCAGAGATCAAATTGCCAACATCTGTTAGATCATCGAAAAAGCAAGAGAGTGCCAGAAAAACATCTACTTCTGCTTTATTGACTATGCTAAAGCCTTTGACTGTGTGGATCACAACAAACTGTGGACAATTCTTTAAGAGATGGGAATACCAGACCATCTGACCTGCCTCTTAAGATATCTGTATGCAGATAGAGGAGCAACAGTTAGAACTGGACATGGAACAGACTGGTTCCCAATCAGGAAAGGAGTATGTCAAGGCTGTATATTGTCACCCTGCTTGTTTAACTTATACGCAGAGTACATCATGTGAAATGCAGGGCTGGATGAAGCACAAGCTGGAATCAAGACTGCTGAGAGAAATATCAATAACCTCAGATATGCAGATGACATCATCCTTATGGCAAAACGCAAAGAAGAACTAAAGAGCTTCTTGATGCAAGTGAAAGAGGAGAGTGAAAAAAGCTTAAAACTCAACATTCAGCAAACTAAGATCATGGCATCTGGTCTCATCACTTCATGGCAAATAGATGGGGAAACAAAGGAAACAGTGACAGACTTTATTTTTAGGGGGTCCATAATCACTGCAGACGGTGATTCCAGCCATGAAATTAAAAGATGCTTGCTCCTTGGCAGAAAAGCTAGAACCAACCTAGACAGCATATTAAAAAGCAGAGATATTACTTTGCTGACAAAGGTCCATCTAGTCAAAGCTATGGTTTTTTCCAGTAGTCATGTGTGGATGTGAGAGTTGGACTATAAAGAAAGCTGAGCACTGAAGAATTGATGCTTTTGAACTGTGATGTTGGAGAAGACTCTAGAGAGTCCCTTGGACTGCAAGAAGATCCAACCAGTCCATCCTAAAGGAGATCAGTCCTGAATATTTGTTGGAATGACTGATGCTGAAGCTGAAACTCCAGTACTTTGGCCACCTGATACGAACTGACTCATTTGAAAAGACCCTGATGCTGGGAAACACTGAGGATGAGGGGAGAAGGGGTCAACAGAGGATGAGATGGTTAGATGGCATCACCAACTCAATGGACATGAGTTTGAGATAGCTGTGGGAGTTGGTGATGGACAGGGAAGACTGCTGTGCTTCAGTCCATGGGGTTGCAAAAAGACACGACTGAGCAACTGAACTGACTGACTGATTAAGTTTGTAACATTGTGTGTGTGTGTTTGGTCTCTGTTACTAGATCGCAAAGTCTGTAAAAGCAGGGACTATGGTCTGTTGTTATTTTGGATTACCAGAGAATCCAAATTGTCATATATATAATTGTTGAATGAATGAATAAATGAATCAACAGATCAATCAAATAAGTATATGTGGCATAAATTAAGTAGAGACAGAGTGTATGCAGTGTATGTACTGGGCTTCCTTGATAGCTCAATTGGTAAAGAATCCACCTGCAAAGCAGGAGACCCCCGTTTGGTTCCTGGATCGGGAAGATCCCCTGGAGCAGGGATAGGCTACCCGCTCTGGTATTCTTGGACTTCTCTTGTGGCTCAGCTGTTAAAGAATCGACTGCAGTGCTGGAGACCTGGGTTTGATCCCTGGTTTGGGAAGATCCCCTGGAGAAGGGAAAGGCTACCCACTCCAATTTTCTGGCCTGGAGAATTTTATACAGTCCATGGGGTTGCTAAGAGTCGAACATGACTTTCACTTTCACATATGTGGCATAAATAAAGTAGAGACAGAATGTATGTTTTTAATTATGTAAATTTCTCTGGGGTGTTCACCACAGAATGGCATTGGAGCTAAGATAAGGCTAAAGCCCAGAGAGATGCTTTTTTGACCAGTAACATGTGGGAAGTGCTTTTGCTCTTAAATTCTGTGTTATGGGGCTGAGGATTATAGATGTAGCCTGTTTGAGAAGAATTGCTTTGTAGGAAGGATGTGATGGTTGCTCTTGTCCTATTTGATTGTACATAGAAATGTTTATTGATCCCTGTTAAGGAAGATCCACTGGATGCGGGCATGGCAACCCTCTCCAATACTCTTGCCGGGAGAATCCCATGGACAGAGGGGCCTGGCAGGCTACAGTCCATAGGGTTGAAAGAGTTGGACATGACTAAAGCAACTTTGCATGCACACATGCAGAAATGTCTGTGCTTTCTTAATTCTCAGTCTGTGTTGCTATTCTGTGGCTATTGTTGATCATCTCATGACCAACAGATGGGAGTCAAAACAGCTGGATTTTCTCTACAGTGAGGACTACTGGGATCAACCTTGCATAAGTCACTAGAGCTAATCCTGATGGGCACCTTCAATAGGTGTGGGGAAAACAAGTCTTGGTTTTTTATTTTTATTTAAAAATTTTTAATAAATAGTAGTTTGTATAATATAGCAATTTATAATTTAAAAGTGCTTCATGTGTGTCAACAAAGTAACTCCCATAGAATGATGACATTTATCTCTTGAGACTCCAAAGAGTAAACTGATGAATGTTTCTATTCAAGCTAATAATGTGGACAAGTTTGGATCCAAATCCAAGACTTGGAATCCGGGGACCTTCCCACTCTGGAACCGAGGAAGGACTCTTCTCCAGGGGAGATGTGCTGTGCGGTCTCACGTCTCACTGTGTCTTTTCCGGTCTGTTCCTCCCTCAGTGGAACCTACAGTGACCATCTCCCCATCCAGGACTGAGGCTCTAAACCACCACAACCTGCTGGTCTGCTCGGTGACAGATTTCTATCCAGGCCAGATCAAGGTTCGGTGGTTCCGGAATGACCAGGAGGAGACAGCCGGAGTTGTGTCCACGCCTCTTATTAGGAACGGGGACTGGACCTTCCAGATCCTCGTGATGCTGGAAATGACCCCCCAGCGAGGAGATGTCTACACCTGCCGCGTGGAGCACCCCAGCCTCCAGAGCCCCATCATGGTGGAGTGGCGTAAGGGGCACTTGGTTTCCTTTCACTGTCGGCCCTACAGGACGGGGCAGACAGGGCTTCCCGGGTCCATCCCATCTCACCTCTTGTCCCCAGTATCCCTACTGAAATCAGAGGACACAAGAGTGCTCATACCTCATAGCAGGGGGCATTGGAAGAGCTTAATTACATTGTCTTTCCAGATACAGGAGCTCACTGCACACACCATGGCCCCAGAGCCCCGCCCAGGGAGCTCTGCAGGATTTGACAGGTCCCAGGTTATGCATGTGTCCTTGAGGGGCAGGGATCTGCTTTCCCTGCTCATTCACCTGCCCACTCTGTCCAAGGATCTTTTGCTGGGTCCCTCACCTGGGGGTGGTTAGAATGAGGAACTGAGTTCTCCTGGTACTTCCACTTCCTGTACCTCAGACTGGACTTCAGGATTCTCAAGGGACACTGTGGGATGTGGGGACAAACGCTGACACTCGGGCTCTGCTCCCCAGGGGCGCAGTCTGAATCTGCCCAGAGCAAGATGCTGAGTGGTGTTGGGGGCTTCGTGCTGGGGCTGATCTTCCTCGGGCTGGGCCTCATCGTCCGTCGCAGGAGCCAGAAGGGTAAGGAACTCTGGGGAGATGGGAGGCTGTGGCTGAGACCGTCTTCTCAGGGAGGCTTCTGTCTCTAGACGTAGCTCTTTTTCCTGATTTTAACAGAAAGGAGGTTAAGGTGATGGCAGGAAGAAACAAGCAACCTAGGGAGACACTGAAGTCTTACTTTACTGATTGAAAGGTAGCCCTGCCACAAAACTGGCAGGTGGAATTCATTCTAGGGCTTCTTTAAAGTTCATCAGTGTCTCACAGACTCCTTTCCAAAAGCTTCATCTTTTAAGAGGGTCAGAGCACTGACTTCCCTTTCTTCTAGTGACAGTTTCATTCACTTGGGGGATTTTAACTTTGAGCAGTTAAGACCTTGTGACTGATGGACAGAGAGGAAATAAATTTAAAGAAGGCGAATTATCATTAAATTTACTGAAAAGATTGAAATCTTCATATCCCCCAGAAGGATAACAGCTGCTCCCCAGCCTCCCGCACATCTGTGTCAGCCTGGAGTGCTGCGTCCTCTTTGGGAGAGTCACCTTTATCCAGGTGTTGGGGAGGTGATGATGACACGCCCTGGAACTCAGCTTTCTCTGTCTGATGCTGCAGGCACCTTAGAGGAGGTGAGGGGCGCCTCCCTCAGGGTGCTGTGTGTGATCACTCTCTTCTACAGGGCTCGTGCGCTGACTCCCGAGGATACTTTGATGGAGATTGGACTTCGCTCTTCTGTAATAGCTGCCTGTTCTTGCCCAGAATTCCCAGCTGCCCGTCTCTCTGTTCCTCTGAGATCAGATCCTATAGTGACTCTGATGCAGTCACCAGGTCACTTCCTGTGACCACCCGCCCCAACAGGGATCTGGCTGTAACGATGCTGCTTCCTGCACCTTCCTATGTACTGCCAACCGCATCTGCTCAGACCCTGAGAATTGTTTCTGTTCCCATTTTCACTCCCATGTTCAGCCTGTCCTCCTCTGAGATCAGAGTCTTTCTTAGATTAACTCTGACACAATCACCAGTTCACCCCTTGTGACCCCTGCCCTAAGGATTTGGCTGCGATGCTGCTTCCTGCATGGACCCTGGAGCCTCTGCCTGTGCACTGCCAACAGCGTCTACTCAGACCCCAAGGGATTTTTCTGTTTCCATTCTCCCTCTGCAGATCATTCAAGGGAAGCACATTGAAACCATTACCTGGTTATAGAGTATATCATAATTAAACATGAATATAAATTATCTGTACCGTGAGCCTTCTTGTTTATTAAGAATTTCTATTGAGGCATAATTGATATATAACATTAATTTCAGGTATACAGCATGGTGATATAATATTTGTTTATATTGCAAAATGATCACTATAATGTCTAGCTAACAAACATCCTGTGTCACAACTGAGAAGTCACGTAAGATAAAGTAGACAGAGCAGTACTCCAGCCCTGAAAGCTGCAGCTATATCTTCATTCATTCAGTCACATCAGCATATCTCCATGTGTTGAAGTTTATTGTGCCCTGTTAAAGAAATTTGTGGACTATTTTAGTTTTCAAATAACAGAATTGCAAATAGTGGAATCTTTACAATATTTTGAATGAAATGAGGAATACCCATGACAATCTTTTGTGTCACAGAGAGGTTTGTGAGTTATTGTGGGTCAAAATAATTAAAGCATAGTGAAACTTAAAAAGATTTAGCAACTTTCAAATATGCAATACCGTATTGTTAACGGTAGTAACCATGCTGCACATGACATCCTCAGGACTTACCTATATTATTAATATAATTGGAAGTGGATTCTTTACTGTTTGAGCCTCTGGATGTTGGCATCGGGTATGTCATACATGGTCTTTATTATGTTGAGGCTTCCCAGGTGGCGCTAGTGGTAAAGAACTCACCTGCCAATGCAGGAGACACAGGAGATGTGGGTTTGATCCCTGGGTTGGGAAGATCCCTTGGAGGATGGCATGGCAACCTGCTGCAGTACTCTTGTCTGGAGAATCCCATGGACAGAGGAACTTGGCCAGTTACAGTCCATAGAGTCACAAAGAGTCAGACATGACTGAAGTGACTTAGCATAGCACATGAACCCTCTAGACCCACTTCTGTTGAGACTTTTTATCATAAACAAGTGTTGAATTTTGTAAAAGCCTTTTCTGCATCTATTGAGATAATCATGATTTTTATTCTGTGATTTTTTAATATGATGTATCACACAGATGTTGAATTTTGCAGCCACAGAATCCAGGGCCCCAGATGGGTGTAAGAGCTCCCTTCTGAGAGCCATTGGCACTGTGAGCATGGCAGGGAAGAGTAAAATGATAATGCCACCCTGCAAGTTCTCTGGAAAGGGTTAAAGTCAGTCCTTAGATCTTTGTTTAGTTAGAAACCTACCCCTCAGGCTACAGCTATGGTGGTAAGCTAATAGGCCTCTTTCACAGAAATACTGTTGCCTCTTGCTGTGCCCTGGGTTGGTAACTATTTAAGAACTTCTCTACATTTGTTATAGTGCTTTGTGACCCATGAGCCTAAGCGCCACTAGTCACCAGAGCCAGACAGTATAGAATTATCTCCTGGTACCAGCTGGAAGAATTAGGGCACCAGACAAATGTATAAGCTGCTTTCTGAGAGATACCAGTGAGCGGGAGCAAGGCAGGGGAAGTGTGCAAAGATTTTGTCTACTGGCTTTGGATTCATGAGAGCACCTCTATAGCCCCCTAGAACTGTGTCAAACCAGAAACCTGCCCTCATACCAAAGCTCCTGGATAAAAAAATAGGCCTCTTTCTTAGAAAGACTAGGAGTGTGTTTCAGTCTGCTCTCTGTGTGGTGCTCCGATAGACCGCAAACTTTCAGAGCCAGGTGATCCAAAGGCATCCTCTGGGTGGCAGTCATAAAAACTGGGACACCCAGCCTATGTGAAAGCTCACCTGCATGACATAGTGGTGCTCTGGAGGGTAGCACAGGGAAAGTGTAAAGCCAGCACCTGCTGGCTACAGTGATGCAAAGGAGGAGTTAAAGACTGAACATCTGAAAAGAAAAAAAAAATTCCTAGAATGAAAAAATAGATGCCTGCCCATTTTAGCATAGAAGAAAGTGACAGCAAAATGGTGCCTGCCAGCCTCTGTCCCGGGAGAGTATCCCAGCAGGCCCCTGTCCCTTAGGCTAACATTTTAAGGTCATCAAATGAGCCTCGTTCCCATAAAGTCTGAATACTTTACAAATGGCTGCTTCTGCACTGGGACCTGGGTCAAGTGAGTCTGTGTGTGATTCCTTTGAGAGCCATTTTTGAGTTCACTCAAAACATGAGACCCATTGGCTTTCAAAGCTAGATGTCTGGGGGGCTTATCTCTTAGGTGCAGGCCTTACTGATTGGGATGCCCACTGTTGTGCTCACACCCCTTGCTCCTCAGGAGAAGCTCTTGGTTTTGAGTTCCTTCCCAACTGTGGGTTGCTGTGCCCAGGGTGGGGTTTATGGCAAGCTTATGACTCTCCCTCTCCTGCCTTGATGTGGGTTTCTTCTCATTTGCCTGATGTGCAGGCATTGTTGAACCAATTTTTAGATTTTTTTTTTCTTCCAGAGGAAATTATTCCATTTGTAGCTGTAGACTGAGTGTGTCCATTGGAGGAGGTGAGTTCATGACCTTCCTTCAGCTACCTCATGACCCAGCCTCTTTCAGCAAGTTTTAAATAGGTCATCATTCTCTGTCCTTAAATATCAAGTTTCTGTTGAGAAACCTGATATCCTTATTATGTTTTCTGTGTAAATTACCAGTTTAGTTTCTCTTGCTGCTTTTAAGATTATATTCTTATCTTTGAATTTTTTTGCAGTTTTTTTTATAACGCATCTTTGAGAAGATCTATTTAAGTTGCATTTGTTTCTTAACCTTTGAGCTTTATGAACTTACATACAGCTCTCTCCTCTGATTTGGTAAGTTCTCAGCCATTGTTTCTTTAAATAAGCTTTTTGTTCCTTTTCCTCTCTCTCGTCTTTTGGGATGCCAGCAATTCAACAAGGGTTACATTTGATGGTATTCTATAGATCACGTAGGCTTTCTTCACTTTTTATTCTTTTTTTATTCCGACTTGGCTAATTTCAAAGTTCTTAGCTTCTAATTCTTTCTTCTGCTTGATACACTTTATTCTCGACACTACTGCATTTTTCATTTAATCTATTGTGTTTTTCATATTCCTAATTTCTGTTTTTTATGACCTCTATCTCTCTATTAAACTTATAATTTTGCTCATGTATTGTTTTCCAGATTTTACTGAATTGTCTTACTGTGTTTTCTTGTGATTTATTGAGTTTCTTTAAAATAAACTTTTATTGGGTAAATTATAGATTTCCATGTCTTGGTGTCAGTTACTGGAAGATTATTTGGTGATATTATGTTTCTTTGATTTTTCATGTTTATTGAAGTCTTGCATTTCTGTCTCTGCCTTTGAAGTAGCAATCATCACCTCTCAGTTCAGTTCAATAACTCAGTCATGTCTGACTCTTTGCAACCCCATGGACTGCAGCATGCCAGGTTTCCCTTTCCATCACCAACTCCTGGAGCTTGCTCAAACTCATGTCCATCAAGTCGGTGATGCCATGCAACCATTTGAGCTTCAGCTTCAGCATCAGTCCTTCCAATGAACACCCAGGACTGATCTCCTTTAGGATGGACTGGTTGGATCTCTTTGCAGTCCAAGGGACTCTCAAGAGTCTTCTCCAATACCACATTTCAAAAGCATCAATTCTTCGGTGCTCAGCTTTCTTTATGGTCCAACTCTCACATCCATACTAGTTTTTACTAGCTGACTTCAGGAAAGAAAGCCAAAACGTTCATTCAGTTTTTCTGTAATATCTTTTTTTGTCGGTTCTTCTGGGGCTTCTTAGACCCTCTCAGACCTTTTATGGATGTGCCTGCACCACACTTCTTGTTCTTTCTTGCGACAGAATTCTTTAAATTGTATGCCCTCTCTTGATTCTGCAATGCAACTTGCTGGATGCTGACAGCTTCCCTTTTGCTTTCCCAAGAATGGAGCTGAAGTTCAAGTTCCTGTTCTCTCCCTGGCCTACAGGGACTGGCTTTGGACTGGCTTTCTGTGCTGCTTTTTAGTTGTCTGCCAGAGCTCACTCTTGCTGCTGTCAGGAGTGCACACAGGAAGCTGACTACAGTGTGGAGTGTGCATGGGTGAGGTGCAGGTACTGTTAGGAGTGCCTGTGGGCAGGTTGATGGGATTCAGTGATGAGGCCTCCCCAGTGGATTGTTAGTAGACTTCTTGAGGAATCTGTGCCTTTTTCATACCTTCCTAAAGTTCTATCTGCCACCGTACCAGCCTCTTCCCACCCCAGTTATGTAGCTCATGACATAGTGTACTCTGGATAGGGTAAGAGAGAAATGAATCTCTTTGGCAGTTTCCTGCACAGTTGAAGAAGACAGATGTTCCCTCACAAGTTTTCACTTTCCCCTCCAGGATAATTCATAGGTTGAGAAGGTCCTTCCTGGCACCAATCTGTGCTGCCTTGGGGAGGAGTGAGGTCTTCCTCCTACTCTCTCCAGTGTGTCCAAATTGTATTTCTCTGCTCCAGTGGTGTCCTTGAAGTTCTCCACTGCAAAGTTGGACTTCCACAAAGTGTCTAAAATTGTTCTCCAGGGGCTTCCAGATCATAGCTAAGAAGCTCTGAGCCAGTTTGTGGGCCATTGCAGGGTCCCTAGCCATGACCAAGTTCTGTATGCTTGTTATGTGATGCATGGGTGGGCGAGTCTCCTCCTGGATTCTTTAGCATATGCTGTTGGATTCCATAGCTCCCACAAAGACATCTTTGTCCAGGAATGGACGTCAAATTGTTGTTGAGAGGGAGATACGAGTGAAAGACTCTTTTTCGATCATGTTGCCGATTTCATTCCGCAAGCACATTCTTATTTCCTGATTAACAACCTCACTTTACTGAGTCACATTCTTAATCAGTTTCCATTAAAATCATATGTGGTAGGTTCATTTTGTATCCTTTCATGTTTAACAGTACTTATATTCTTTCTTCGTACCTGATTGTGATTTTGCAAAGGTATATATTTATTAAAGAAAATAATTTTCTTTTAGAACTTAGAGGTGTTTCTCATTTCTTAATGATAGAAGTATTTGACAATTTAACATAGGTCTGTTTTGTTTGTTTTGTTTCTTCTACTGAGATGATCTTCTTTTAACCCTTGAGATTTTCCGAATTTTGTTGCTGTTCAGTCTCCAAGTCGTGTCTGACTCTTCACAACTCCACATCAGGCTTCCCTGTCTTTCACCATCTTCTGGAGGTTGCCTAAGTTCATGTCCATTGAATCGGTGATGCCATCCAACCATCTCATCCTCTCTTATTCCCTTCTTCTCCTTGCCTCAATCTTTCCCAGCATCAGGGTCATTTCCAACGAGTTAGATGTTCACATCAGGTGGCCAGAGTATTGGAGATTCGGCTTCAGCATCAGTCCTTTCAATGAGTATTCAGGATTGACCTCCTATATGATAGACTGGTTTGATCTCCTTGCTGTCCAAGAGACTCTCAAGAGTTTTCTCCGCCACCACAGTTCAAAAGCATCATTTCTTTGGTGCTCTGACTTCTCTCACATTCGTAGGTGACACTGGAAAGACCATAGCGTTGACTATATGGACATTTTTTTGGCAAAATGATCTCTTTGCTTTTTAACACACTGTTTAGGTTTGTCATATTTTTCCTTCCAAGAAACAATCGTCTTCTATTTTCATGGCTGCAGTCATCACGCACAGTGATTTTAGACCAAGGAGAGGAAATCTGTCACTGCTTCCACCTTTTCCCCTTTTACTTGCCTTGAAGTGATCAGACTGGATGCCATGATCTTAGTTTTTTTAATATTGAGTTTTAGGCCAGCTTTTTCACTCTCCATCCTCATCAAGAGGCTATTTAGTTCCTCTTTACTTTCTTCTATTAGAGTGGTATCCTCTGCATATCAGAAGTTGTTGATATTTCTCGGGACAATCTTGATTTCAGCCTGTAACTTACCCAACCCAACTTTTCACATGGTGTGCTCTGCATATAGGTTAAATAAACGAGGTGACCATAAATAACCTTGTCATATGCTTTTCTCAGTCCTGAACCCACCAGTTTTTCTATACAATGTTCTAATGTTGCTTGTTGACTTGCATACAGGTTTCTCAGGAGACAGGTAAGATGGTCTGGTATTCCCATCTCTTTAAGAGTTTTCCACAGTTTGTTTTGTTCTACACAGTCGAAGGCTTTAGCATAGTCAATGAAACAGAGGTAGATGCTCTTCTGAAATTTCCTTGTTTTCTTTAAGATCCTGTGAATGTTGGCAATTTGATTTCTGGTTCCTCTGCCTTTTCTTAACCCAGTTTGAACATCTGGGAGTTCTCAGTTTACATACTGCTGAAGCCTAGCCTGCTGGATTTTGAGTATAACCTTACTAGTTTTGGAAATGAATGCAATTGTCTGGTGGCTTGAACATTCTTTAGTACTGCCCTTCTTGGGAATTGGGATGAGGATCAACATTTTCCAGCCCTGTGGCCACTGCTGGGTTTTCCAAATTTGCTTACATATTGAGTGCAGCATTTAATCTTTTAGGATTTTAAATAGCTCTGCTGGAATTCCATCACCTCCACTAGCTTTATTGGCAGTAGTGCTTCCTAAGGCCCAGTTGACTTCACACTCCAGGGTCTAGGTGAGTGACCACACCACTGTGGTTATTCAGATCATTAAGGTCTTTTTTGTACAGTTCTTTGTATCCTTGCAATCTATTCAGCTTCTATTAGGTCTTTACTGTTTCTCTCATTCATTGTGCCTATCTTTGGATGAAATGTTCCTTTGATATTTCCAGTTTTCTTGAAGAGATCTCTGTTGTTTTCCTCTATTTTTCTGCATTGTTTGTTGAAGAACACTTTCTTGTCTCTCCTTGCTATTCTCTGGAACTCTGCATTTAGTTGGGTGTAACTTTCCCTTTCTCCCTTGCTTTTTGCTTCTCTTCTTTCCTCTATTCATTTATAGGAGCTATTTATAAAGCCTCCCCAGACAAGCACTTTCCCTTCTTGCATTTCTTTTTCTTTGAAACGGGTTGTTCACTGTCTTCTGTACAATATTATGAACCTTTGTCCTTAGTTCTTCAGGCATTCTGTTTACTAGATCTAATCCCTTGAATCTATTAATCACCTCCACTGTATATTCATAGGGGATTTGATTTAAGTTGTACCTGACTGGCCTAGTGGTTTTCCCCACTTTCTTTAGTTTAAGCCTGAATTTTGTTGTGAGGAACTGAGCTGATGATCTGAGGTACAATCAATCAATTCCAGGTCTTGTTTCTGCTGTCTGTATACAGCTTCTCCATCTTCAGCTACAAAGAATATAATCAATCTGATTTTGATATTGACCATTTGGTGATGTCCATGTGTAGAGTCTTCTCTCTTGTATTGTTGAAAAAAGGTGTTTGCTATGAACAGTGCATTCTCTTGGTAGAATTCTGTTAGCCTTTGCCCTGCTTCATTTTGTACTCTGAGGCCAAACTTTCCTGTTACTCCAGGTATCTCTTGACTTCTACTTTTGTACATCCTAATCCCCTGTGGTGAAGAGGACATATTTTTTTGGTGTTAGATCTGGGAGGTCTTCTAGTCTTCACAGAACTGATCAACTTCAGCTTCTTCAGCATCTGTGGTTGGTGTATAGACTTGTATTATTGTGATGTTGAATGGTTTACCTTAGAAACAAAACAAGATCATTCTGTTGTTTTTGAGGTTGCACCCAAGTACTGCATTTTGGACTCCTGTTGATTATGAGGACTACTCTGTTTCTTCTATGGGATTCTTGGCCACAGTCATAGATATAATGGTTATCTGAGTTAAAGTCACCCGTTCCTGTCCATCTCAGTTCACTGATTCCTAAGATATTATGGTTACTCTTGCCATCTCCTGCTTGACCACCTCCAGTTTACCTAACCTAGCATCCCAGGTTCCTATGCAATACTGTTCTTTACAGGATCAGATTTCACTTTCATCGCCAGACACATCCACAGCTGAGTGTGACTTCTGCTTTGGCCCAGCCGCTTCATTCTTTCTGAGCTATTAGTAGTTGTCCTCTGCTCTTCCCTAGTAGCATATTGGACACCTTCTGACCTGGGGAGGGGGTGGAGCTCATCTTTCGGTGTCATATCTTTTTGCCTGTTTATACAGTTCATGGGGTTCTCAAGTATAATGGAGTAGTATGCCATTACCTCCTCTAGTGGATCGTGTTTTATCAGAACTGTCTGCTATGACCCATTCACCTTGGGTGGCCATACATGACATGGCTCATGGCTTCTTTGAATTATGCTATCCCATTTGCCACAGGTAGTGATCCATAAAGGAGTTTAGAATTTTAAAATGACTTTAAAAATTTAAAATGTATATAGTGATGAGTCTTTTTTCATTAATTTTGCTGACTATATGAAAGTCCTCATTCTATGTAAAGAATTAAGTCATTCATAACTGGAAAAGTTTCTTTTACTTCTTTCCATAATTTTCCTCCTTCATGTTTCTCTTTCTCTTTTTAACTCTGTTACTTGATATTCTGAGGTCAAATCTCTGTGTTTTATCTTTTCTACCATATATTACATTTCTTTGTCTTTTTTTTCAGGGAGATTTTGTTGATTTAATTTTCAATCTTTCCATTACATGTATTACATCTTCCATTTTCTTTAGCCTTTCATTATTATTTTTAAAACTACAATTTCTTTTCATTAGGATTCTAATTAGAAAGAATTTAAATAACTTTCTTGCTCTTACATAAACTTTTTTTACTAAATGTGATAATTTTTTTTTCATAATCTCTTTTGTACTGCAAAATTTTCTAAAACCTGTGCTTTGCCCTCCTTAATTTAACCTTGTCTTTAACTTACTATAAACCATATTATTTCATCTCACTTATTCAAGTCTTCTCTCACTTCAGTTCAGTTCAGTCGCTCAGTCGTGTCCGACTCTTTGCGACCCCATGATTTGCAGCACGCCAGGCCTCTCTGTTCATCACCATCTCCCGGAGTTCACTCAGACTCATGTCCATCGAGTCCGTGATGCCATCTAGCCATCTCATCCTCTGTCGTCCCTTTCTCCTCCTGCCCCCAATCTCTCCTTGCATCAGAGTCTTTTCCAATGAGTCAACCCTTCTCATGAGGTGGCCAAAGTACTGGAGTTTCAGCTTTAGCATCATTCCTTCCAAAGAAATCCCAGGGTTGATCTCCTTCAGAGTGGACTGGTTGGATCTCCTTGCAGTCCAAGGGACTCTCAAGAGTCTTCTCCAACACCACAGTTCAAAAGCATCAATTGTTCGGTGCTCAGCCTTCTTCACAGTCCAACTCTCACATCCATACATGACCACTGGAAAAACCATAGCCTTGACTAGATGGACCTTAGTCGGCAAAGTAATATGTCTGCTTTTGAATATGCTATCTAGGTTGGTCATCACTTTCCTTCCAAGGAGTAAGCGTCTTTTCATTTCATGGCTGTGGTCACCATCTGCAGTGATTTTGGAGCCCCCAAAAATAAAGTCTGACATTGTTTCCACTGTTTCTCGGTCTATTTCCCATGAAGTGATGGGACCGGATGCCATGATCTTTGTTTTCTGAATGTTGAGCTTTAAGCCAACTTTTTCGCTCTTCTCTTTCACTTTCATCAAGAGGCTTTTTAGCTCCTCTTCACTTTCTGCCATAAGGGTGGTGTCATCTGCATATCTGAGGTTATTGATATTTCTCCCGGCAATCTTGATTCCAGCTTGTGTTTCTTCCAGTCCAGCGTTTCTCATGATGTACTCTGCATATAAGTTCAATAAGCAGGGTGACAATATACAGCCTTGATGTACTCCTTTTCCTATTTGGAACCAGTCTGTTGTTCCATGTCCAGTTCTAACTGTTGCTTCCTGACCTGCATACAGATTTCTCAAGAGGCAGGTCAGGTGGTCTGCTATTCCCATCTCTTTCAGAATTTTTCACAGTTTATTGTGATCCACGTAGTCAAAGGCTTTGGCATAGTCAATAAAGCAGAAATAGATGTTTTTCTGGAACTCTCTTGCTTTTTCCATGATCCAGTGGATGTTGGCAATTTGATCTCTGGTTCCTCTGCCTTTTCTAAAGCCAGCTTGAACATCAGGGAGTTCACGGTTCATGTATTGCTGAAGCCTGGCTTGGAGAATTTTGAGCATTACTTTACTAGCATGTGAGATGAGTGCAATTGTGTGGTAGTTTGAGCATTCTTTGGCCTTGCCTTTCTTTGGGATTGGAATGAAAACTGACCTTTTCCAGTCCTGTGGCCACTGCTGAGTTTTCCAAATTTGCTGGCATATTGAGTGCAGCACTTTCACAGCATCATCTTTCAGGATTTGAAAATAGCTCCACTGGAATTCCATCACCTCCACTAGCTTTGTTCGTAGTGATGCTTTCTAAGGCCCACTTGACTTCACATTCCAAGATGTCTGGCTCTAGATTAGTGATCACATCATCATGATTATCTGGGTCATGAAGATCTTTTTTGTACAGTTCTTCTGTGTATTCTTGCCACCTCTTCTTAATATCTTCTGCTTCTGTTAGGTCCATACCACTTCTGTCCTTTATCGAGCCCATCTTTGCGTGAAATGTTCCCTTGGTATCTCTAATTTCCTTGAAGAGATCTCTAGTCTTTCCCATTCTGTTGTTTTCCTCGATTTCTTTGCATTGATCGCTGAAGAAGGCTTTCTTATCTCTTCTTGCTCTTCTCTGGAACTCTGCATTCATATGCTTATATCTTTCCTTTTCTCCTTTGCTTTTTGCCTCTCTCCTTTTCACAGCAATTTGTAAGGCTTGATTTCTGTGTAATACTTTATCATATTGCATTTTTGTTTTCCTTAGCATTTATAATGATATATTTGTGAAATTATTCCGTATGTGTATATTTCCTCCTTCTGGAGTGTAAATTCTTCAAAGACAATGAATGTGTCTCTTTTCATATGACATTAATACACTTGGGGGACTTCCCTGGAGGTCTAGTGGTAGAGAGTCCACCTGCCAGTGCAGGAGACACTGGTTTGATCCCTGGTCCAGGAGAATCCCACATGCTATGGGGCAGCTGAGCCTGTATGCCACAACTACTGAGCTGGCGTGCTTCAGCTGCTTAAGCCCACGAACCCTAGAGTCCATGCTCCACGACAAGAGAAGCCACCACAATGAGAAGCTGGCTCACTGCAACTAGAGAGTAGCTCCTGCTCTCCAAAACTAGAGACAGTCTGTGTGCTGCAACAAAGACCCAATGCAGCCAAAAATAAACAAACAAATAAATCTATTTAAAAATTACACTTGGAATGTAGTATGGTATGTGTCACAGCATTGCTGCTTAATGACCATTTGTGCATTATAGATTGAATTAATAATCATATCAATAGTCTGGGGCTTAGTTCAGCCAATAATAAAGTGAGCATTAACTTTGCTTTCCTTTGCTGTTATTTCTCATGGCATGAACACTCTTTAGGGTTACATATCTGAGAGGTTCTGTGCTCTAGAGCAGGATTTGGAGTCTCTAGGTTTCCTAACTGCAATAAAAATGAGGAAAACCTTAAAAACCAGCATAACTTCAAATAGAATGTTTTTCTGTTTACTTCTTTGGGCATTCCTGAATACTTAGAAAGACCATTGTATTATGGAAAATTTCAACTATATACAGTAGTAGGGAGAACAGTATCGTGTATCAGTAGTCCAGTTTTAACAATGGCCAATTCATAGACAGTTCTGTAAATTCACCCACTTAATGTTATATGCCTACTGGATTATTTTTAAGATAATCTTAGATATTATATCATTTCATTCCTAACTATTTTACTATGAAAATCTAAAATATAATAACTCTAGAAATATAAAAACAATGCTATTATCATACCTAAATTTAGGTAAATAATTGCTTAATACAGTCACTGTTCATTTTTTTTGTCTCACAATAATTTTTAAATAGTTGTTTAGTTTGAATATGAATCCAAAAAAAAACTAGCATTTGGTTTATATGGTTCTTCAGTTTTGTTTTAAATGTATAAATTTCCCTGTTCATTATTTTTCCTTGCAAATTATTTGCTGAAGAAATGTGATTTTTCAATTATGTAACTTTTGTATAGCACTATATCAGGTATTAACAAAGCCTTTATTTTTTAGAATTAAATTTTTAAAGTTTGTATTCAGTTCAGTTCAGTTGCTCAGTTGTGTCCAACTCTTTGCGATCCCGTGAACTGCAGCATGCCAGGCCTCCCTGTCCATCACCAGCTCCTGGAGTTTACTCAAACTCATGTCCATTGAGTCAGTGATGCCATCCAACCATCCCGCCTTCAATCTTTCCCAGCATCAGGGTCTTTTCAAATGAGTCAGTTCTTTGCATCAGGTGGCAAAAGTATTGGAGTTTAAGCTTCAACATCAGTCCTGCCGATGAACACTCAGGACTGATCTCTTGTAGGATGGATTTGTTGGATCTCCTTGCAGTCCAAGGGACTCTCAAGAGTCTTCTCCAGCACCGCAGTTCAAAAGCATCAATTCTTATTAGTTTTTACACTAAGCTAATTATATTATACCTTCATTAGTCATTCAGAGCAAAATATATTCCAATTAATTAATTGTAATTTATTTTATATATCAAATATTTCTAGTCCCATAAACTTTTTGTTATATAACACATGATTTTATTTGTTTTTATTTTTAAATTTTTATTTATTTGTTTGTTTATGAATATTTATTTATTTATTTAATTTTTTTACTTTACAATACTGTATTGGTTTTGCCCTATATTGACATGAGACCGCCACAGGTGTATATGAGTACCCCACCCTGAACCCCCCTCCCACCACTCTCCCCATGTCATCTCTCTGGGTCATCCCAGTGCACCAGCCCCAAGCATCCTGTATCCTGTATCGAACCTAGACTGGCGATTCGTTCTTACATGATAGTATACATGTTTCAATGCCATTCTCCAAAATCATCCCACCCTCTCCCTCTCCCATAGAGTCCAAAAGTCTATTCTTTACATCTGTGTCTCTTTTGCTGTCTCGCATACAGGGTTATCATTACCATCTTTCTAAATTCTGTATATATGTGTTAGTATACTGTACTGGTGTTTTTCTTTCTGGCTTACTTCACTCTGTATAATCGGCTCCACTTTCATCCACCTCATTAGAACTGATTCAAATGTATTCTTTTTAATGGCTGAGTAATACTCCACTGTATATATGTACCACTGCTTTCTTATCCATTCATCTGCTGATGGACATCTAGGTTGCTTCCATGTCCTGGCTATTATAAACAGTGCTGTGATGAACATTGGGGTACACGTGTCTCTTTCAATTCTGGTTTCCTTGGTGTATATGCCCAGCAGTGGGATTGCTGGGTCATAAGGCAGTTCTGTTTTCAGTTTTTTAAGGAATCTCCACACTGTTCTCCACAGTGGCTGTACTAGTTTGCATTCCCACCAACAGTGTAGGAGGGTTCCCTTTTCTCCACATCCTCTCCAGCATTTATTGCTTGTAGACTTTTGGATTGCGGCCATTCTGACTCATTGTGGTCTTGATTTGCGTTTCTCTGATGATGAGTGATGTTGAGCATCTTTTCATGTGTTTGTTAGCCATCTGTGTGTCTTCTTTGGAGAAATGTCTATTTAGTTCTTTGGCCCATTTTTTGATTGGGTCGTTTATTTTTCTGGAATTGAGCTGCATAAGTTGCTTGTATATTTTTGAGATTAGTTGTTTGTCAGTTGCTTCATTTGCTATTATTTTCTCCCATTCCGAAGGCTGTCTTTTCACCTTGTTTATAGTTTCCTTTGTTGTGCAGAAACTTTTAATATTAATTAGATCCCATTTGTTTATTTTTGCTTTTATTTCCAGTATTCTGGGAGGTGGATCATAGAGGATCCTGCTGTGATTTAGGTCGGAGAGTGTTTTGCCTACGTTCTCCTCTAGGAGTTTTATAGTTTCTGGTCTTACATTTAGATCTTTAATCCATTTTGAGTTTATTTTTGTGTATGATGTTAGAAAGTGATCTTGTTTCATTCTTTTACAAGTGGTTGACCAATTTTCCCAGCACCACTTGTTAAAGAGATTGTCTTTAATCCATTGTATATTCTTGCCTCCTTTGTTGAAGATAAGGTGTCCATAGGTGTGTGGATTTATCTCTGGGCTTTCTATTTTGTTCCATTGATCTATATTTCTGTCTTTGTGCCAGTACCATACTGTCTTGATGACGGTGGCTTTGTAGTAGAGCCTGAAGTCAGGCAGGTTGTAAACAGCAATAAAAAATAAATAAGTTAAAATTTATTTATTTTTTGATTGCTGTTTACAATGTTAGTTTCAGGTGTACAGAATAGTGATTTGATGTTTTTATAGGGTTATACTTCATTTAAAGTATCCAGCACTTTCACTCCAGGGTATATATCTGAAGGAAAGAAAAAAACTAATTCAAAAAGGTATATACTCCCCAATGTTCTTAGTAGCATAACTTATGATAGCCAAGATGCAGAAGCAAACTAAGTGTTCATCAACAGATTAATGGTTGAAGAAGATGTGGTGTGTGTGCATATATATAAAATGGAATATTACTCAGCATAAAAAGAATGAAATTTTCCTTTTGCAACAGCACAGGTAGACCTGGAGTGTATTATTATGCTATGCTGAGTTCTTACCTTATGAATCATTGACACTTAAATTTTCTTACTCAAAATCCTATTGCCAAAATGTACATTTGTTCATATGCAGGTGATCTATCTTTTTTTTACTGAAATTTAAATTTTATATGTTTAGGATAATAATTGCTGATATTTTCTTTCACTTAAAAATATACACAGTATATTGATGCATATACATGGCATCTGAAAAAATTGATATAGACAATCTTACTTACAAACCAGAAACAGACACAGATGTAGAGAACAGATATGTAGATATGGAGTCTGAGGGCGGGGGAGGGGGGATGAGTTGGAAGAGTAACATTGACACATGTTCACTCAGTTCAGTTCAGTTCAGTTCAGTCGCTCAGTCGTGTCCACTCTTTGCAACCCCATGAATCGCAGCACGCCAGGCCTCCCTGTCCATCACCAACTCCCGGAGTTCACTCAGATTCACATCCATCGAGTCAGTGATGCCATCCAGCCATCTCATCCTCTGTCGTCCCCTTCTCCTCCTGCCCCTAATCCCTCCCAGCATCAGAGTCTTTTCCAATGAGTCAACTCTTTGCAGGAGGTGGCCAAAGTACTGGAGTTTCAGCTTTAGCATCATTCCTTCCAAAGAAATCCCAGGGCTGATCTCCTTCAGAATGGACTGGTTGGATCTCCTTGCAGTCCAAGGGACTCTCAAGAGTCTTCTCCAACACCACAGTTCAAAAGCATCAATTCTTCAGCGCTCAGCCTTCTTCAGAGTCCAACTCTCACATCCATACATGACTACTGGAAAAACCATAGCCTTGACTAGACAGACCTTAGTCGGCAAAGTAATGTCTCTGCTTTTGAATATGCTATCTAGGTTGGTCATAACTTTTCTTCCAAGGAGTAAGCGTCTTTTAATTTCATGGCTGCAGTCACCATCTGCAGTGATTTTGGAGCCCCCCAAAATAAAGTCTGACACTGTTTCCACTGTTTGCCCATCTATTTGCCATGAAGTGCTGGGACCAGATGCCATGATCTTCGTTTTCTGAATGTTGAGCTTTAAGCCAACTTTTTCACTCTCCTCTTTCACTTTTATCAAGAGGCTTTTTAGTTCCTCTTCACTTCCTGCCATAAGGGTGGTGTCATCTGTATATCTGAGGTTATTGATATTTCTCCCCGCAATCTTGATTGTAGCTTGTGTTTCTTCCAGTCCAGCGTTTCTCATGACGTACTCTGTATGTAAGTTAAATAAGCAGGGTGACAATATACAGCCTTGATGTACTCCTTTTCCTATTTGGGACCAGTCTGTTCCATGTCCAGTTCTAACTGTTGCTTCCTGACCTGCATACAGATTTCTCAAGAGGCAGGTCAAGTGGTCTGGTATTCCTATCTCTCTCAGAATTTTCCACAGTTTATTGTGATCCACACAGTCAAAGGCTTTGGCATAGTCAATAAAGCAGAAATAGATGTTTTTCTGGAACTGTCTTGCTTTTTCCATGATCCAGCGGATGTTGGCAATTTGATCTCTGGTTCCTCTGCCTTTTCGAAAACCAGCTTGAACATCAGGAAGTTCACGGTTCACATATTGCTGAATGAAACCTGGCTTGGAGAATTTTGAGCATTACTTTACTAGCATGTGAGATGAGTGCAATTGTGCGGTAGTTTGAGCATTCTTTGGCCTTGCCTTTCTTTGGGATTGGAATGAAAGCTGACCTTTTCCAGTCCTGTGGCCACTGCTGAGTTTTCCAAATTTGCTACCATGTGTGAAATAACTAGCTAATGGGAGCATGCAGTATAGCTCAGGGAGCTGAGCTTGGTGCTCTGTGATGACCTAGATGGGTGGGATGGGGGTGAAGTGAGTGGGAAATCCAAGAGGGAGGGAATATATGTATACATATAGTTGATTCACTTTGTTGTACAGCAGACAATATACAACATTGCAAAGCAATTATACCCCAGTTAAAAAATTTTTAAGCTAAAAATAAAAGTAAATAACCTAAAAAGAAAAATACACTCGCAAAGTAAAGCAGAAGTTGCTCCATCAAGCATATCCTATGCTACTATCAACATCCCCTACATTTTTTTTTACACTAGATGAATTTACCTTGACACATCATTATCACCCAAAGTTCATCGTTTACTTTAGGGCTCACTTGATACGTATTCTATGGGTTTGGACAAATGTATGACATGTATCTCTTATTATAGTTTCAGAGTAGTTTCTGTTCCCTAGAAATCCTCTGGGCTCTGTTAGCTACCTTTTCTTGATCACCTCTGGTTCAGATTTCCTGCATTTGCTAATTCCTACTCTGCATTTTCAATTATTCTCTTACTTCTCCCTCACAGATAGCTTTTTCTCCTTGAATCTTCCCTACTCCTTTTCCAAGTAAACATGCATAAATATCCATTTACATGTAACACAACTTGGCTAAAAATTATAGGTCATGGGAGAGGGGAATATATTTTTCGTTCAGTTCAGTTCAGTTGCTCAGTCATGTCCGACTCTTTGTGACTCCATGAATCGCAGCATGCCAGGCCTCCCTGTCCCTCACCAACTCCTGGAGTTTACCCAAACTCATGTCCACTGAGTCAGTGATGCCATCCAGCCATCTCATCCTCTGTCGTCCCCTTCTCCTCCTGCCCCCAATCCCTCCCAGCATCAGAGTCTTCTCCAATGAGTCAACTGTTCATAACAAATCCAAAATCAAATGTTACAACTTTCCTGAAGTGTTCTCTTAGCAACCCCTTCACCAATGATAGGTCTTTGGCAACTGGACCCTATTTATTCTGTTAGTCTAGCTCAATCTCAGCTTCTCTCATTCTGGAAAAAATAACTGTCCAACTAATATGTGAAAAAATTCATCTATACTGCATGTTTGAATCTCTTAAATCACTAAAAGGCTCAGAAAATGTGCTTTCTATATGATTTGATCTATCCTTTTAAATAAACTAATTGTGAATATAACTAGAAATTTTTTTAAATGTATTTGTATACTGTGTGTAAGACACTTCCTATATAACAAGATTATTTGAATTCTGTCACTAGGTCTACAAGGAACATATCAACACCCCATATAATGGATGAAAAGACTACAGCTTAGAAATGTTAAATACTTTAGCCAAGGTTATAAAATATAAATACTAGGTATAAAGTGCTGAGTCCTGAACCTGGATTTAGGTTTCTTTGCACCAAACTAAGCTGTACGATATTGTGTTAATATTGTGTCTTTTTTACCAATTATATTTTGAGCTCCCTGATGCAGGCATGGGGCAGGGACCGTCTCATACATTTCATAGCTGCTCCATAATACCATCCAAGATGCAATGCATGGACTCAATAATTGCAGAGTGGAAAGTCTGAGGCAATGTGCGTAAAACATTCTCAAAGGCACAATGACTCCAAGTCAAGTCACACACACTCTCGAGAGTGACGTTTGGACACACTCAGGAAAGCCAGGGGATCCATCTGTTGATCCACTTCCTCCACACGGATTTCCGCTGGAGACAGTGAATCTAGAGGAGAACATCGCACTCATAGGTGCTGCGGCATTACCTCAGTGACGTTGTCCCTCCTGGGATTTCTCTCTCATAGATTCATGCTTTCCTTAGCCAGGGGGGTCATGGGCAGAGGGCTGGGGTTATTGGGTGTTTTGCTATTTCCAGGGCAAACAGGGATGCACAGGAATCCAGCGGGCCTGGCTTAGGCTTATCTGCCTGGAGACACACTGCAGCCATATTCACTCTCCCGTTCCTCACAGGCCATGCCAGGAAAGTCTGTGTGCTTATATAGCAGGAATTCACCTAGCAGGTGAGACAAACTACACCTGGGTTCTAGGGACCCTAAGTATGTCCGTGATTTCTACTCCATCCCATTCACATTAGGGTTACTAACCCTAAGTAAGGACAAGTTTTTGGTCCTTCTCAAATATCTGTATTATTATCTTACTCTAATCCTCTCCTAACTGACTTTCCATTCTTTCTATATCTAGAGAATTCTTATCTCCTTAAGGTTGAGGACAGGAGACAATGCTTTTACTATTATAATGCATTCTTCACAAATTTAAAGTATTGGAAACAAATTTTGACATTTGGTATCAAACATTTGACTTTCCGTACTTTTGAGTTCAAAATTCTTTTCTCTTATTTTTCTGTCATAGCTTTAAAAAGCTGTATTAAAATGGGTACAGAATTGGGAATTCCCTGGCATTCCAGTAGTTAACACCCAGCTTTCTTTGCTGTGGTTCTGAGTTCGATGCCAGGTTGGAGAACTAAAATCTCACAGGCTGGACAGTGCAGCCAAAAAAAAAAAAAAAAGATGAGTACAGACTTCTCTCTTGGTTTTTGTATTTCTGCTATAACAAATATAAACCAAGGAAAAAAGGTATATATTACTTTCACTGATGCCTGAATTAAGGGGTGGATGGAAGTGCCAAGAGCCAAGATTGGAAATAGTAGGAAGAGAGAAATATTAACCATAGTGAACATACTGAAATATTATGAATTTATAAAAGTTGCTCTTATGTTCTTCAGCATGAAACATGATCTGAGAAATGAAATTAAGGGGCCTAAAGCATAAGAGAACATGATCTTGGTCAGCTCCGAGATGAAAGACAGGAAACATTTCTATTGAAGGGGAGTTTATTGCTTCCATGGTGATATGGGGTTGGGGTCACTAGGGAGCCAGTGATCTCATGGTAGGCAACTACTGAGAACAGAAAAAAATATCAGAAAGTCAGGGGAGAACTCTGGGGTATATGTGAGCTCTGAGATGATACAGCATCTTAAGTCCCAGAGAAGAGAGGAGGGGCAGAGTGTAGGGGAAGAGAGAGTATATGATGAACTTGGCCAGAAACTAGTTCTAGGTCGTCTAGAACGTCCTCTCTTCTGCAATCATAGATGGGCAGAGCACCTGCAACAGGAAAGGCATGAAACTGATGAGTCCTAGGGAGCTTCTGTGCTGTAGTCATGCTGGTTCCCAACTTTCCCACAACTTTTCAACCACGTTTGTGTCTACAATTTCTTCCCGCTTCACTTTCTCCTGAAGTGTGTCTGTGGCACTGACAAATATGAATCCTTACCTTCCTTTCTAGGGTGCGACTCACAAGGGACCCTGGTGTCTGGAGGCCCCACCTGAGCGCAGGCCTTGGATGATGAAGATGGTGCCCACCACGATGCCCACAAGGCCCACGGTCAACCCCAGGGCACAGACCACAGTCTCTGTCAGCTCTGACATAGGGGCTGGAGTCTCAGGCTCTGGAAAAGTGAAGTTATGAAAGTCAGAATACTGAGTGTTGGTTCATGTGCCTGTGTATGAGATTGGGCAGGAGGTGTGGTGTTCATGCTACAAAAACTCAGGGCACCAGGCTTAGGGAAGAGAATGAAGGTTTCTATAATTTTAGAAACCTTGAAGTGTGGAAAACAAGCTTTGGACTGTGAGATTGAGGGACCAAAACTCAGAGTGTTTTGTACTTGGTAGAAAAAGAGAGAGTACCGAAAGGGGTGGAACTCGTACATACCCCAGTGTTTCAGAAGTGGCTCATCCAGGCCCCAGTGCTCCACTTTGCAGTCATAAACGTCATCATCAGAAGGGAGGAAGGTGAGATAACCAATCTTGAGGAAGGAATGATCATCCTTGGGAAGGAAGCTGGTCTCAGAAACACCCTCTGTGACTGCATGCCCATTCTTCAGCCATGTGATGTTGATCACAGGGGGAAAAATGTTGTCCACGTGACAGATGAGGGTGTTGGGCTGACCCAGCATCACGGGAGACTTGGAAAACACAGTCACCTCAGGAACCTCTATGGTGAGAAAACAGCACAGATGTGAAATGGGAAAAGCTTGGCCCTGATTCTGCACTGCCTCCTGGGGGAGCCCTCTCACCAACGTTTCCCAGTCTGACAGAGGAGGAGCTCTTGTCCGCCTTCTGCTGGGAGATGCTATACGTTGCCCATGCTTTATCCCCGTGCTGTCTGTGGGCATGCTTGTTAAGGAGGAGGTCTGTGGGACTCCTCCTTGAGGGATTCAAGGAATATGTTATGGGAGTAAAGGTCCTTATATTACATGGAAATATGTGATCTTTGAGGTGGGAGAGGATGAGTGTTCAATAATTACTATGAAATCTGGGGACACTTGGGAAAGTTTCATAGCGTGGTGAACGATATCTCTCCTTAGAGAAGAAGGGAGTGAAGCCTGATATGAAAGAATAGATTCAGTAAAGAGAAGTAGAATGGTGGACACTTACCATTGATAGCAGGGGTAAAGTTGGAGCGTTTAGTCAGGATATCCAAGTTTTGTTTTGCTGTAGCTATTTCACTCAGTGCACCCTGTGGATCAAAACCTGCAAACTGGCTAAACATAGGCAGCCTCCAGACAGTCTCCTTCTTCCCCAGGTCCACATAAAACAGCTCGTCTCCATCAAATTCCTGGGTGTACTGGCCAGAGGGACCATGAGATTGGTAGATCTCTGTGCCATAGGAGCCAAAGTGGTCAGCTGATAAGTGAGGGTGAGGAGCAGGAAGGTGGAAAACAGAGAGAAAAGGCCATATTAAACAAAGTAGCTGAAGAAACTAACTTTCAAACACGGTGGGCTTCACCTTTGGCACAATGTCTCTAAGCAAAGTGCCAGCACCTGCTTCCTTTTCCCTAAGTGTTGGTAGCTGTCCTGTTAGAATCCAGGCTGCTTTTGCACTGTAACATATGTGATTCTTGAGAGTCCCTTGTGGCTTGGCTGGTAAAGAATCCGCCTGCAGTGCAGGAGACCTGGGTTCGATCCCTGGGTTGGGAAGATCCCCTGGAGAAGGGAAAGGCTACAGTCCATGGGTTTGAGAGTCCATCACGACTGAGCTCGTATGCTCACAAGGGCAGGATTTCACAGGCTTCGTTTACTGCTATTTCCTGCCTGCCCAGCTCAGTGCCTGGCACATTGTAGTCTGTAATAAAGATTATAATGGAAAGAGAGAAGAAAGAAGGGAATGAATGAATTTTCCTGGTATTAGCTTTGTTTCCTCTTCTTCAAAAGTTTTTTCTCTCACTTAATTTTTCATCAGATAATAACACATTCATTGTGATTCTTTTCCCCTCGGGGCTGACTCAGAGCAGAACATTTACTGCATAGAGATTCCTTCTTTATTTTATTTTTTAACCAAGGAAAAGCACACATGATCCTACTATTTTAAAAGAGAGTCCTCTTTTATAAGGTATAAGAAACAGTATGACAAGCACAGTGACAACATAACAAAGCATATAGAGAATAAACAATGCCTCTAAGGTGTCCATTTTGTTAACTGTAGTGATTCTTAAAGAAGAATGCCTGATTCCTTCTGAAATAAAAAAATGGAAGCTTTATTTTGCATTTCTGACACTTCCTTCCCCTTATTTCTTTCTTTAATGTGAAAGCCACTCAGTCGTGTCCAACGCTTTGCGATCCCATTGACTTTAGCCTGCTGGGTTCCTCTGTCCGTGGGATTATCCAGGCAAGAATACTGTAGTGGGTAGCCATTTCCTTCTCCAGGGGATCTTCCCGACCCAGGGATCAAACCCAGGTCTTCTCCACTGCAGATGACTTCTTTACCGTCTGAGCCATCAGGGAAAACCATATTTTTCTTTAAGGAGGTAACTAAACTCCTTTTTCTGATTCAACACAAACTTGTTGAGGATTCAGAGTGAATTATAGCCCTTTTCTTCAAATGGACAATGTACTTTTCTAAGGATGCTAAAGAAGAGTGGCAACCAACTCAGTTAGACTCTGCCCAAGTATGGACAATTTTATCCAGACACATATGAGTCTTTAAATATTTTCTCTTTCCCAACTTCCTCATTTCATGAATATCAACAGGGTTTCAGACATTGGGAGAGACAAAGAATAAAACATCAATCAGGCATGGTCTCTGTCAACAAGGAATCTGTTGAGTAATGGGAGTCAGGTGAGAAAAGGACCAAGTGCTGCGTACTGATCAGTTCTGTGATGGGTATATCCTGCACCCTCATCTGACCTCATCTGTCAATCAAACCAAATGAGATTTTCCTTTCATGTTCCTTGGTCTTTTCAGGGGTCTGTTTTTTGCCCCTGGAATGAAATGATCTTTTAAGATTTCCTGGACACCTCTAGCTCATTCCCGAAGTTTCTACTTAGTTATCAACTATTTAAACCAAGTTCTCTCATTACACATTTTTTAAAAAAAATTGCATTCTAATCTCCAATCTCTCCATCCCAATGTCCTGCTTTCAAGTTAGTCTATTGCTCATCTTTACCCCCTTTCTGGATCAATTATAATGAAAGGCCTTCTAACAAAACTTCTTTATCCTTGTAGTGAGTATTCTTGACTCCTTTTCAAACATGAATATATGCAATTATTCCTTCTCATCTGGTACTTGTCCTGGGTTGCCCACACTGAACCACATTACACTGCTGCGCCAACTGGAACCAATCACTCTTATAGCTTCAGCCTCAGCTGGGTCCATTGCCCTGCTCAGCAATACACCTTCTGCTTTTCTACACCATTTTCTTAGCATGACTAATCTTAGCACCCCAAATGAGGCAGATAGCATGTCTTTTCATTTTTGAATCCCCCAAAACTTAGCTTGCTATGTGCTCAAAAATGTGTACAAAATGTCAGTTACTATTCTTGAGGATCAAAGAAACTTTGGGGAAGACTTAAAGACACATAGGTAGCAGAGCTATATGACGGTCAGAATCAGCAGTGACCAGGGAAGCATTATGACTTGTGAGCCTTAAGCACTGTTGCTCAGGTGGGCCCACCCCCATAAAAATACTAAAGATCATATTTTCGACTATATTGGTATAAAGGCAAAAATAGTACAGGCTAAATTAAAATTAAAACATTTTCTTCTACCATAAATTTTCAGTTTTTCTTCTAATTAAAATAATAAAGTATTTTCATGGGGCCTTATAAGCATTCAGGCCCTCAGCACTGTGCCCAGTGTGCCTAATGGGTAAGTTGAGCTTGACCAGGACACTCTGGTGTGATGTTGAAGAAAGAAAATGTGGAAGTGCTCTGGGGAAGCAGGTGAAACTTGCTATCACACAAAATTAGAATGGGAGAAGCCACGGCTAATAAAGTTGCTGAAGATTAGAGTAACCTCCTTTTCTCTTCCCCTTTGAACTATCTGGCCATTCTACTTTGGTTTTACAAACTCACTCTTCTTGTCCATAAACAACAGAGATGTGGGCAAGGGATGGATCTTGGAAGGAAAGGAAGATGAAGGCATGTATGAACAGAGGGTAGAAAGAGGGGGACAGCAAAGGCAGAGGGGCCTAAGGAACCAAATAAATAACCTGTGCTTGCCCATTCTCCTTGAAGGACTTCTACAGATATGGTGAAGAACAGGTGATTTGAACTGACAGTTTGAAAACAATACAATTTAATTCAGCAAGTTTTTTTTTATCATAAAGTTCTCAATTTTAAAATAAAAATAAGGAAGGTTTTTACTTTGTTAAAGAAAAAAATCAAAGCTACACTTATAATGGTAATACTAAAAAATAGAGTAATCTTTGACATTTGTGTATCTTAATTACTTAGAAAGCATGCCTCACAACTTTATTTGTGAGGTGACATATATGGAGTAACTGAGATCAAGTGATGCCCATGTGGCAAAGTGCTTTATATAAAAGTACTCGACTGGGCTTGCTCATCTACCCGCTGTGCCAGATGCCATCATGGAAATGCCAGTTTTAGATCTGAGACTAAGAAAAGGTCAACCTTCTTCATATCCACACAGTATTCATAATTCATGGAACTATTCACCCCAAGAAAAACTTTAGAAGAAATATATAAAAGGCTTCCAAAGTTGTTCAGATAAATTTGGGAGTGATAGTTTATGGAATTTTTGGTAACAAGACGTCTACTTGTGGAAACATCGCTAATCTTTGAGGCAATCAAAAATGAACTGATTGCCTTAGGGCCCTCCAGAACACATTCACTGGCTCCAGTATTGGAAACTGAGTGACGACCTTGGTGAACTCTGCAACAGCACCGGTAATAAAGAGAGTGTGTCTGGACTCTGGTTTCCTGAAGGAGGAACAACTGTAATTTTTTATTTGCCTAATACTGAGAAGACTCTTGAGAGTCCCCTGGACTACAAGGAGATCAAACCAGTCGATCCTAAAGGAAATCAGTCCTGAACATTCATCGGAAGGACTGATGCTGAAGCTGAAGCTCCAATACTTTGGCTACCTGATGCGAAGAACTGACTCATTGGAAAAGACCCTAATGCTGGGCAAGATTAAAGGCAGGAGGAGAAGGGGTTGACAGAGGATGAGATGGTTGGATGGCATCACCAACTCGATGGACATGAGTTTGAGCAGGGTCCGGGTGTTGGTGATGGACAGGGAAGACTGGCGTGCTGCAGTCTATAGGGTTGCAAAGAGTCAGACACAACTGAGTGACTGAACTAACTGACTGAGTATGGAGAAAGGTGTGAGGGTCTCTACTATTTCTAGGCCAGTCTTTCTTGATTTTCCCTCTGATTCCCTGTTCCCCAATTCTAATCTCTACATCCCTCAACTGTGCACTCACCCACAATGTCTTCACCTCCACTGGGGCTCATCATGGTGGTCAGGGCGAGGGCCCCCAGAATCAGAGCTCTGTTCAGGACCATCCTCTTCTCAAGGTGGGCTCAGCAGTGGCTGTTCTGAGTTGCAGAGCAATGATGAGGACTGAGTTGAGAAGGAACTTTGAAGACACCCAAACCATACTCTGCCTGGTCAGGTTGTGGCCAATCAGAAAAATCCCCTTTGATGACACCTCAGTTGCTAGATGAAGACTTTGTACTCAGAGGCCTGGAAGGGACTGGGAAATCCCCTGGTTCTGATGCAGCCTCCACTCAGAGTGGACCAGAGGGATCTGTCTATGAAAGGAGGGACGATATTAAATCAGAGTCTTTTCACATGTGTGTAAGCCTGCTCCTGACAAGAGGGGTGGGAATTTCAAAGAAACTTCATGGACAGATGAGGTCATCACTGATATGGTGTCCCAACAGGATTTTCTGGATTACAACTCCCAAGAACTCTCCCTTGAGTTTGTCCCCTCCCTGGGAGGCCCTGCCACCTCCCACCTCCCCTATCCCCTGCCTCCATGCTGTGCTGTGCTTAATCTCTCAGTCATGTCTGACTCCTTGTGACTCTATGGACTGTAGCCCACCAGGCTCCTCTGTCCCTGGGGATTCTCCAGACAAGAATACTGGAGTTGATTGTCATGTTCTTCTCCAGGAATCTTCCCAACCCAGGGATTGAACCCAGGTCTCCCACATTGCAGGCAGCTTCTTTACCAGCTGAGCCACTAGGGA